>NC_072385.2:64414230-64744230 GCF_028885625.2 Pongo pygmaeus | reverse complement strand
TATACCCAGTAGTGGGATTGCTGGATCAAGTGATAGTTTTATTTTTAGTTTTCTGAGAAATCTCCATACTGTTTTCCATAGAGGTTGAACTAATTTACATTCCTACCAACAGTGTATGTGTTCCCTTTTCTCTGCATCTTGACCGACATCTGTTATTTTTTTACTTTTTGGTAATTGCCATTCAGACTGGTGTAAGGTGCTATCTCATTGTGGGTTTTATTTGCATTTCTCTGATGATTATTAATGTTGAGGATTTTTTTCATATGCAAGTTTGCCATTTGTATGTCTTCTTTTGCAAATTGTCTGCTCATGTCCTTTACCCACTTTTTAATGGGGTTATTTGGTTTTGTTGTTGTTGAGTTATTTGAGCTCCTTGTAGATTCTGGATATTAGTCCTTTATCATATGCATAGTTTGCAGCTATTTTCTCCCATTTAGTAGGTTGTTTGTTCACTCTGTTGATTCTTTTGCTTTACAAAAGCTTTTTAGCTTAATTAAGTCCTATTTGTCTATTTTTAATTTTTGTGGCCTGTGCTTTTGAGGCCTTAGTCATGAATTCTTTGCCTAGACCAATGTCCGGAAGAGTTTTCCCTTGGTTTTATTCTAGCTTTATTCTAGGTTTTATAGTTTCAGATCTTACATTTAAGTTTTTAATCATCTTGATTTTTGTATATGGTGAGAGATAGGGCTCCAGTTTCATTCTTCAGCATTTGGCAATCAGATTTTCCCAGAACCACTTATTGAAAAGGGTGTCTTTTCTCCAGGATATGTTCTTATAGACTTTGTCAAAGATCAGTTGACTATAAATATGTGGCTTTATTGCTGGGTTCTCTATTCTGTTCCATTGATCTGTGTGTCTGTTTTTATACCAGTGACATGCTGTTTTAGTTACCATAGCCTTGTAGTATAATTTGAAGTCAAGTAATATGATGCCTCCAGTCTTGTTCTTTTTGCTTAGGGTTTCTTTGGCTATTTGAGTCCTTTTTTGGTTAAATATAAATTTTAGGATTTTTTTTCTAGTTCTGTGAAGAAATGACATTGGTATTTTGATAGAAATTGCACTGAATCTGTAGATTGCTTTGGGTAGTATGATTATTTTAATGATATTGATTTTTCCAATGCATGAGCATGGGATTTTTTAATTTGTTTGTGTCATTTACAATTTCTTTTGTCAGTGATTTTGTAGTTTTCCTTGTAGAGATCTTTCATCTCCTTGGTTAAATATATTCCAAGGTATTTTATTTTCTGTAGCTATTGTAAATCAGAATGCCTTCTTGATTTTGTTTTCAGCTAGATCATTACTGGTGTATAGAAATGCTACTGATTTTTGTATGTTGATTTTATATCCTGAAACTTTACTCAATGCATTTATCAGATCTAAGAGTGTTTTGGTGGAGTCTTTAAGTTTTTTTAGGTATAAGACCACATCATCAACGAATAGGGATAATTTGACCTCCTCTTTTCCAATTTGGATACCACTTGTTCCTTTCTTTTGCCTGATTACTCTGGGTAGGACTTCCAGTACTCTATTGAGTAGGAATGGTGAAAGTTGGCATCCCTGTTTTGTTTCAGTTCTTAGAGGGAACACTTTAGACTTTCTCCCATTCAGTATGATGTTGGCTGTGCATTTGTTGCATATGACTTATATTATTTTGAGGCATGTTCCTCCTATGCCTAGTTTGTTGAGAATTTTTATTATGAACAGATGCTGAATTTTATCATATGCTTTTTCTGTGTCTGTTGAGATGATCATATGGCTTTTGCCTTAACTCTGTTTGTGTGACGTATCACATTTATTGAGTCGTGTATATTGAATCATCCTTACATTCCTGATATAAAACTTATTTGATCATGGCGTATTATCTTTTTGCTGTGCTGTTGGATTTGGTTTGTTAGTATTTTGCTGAGGATTTTTGAGTCTATATTCATCAGGGATATTGATCTGTAGTTTTCTTTTTTGTTGTTGTTATGTCTTTGTCTGGTTTTGGTATCACAGAGATACTGACCCTGTAGAGTGAGTTAGGGAGAATTCTCTCCTCAGTTTTTTGGAACAGTTTCAGGAGGGTTGGTATTAGAACTTCTTTGTATGTTTGGTAGAATTCAACTGTAAATACATCTGGTCCTGGGTTTTTCTTTTTTGGAAGATTTATTATTACTGATTCAATCTCACTACTCATTGTTGGTCTCTTCAGACTTTCTATTTCTTCCTGCTTCAATCTTGGGAGGTATATGTTTCTAGGAATTTATCCATTTCCTCTAGGTTTTCTAGTTTGTGGGCATCTAGTTGTTAATAATAATCTCTGATGATCTTTTGTATTTCGATGGTATTAGTTGTAATGTCTCCTTTTTCATTTCTGATTTGTTTGTTTGTATCTCTTTTTTTCTTGATTAGTCTAGCTAGAAGTCTAACAATTTTGTTTATCTTTTTGAAAAGCCAACTTTTCATTTTGTTGATCCCTTCTATTGTTTATTTGGTTTCTATTTCATTTAGTTCTGCTCTGACCTTTGTTATTTCTTTTCTTCTGCTAATTTTGAGTTTGGTCTGTTCTTGCTTTTCTAGTTTCTTGAGGTTTGAAGTTAGGTTGTTAATTTGTACTCTTTCTACTTTTTGATGTAGTCATTTAATGCTATTAACGTCCCTCTTTGCACTGCTTTTGCTGTAGCCTACAGGTTTTGGTATGTTTTTGTATTTTCATTTGTGTAAAAAATTTTTAGATTTCTATCTTAATTTCTTCATTGACCCAATGATCATTCGGTAGCATGTTGTTTAGTTTCCATGTATTTGTATAGTTTTTGAAGTTCCTCTTGGTATTGATTTCTAATTTTATTCCATTGTGGTCTGAGAAGATACTTGATATGATTTCAGTTTTTAAAAATTTTTTGAGACTTGTTTTGTGGCCTGACATATGGCCTGTCTTGGAGAATGTTCCCTGTGTTGTTGAGAAGAATGTATATTTTGCAATTGTTATATAGAATGTTCTGTAAAAGTCTATTCATCCCATTTGGTGTAAAGTCTAATTTAAGACTTTTTAATTGATTTTCTGTCTAGATGATCTGGGTAATGCTGAGAATGGAGTGTTGAGTTCCCACTATTACTGTGTTGCTGTCAATCTCTTTTTTAGTTTTAGGTCAGTAATATCTGTTTCATGAATCTGGATGCTCCGTGTTGAGTGCATATGTATTTAGAATTGTTGTATCAGTTTGTTTATGTAGTTCCAAATGACTCACTTTGTTCATTCCTTTTTATTCTTTTTTCTTTATTTTTGCCTGGCTGGATTATTTCAAAATACTTGTATTCAGGTTCTGAAATTCTGCATTTTGCTTGGTCTAGTCTACTGTTGCAGCTTTTGAATGTTTTCTGTAATTCCTCCAATAAATGTATTTTGTTCCAGAATTCCTGTTTGGATTTTTAAAAAGATATCTATCTTCTTGGTAAATTTATCATTCATACCCTGAATTTATTTTCTGATTTCTTTGTATTGATTTTATATTTCTCTTTCATCTAATTAGGCTTCCTTAAAATCAATATTTTGAATTCTTTATCTGGGATTTTGAGTTTTTTTGGTTAGGAGCTATTGCTAGAGAATTATTGTTTTCCTTTGAGGGTGTCATATTACATTGCTTTTTCGTGCTTCCTGTATTGTTACATTGATTTCTGCACATCTGAAGCAATAGTCACTTCCTCTTATTTTTGAATTTACATTCATTATGGGGTGGGGACATTTTTTCTTGAAGATGTGACTATGATGTTGGTTGGGTAGGGCCATTTGGCTTTGCTCCTTAGTGTATGCAAGACGCTGTATGATTTCCCTGGTCATAAATAGCCTTAGTAGTATCTATGGATTCCTTAGTGTGTTAGGGTGCAGTTATTGGTTACTTTTTCAGGTTTCAGTGGTAGCAGTGGTGGGCCAAGTGTGTTTCTCCTTGTGACCTCAGGCAGCATATGCTGGCACCTGCATTGGCAGTTCCAGGCAGGCCGATTCTTGGGCCTGTGGGGGGCTTTTTTGGATGCTGATTGTAGTAGTGGTGTACTGGCCAGGTGAGTGGGCTTTTGACCTTTTGGGCAGTGAGAATGGTGGGGGCAGTGGGTGTAAATGTGGTCATGAAATGTTCTTCTAGTTCTCAAGCACAGTGCTTTTGTGTTAGCAGTTGTTTCAAGTTTCAGTGGGCTGTGTGGGCCAGCTTCCGGGCTAGTAGATGGTGCTTGCAGGTAAGAACAAGCGGTGGGGGTAGCATGGAGATTTATGCCCGACCTTTGTTCCCCAGAAGAGGTATTTGGGTAACTCAGGTGGTAATTGGGTTGTGGAACACCCAGGAGCCTGGATCCCACACTCTGTCTTGGAGTAGGGGGCAAAGTTGGGCAGAGCTGGACCAAGCAAGCTTGTACTCAGGCCCTCCAATGGCATATGCATGCACCAGCCTTGATTAGGGGGTAGAGGAAGTCCTTAGGCCGCTTGTGAAATGCTTGGTGAGGGGCAACTTTTGCTGTCCTGAAGTCTTAGGATAGGGAGGATAGGGCTGTCCCAGTGGCCACTGCTTTGGCCCACAGGAATGAGACTTGCTTTCGTCTCACACCCCAGTCCCAGCAAAGTTCCCTCCTCCATCCTGGCCATGGCAGCCAACTTGGCCACCCAGTCAGTCCTGGCAGGACGCACCTAGTCCACAACTCAGTCCTAGGCCATAGGAGATGCCATTCAGCTTAAGACCAAGCCTCCACAACAACTCTCCTCTTGCTTAGGACCTGGGATGGTGATGTGCCTGGTCGCAATGCCAGTGGCTGGAGCCCACTCCACACTTGCTTCTCAGAACGGGCTGCAGGAGTTCATCCCCCACTCAAGCCCCAGTCCTGCAAGCACCACCCAAGTTCCCCTATGCACAGTCTGTAAGAGCTCCGATCCAGAATGTTGTCCCACAGCAGCCAGCCAGGTTTCAAAAAGGGTGTAGGACATTCCCTGGAGCAGTTCCCTATCATGGTCTTCTTGCCACTCCCCAAGTTAGATTCGTGGTGTGGGAGAGTCAAGGTGCTCTCCTACGGCCTGGATTGTATAATTCCCCAGTGGGAAAGTGGACAGCAGAAAGGCACGCACTCATCCTCTCCCATTTGGGGGATTCACTCCCCTTTCCCCGCTGGCCTCAGCCACACAGCCTTCCTGCTTTCTTTCTTCCTGGATTTCAAAGCTTCCTCTCACTTTTTTGTTGAACTCCCAAGTTCTTTCTTGAACACTGCATTTAAAGTGCGGTTGTCTGCACACTAGCTTGGTTCCTCTAAGTGGATGAGATTACTGGAAATGCTTGTAGTTAGCCATCTTGAAAAAGAAGACCTTGTGTTTTAAGCATCATTGTGTGTTTGCCAACAGGAGGCATACGGTATGTAAATATTGAATTGTTATATACCTTGGATCTCTTTTCTCCTTTCATTCTTTTAAGTTCTCTGCACCTTTCCGAGCATGATTTCATAATCCACAGCACAATTTAGCCTGGAGGGGTGTGCAGTCATTGTTATTCCATGTGTTCTGGTCTTTCTCACCAGCTACATTCGATATTAAAATAGATTATTTTTACTTATTTCCATGAATTCCCTCATCTCTCCTGCCCTCAGCTCCTAACAACAGACAGATACTTATTTATTCATTTGGTCAACAACTCCTTCTTTAATATGTGCCGTGTGCCCAGTTCTATGCTAACACTGGGGCACAACAGTGAGAGAGAGAGAGAGAGAGAGAGGAGAGAGAGAAAAAAAAGCCAAAGTCTTTTCTCTCAGAGAGCTCACAAGCTAGGAGAAGACACAGCAATTACTTTTAAAGAGCCAAGGGAAAACACAGTTACAACCGTGAAAAGAGCCATGTGGGAAAAACACATGACGCCATATGGGGAAAAAATATCTTTGTCAAGTAGGTCAAGGAAGGCTTCCTTGAAATAGTGATGATTAAGCTTAACTCTGAAAGGCCAGCAGAAGCTAACTAGACAGAAAAGGGGGAAACAGAATGGTGTCTTAGTCACAGGGTATAGCATGTGCAAAGGTCCTGTGACAGAAAGAACAGGCTCTGGAGTGAGGGGAGGGTAATAAAAGGGGAGATAGCTTTGTTGAGGATGTTGGTCTTCATCCTAACAAAAATAAGTCGTCATTGGGGATTTCAAGGAAGAAGGTGAAAAAAATCGATTCTATTTAAAAGGTCATTCTAGTTGCTGTATGGAAAATGGATTGGGCTGGAGGTGGCAGATCAGAATGAAAGCAGGAGACCAGATACGAAACTCAAGCCATTGTCCAGGCAGAAAGTACAGATGGTAGGTTGGACATGGGTGGTGGCAGTGGAGATGCAGAAAAGAAAACAGGTTTGCACAATGTTTTGGAGGTAACATTGCCAGGAGGTGGGAGTGAATGTGACATGCAGAGAGAATGTGGAGTCAGATGAGTCCGTGATTCCTGGCCTATTAATGAATGGAGAATAAACACTGGGTTGGCAGTATGAGACAGCCCCACGGCCCTTCCTGACAACCTTGCCTGTCTCTCTGTAATGCTGAGAGCCCGTTTGCTGTCTCCTGGGCATGTCTGATAGGGTTGCTGCACTATTTACTGTATCTGCTCATCAGGAGGACAAAATCATCTCAGTCTACCCAACAACCTACCTTCAAGATCATTATCTCTGAAGGCCCCCACGGAGCCATGTGCAACTCTGAAAGCATTTCCAGGGAATGGTGGGCTGGCTTCATAAACGCTAAGTGAAATTCTGTGTTTCTGCCAGACACTTTGATATATAGAACAATGCTGGTAAGGGTTCCCGCGTGGGATTTTTTTTTAACCCACCTGGGAGGTATCCCCTGAATGGCAGTTGACAATTAGCTGCTAAGTAAAAGGAGGCACTTATTTTTATTGCGGGCCTTGACAGCTTTATGTTCACTGTTTAAAAGCCGGAGAGTCCTGTGTGTAAAGGTGAGTGGGGAGGGGAAGTGCTGGGGGAAGGAGGGCCGGGAGGGCTGGGGCAGGTGCAGACAGATCCCATGGTTTCCTTTTTATAGTCAGAACCTGAGCAGTATTTGCAAGCATGTGCTGATCTGCAAGTGAGAGAAGAGGGTTCTTCCAGTCTGGGGAGGAGGGAAGGCCTGAGGCTGGCTCATCGGAGGCGTGAGTCTTCGGCCCTGCCATGCCTCACATCCCCAGGATGCCGCGGTGGGAACTGGGCTGTGGCTTTCCTGCCCTGGCACTGCTTGTTTGCTGGGATTTCAGGAGGAAAACCCCCAGGCTCCGAAAGAAAGGTATTTCTTTTTTATTTTGTGGTTCACTTCTTCCACTAAAAGACTCATTTCCCAGAGCCTCTACCCTCTCCTGTCAGGGGTGGGGAGTGCTTCTGGAACTGATACCCTGGGAAAGAGGTATCAGTGCTGAGCTGGCAGGCACAGTGTGTATGGGGGTGGGGAGCTCTCCCTGAGGCCTGGGCTGGGCTAGAGGCGGGGTGGGGAGGGGCTCTTGTCCTGATCTTAGGAGTGTTTGAGTGATGACAAAGGAGGACCAAGGTGGGGAGGGAGGTGACAGTTGCTCTTTCTATTTCCACTTCCCCAAACCAACCCAGTTTCCTGGAGTTTTCCAGCAAATCTAAGGAAGGGGTTGAGGGGTAAGGGGTGGAGATGGATTGTGGGAAGAGCTAGGGCAGTTACTAGTGTGGTAGTGAGGCCTCACCCTTCTGTGATTGTTCAGGATGGGGTCCAAAATTTTAGGTCTGAGGACTGGAGACAAGGCGAACATGGTATGAGAGGAGGTGGGGCTGGCATGGGCTGGCATGGTCTGGCATTAGAGAACCCCCTTTGAGACTTTAAGATCTCTGAACTTTTAGTCCATTAGCTTTAAACTCGAAAAGGAAATAAAGCACTGAATATAGAATCACAGGGTAAATATGACCTCGGAAAAATTCCTGATTCAAATCTAAGTTTTCTCATCTGTAAAATGGAACAATAATATTTACTTCGTAGAGTTCTCATGAGGACTAAATGAGATAGCACATGTGAAAGTATCTGGGGTCAGTTCTCAGCATAAAATTAATTAATTTCATTGGTTAATAGTTATAATTATATTACATATATTATAATTACATTATGGTAATTATATTACTTACAATTATTATAATAAATTCATGAAAATTTATACCTATTAAGATGGAAATGCTCTGCTAATGGCCAAAGGGGTGACAATTAGGACCCAGAGGTCAGACACTGGTAGAACTCAGGACCAGGTCTTTGGAGTTCCAGGGATGTTTCTGATTCCAAACTCCTCATGTGATCTGAGATTAAGAGTGACAAAACCTGACCTAGCCAAGCTAAAAAAAAAACAAAGATGATTTTTCTCTCATGTAAGAACTGACACTGTTGGTCCTGATGTCTCCAGAGCATCCAGTGGTTTGTTCTTGTTGAGAGAATAGCTTTGATGGATTTCTAGGCTGCAGATGTCAAGTTCAAAGTCTTCATCATATGGGTGATATTTAAAGTGGTGAGACTCTGAGAAAGTGTGCAGATGAGGAAGGGAGGCCCTGGGACCCTCCAACATTTAGAGGACAGCAAGAAAATGAAGACTCCTCAGAGGAGGCTAAAAGCATCTGATGAGACACATGGAGAACCAAGAGGGACTGGTGTACCAAAAGCCATGCGAGAAAGTGTCCCAAGAAGGAGGGGGTGGCTTGCTGTATCACTTGCTGCTGATAGAGTAGTTAAGATGAAGACAGAGAATTTCACCTCAGATTTTAAAATGTAAAGGCCATTTGTCTCCTTGACAAGAGTAGGTTTGGGGAAGTACTGAGCAGAGAAAAGGGGCAGTGAACGGGAGGAATGGGAGGCAGCAGGTAGTGACAGCTCTCTGAGGTCCATCACATACCAGGTTCTGAAAATAGATGCTGAGCCAGATGAACTGTCTGCCTTTGAGGGGTCCACAGTCCAGTGGAACAGAGGGATGTTTAAATGAATCATCATAAAATTACATGAGAGTGATAACATCGAGGAACACACAGGGAGCTCTATGAGTAGAGGAAAGAGTGACCAGTTTTCTCTGAGAAGACATCCAAATTCAGAAGACTGGGTTTCCAGGTGGAGAGTAGGAGGAAGGGCATTCTCTTGAGAATTTTGTTTGTTTGTTTGTTTTGAGACGGAGTCTCGCTCTGTCGCCCTGCCTGGAGTGCAGTGGCGCGATCTCGGCTCACTGAAAGCTCCGCCTCCCGGGTTCACGCCTTTCTTGTGCCCCAGCCTCCTGAGTAGCTGGGACTACAGGCGCCCGCCACCACGCCCGGCTAGTTTTTTTATATTTTTAGTAGAGACCGGGTTTCACCGTGTTAGCCAGGATGGTCACGATCTCCTGACCTCGTGATTCGCCCGCCTCCACCTCCCAAAGTGCTGGGATTACAGGCGTGAGCCACCGCGCCCGGCCTCTCTTGAGAATTTTTTAAAAGCAAAGACCATTTTTCATTCATCCTGTTATACTCTCTAGCTATCAAAGAGCCTGGCCCACAGCAAATGCTCAGCCTACATTTGTTGAATGACTTTGTGAGTTCTGGTGGAAGGAATTTGCAAGAAACGGAGTTGCAAAAGAAACCATTATAACGATATAGGCAACAGCAGTAAGAATAGGGAGCTTGTTTAAAGCATATTTGGAATGTATCAACCTAGGCCGGGTGCCCTGGCTCATGCCTGTAATCCAGCACTTTGGGAGGCCAAGGTGGGCGGATCACAAGGTCAGGAGATCGAGACCTTCCTGGCTGACAAGGTGAAACCCCGTCTCTACTAAAAATACAAAATATCAGCCAGGGGTGGTGGCACGCGCCTGTAGTCCCAGCTATTTGGGAGGCTTAGGCAGGAGAATCTCTTGAACCCAGGAGAAGGAGGTTTCAGTGAGCCGAGATCACACCACTGCACCCTAGCCTGGATGACAAAGCAAGACTCTATCTCAAAAAAAAAAAAAAAAAAAAAAAGAATGTACCAACCTATTTGGAGAGAGTGAAGAGTGTTGCGGATAATTCTAATGCTCACAATTTTGCTAATTGGGGTACTTAAGTGCAGGTACCTTGTATTAATGGCTTTGTATTTTTCAGTGCCTAGGAGAGTACCTGGCGCTTGATGATGGAATGAAGCTATTGCCTTTGAGGAAGGCTACAGGAGAAGCAGTGATTTAGGGATGGGATGATAGTGAGATTAGAGAAGATACTGGGAGAATTGCCATTAGACATTGAACTTATGGGAATAGAGGAGAAAGAGAGAGAGAGAGAGAAAAGATGGAAATAGATATGATATAACTACATACATAATGATAAAATAAAACACTTTTTTTATGAGTATAATAGTAAAGAGAGGAAAGCAAATGTTGGTCATTTGCAAGAGCTGAGGTGGGGGATTATTCTTTCATAAATTATATCTATCAATCCATATGTACACACACATATATCCATATATACACATATATCCATATATACACATATATATATACACACGTATATACACACATACATATATACACACATATCTATCTGGGTCTCTCTCTAGAGAGAGATATATACATATATACATATATATCTAGAGAGATATATGTACATATATATGTGTGTGTGTGTGTGTATATATATATATATATATATATAAAGAGAGAGAGAGAGAGAGATCTGGACCATATATGCAGATTAATAAGTTATAAGTCTATAGGTGATATCTAAATGTGTGGAATCATATGCACTTTCCTAAGGAGAATACTAGAGTGAGAAGAAAAGAAGCCTGAGTTGGAATCCCAGGAAATGATGCACCAAAGGAGCAGGTGGAAGATGGAGCACAGTCAAAGAAACTTGAAAGGAGTCATCAGTGACAGGAGCATAAAACAGGAATGGTTGGATTTATTGCAATGTAGGGAGAAAGTATTGAAGAGGAAGGAGAATTAATAACATCAGTCTTCAGAGAAGATCAGTAAGTAGAGTGTGGAATGAACATTAGGAGAGCACTAGAAATCTTAGTGAGCAGATTTAGTGAAGAAGTTCAGGCTAATGAAACAAGATTGTGATGGGTTGACAGGCTGAGTAGTGAGTGATAAGTGAGGAAGTGGGGCAGACATCTCTCTAGAAGTAGACATTTTTATTACAAGTATATGGTAAAGAGAAGGAAGGCAAATGTTGGTCATTTGCATGAGAACTGAGGTGGGAGATTATTCTTTCATAAATGGCAAAGACCTAGACCCACGTGGGATCTTTCAATTGAAAGAGAAAATTTCAAGATACAAAGAGAAACAGTAAGTACTGGAAGAGATGGAAGGAATGGAACCCACAGTTCAAGAAGGCATCATCCTAGATGAAAGGTAGGGCCTTTTTCTTCCTCTGGGAGAAGACAGGAACACAGAGGAGAAAGGATGGGAAAGGCAGGGACTGGAGATGAGGGAGTTCACTCATAACCCTCCATTTGATAATGGAAGGAAAGAGGAGCCAAGATCACCTGTTGAGACAGAGAAGGGAGGGAATGGGTGGGGAGCTCAACAGGAGTGGTAAAAATTTGGAACCAATGTCTTGCAGAGATTTGGAGGATACATTTCCACAATATGGTTGTGCATGGTCTTTTGTAGTTCTCAATGGCCTGATGAAAACATGCAGAGGGTAATAGGAAGCAGCAGGGCGGGGATGTTGAAGAAAAAAGTATGGGTCAGATTAATATCAAAAGGGCTGCATTTCAGGCATGAGAAAAATAGAGGATGAAGGCAGGACAAGGCTGATAGACTGGGATGAGGAGAAAAGCTAGAGAACTAGACATATATTAAGGTGTAAGAAGGAGCTCGGCCCCAAATCACCTGCAAGGTGGGGCATCTTTCATAAGACCTCAGAAATGGAGCTTGAATTTGAAAGCTTTGACTTCTCTGTGCACATCCTTACATTGTGTTTGAGCTGTCTTTCCCCATCAAGTCCAGTGGACCTCTGGAGCCTGAGTTTCAACTGTTCCAAGAGACATCTGCCTCTCTCATTGAAGGGCCCCTCTCTGGACCTCTCAAAAGAGAATTTTCCTGATGCTATCTGGTCTGTTTTAAGTCAGACTATTTCAATCATGTCCTATCAATTTGGTGAAAAGATCTGTCCGGCTCCTTTTACAGACAAATAGAAACCTAATTCCATATGGTTATTGAAATTTTCTAATTGTTTCTCACCATGTTTTGTGTGACCCCTCAAAGGCAGACAGTCCATCTGTTATATTATTTTCATAACTTGTTGGCAAACTCATTAAAAGCAGGAACAAGGTCTTCCATGCCCCTTGTCTGTACAACCCATTCCATGGACCCTGGTGCTGGCACATGGCAGGGCACTCAATGCATGCTAGTGGGAAGCTGAATTCATATACCAAGACGATTCCTATTAGTGTTTAAACTAAAGAAATGCCGAATAACCATTAGCCATGGAAAATACTTGCTTAAAGACAAATTGATTCATTAAATCCTTCAGCAAAATTTGTTGACTGTCTACCTTTTGCCAGGGGTTACACTAGACATTGGGGATGAAAACAGCCCTTCCTCCTATTCCCAGTAGCAGGGGGCTTACAATCATGCAGATGACACACGTACATACAAATCATGATCACAGAGTGTGGGAAGGATTGGGATATTCAAGAAACAATACGGTGCACAGAGTAGGATGTAGTCTCTCCATCTGGGTGTCAGGAAGGCATGGCAGATATGATGATATTTGAGAGGGGCCAAGGAGGACAAAAAGAATTTTGTCCTCTTTGTCCTCCTGGTGCAGCCAGGAAAGGGGGAGAGCAGACTGGACAGGGCGAAGAGACTGTTCAAGGACATGGAGACTGCAGAGCATTACATTTTGGAAACGTCCATGTGAGTTGCTTCTTGGGGCATGGCAGGACATCAGGCCAGGAAAGCAGGTGGGTGCCAAGCCTTGAGGAATGCCAGCCTTGATTCTCAAACTTTAGCCACAGAAGTATTTAATCACAGTCTCACTGCAATGCAATAAGTGAAATGAACAACAGCCAAGCAGATTTGGTGGTAGTGGGGAATACAGAGGCCACCTATTCAGCTCCTTCTAGATTCCACACTCTCGCCTGCCAACACCTGATGTGATGAAAGAGGAGTCCCTGACGAACTGCCAGGGCTTTAAATGTCTATTTGAAAACCATCACTGTGGCAGTTGGGGGAGAAGCAGATGACTACTGAAAACCAAGAGAAAGGCGCTCAAGCAGAATGATGCTTTAGAAAGGCAAGCAGCAGGAGGGTTTCGAACATGATAGAGAGAAGAGACTGCAGCGGTTACAGGTGAGAGAGGAGGCTGGCCTAGGCTGGGTAGTGGGTGGGAGCGGAAAAGAACATGAGGGTCAAGAGCCTGGTACAGCTCTATACAGGTGGAATCCACAGGAACTCGAGATGGGTTGGAGGGGACCAACCTGAGAGAGAGAATCATGGGGAGAGTCAAGTGACTTTGCAAACGGATGTCCTAGGGATTGAAGTGCTGGGTGCAGCAGAGCCCTGATTATGGCAGAGGGAAAGTCACGCAGGACAGCACAGAAGCCACGACCTGTCTTCTGAACCTCCAGGGTATGGAAGCCTGGTGGGAGAATGGATAGGCAGTGGTTGTCCTGATTTGTAAACTTGCCTTCTCACACTGCTGGTGTGGGGAAACTGTGGAGCAAAGTTTCTCCACACGGACAGAGCTGGGGTGGAGCTGGCCCACACTTGCTTTGCTGGAGGCAGGGTAATTTGGGAAAATATTTTTGGAAAGCAATTTGCATGCCATCAAGTTATAAAAATGTTCAAACCTCTTGACCCAGTAATTCTACACTTGGGAATTTATCCTAAGGAAATAGTTCAAAAGAATGAAACACTTTTGTTCATGCATCCAAATGTTAATTAATTAGAAATTATGCATTGTACTGTATGCATTCCAGGATCTCTGCCAGGTGAATGAACGTGTTTGCTGTGGCAATGTTTATAATTAGGACATAGTAAACAACCTAAATTATTTTAAATGCCACAGTGGGTTAGTGCAATGAAACATCTATGTGATAGACTACGGTAGTCCCCCTTTATCCCTGGGGGGATACGTTTCAAGACCGCAGTGGATGCCTGAGATCTCGGACAGTACTGAACCCTATACACATTATGTCTTTTCAGTCTTATAACTGAGACAACTACTAAGTATAACTGAGACAACTACTATGCGACTCCTGGACAAGTAGTGTATATAACGTGGATACTCTGGACAAAGGGATGACTCACATCTTAGGCTGGACCGAGCGGGACTGCGAGAGATTTCATCATGCTACTCAGAATGACAAGCAATTTAAAACTTATGAATTGTTTGTTTCTGGAATTTTGCATTTAATATTTTCAGACTGCAGTTGACGGTGGATAAGGGGGGATGCCATACTGTGTTATGCTTTACTACTCTGTGACGTGAGTGGAACTCAAAACGGCCTGCTTGCTGCCGTGGTTAAGGCATATTGTTGGGAGTTCACTGCCTAGGCCTGAATCCCAACTGTGTCATGCTCTGAGCTGCCTGACTTTGGCAAGTGTCTAAGGCTCAGTGTCTTTAACAGTAAGGTGCGTGTGACATTAATACCATCTCATGGGGTTGCTGTCAAGATTAAAGGACAAAAAGTGTGCAATTCCTAGCAAAAGAATTCAGTAAAAGCCAACCATTATTTTAAATATGTAAGAAATGTGGGTCAATATAAAAAGACTGATAAAGACTTCCTCAAATTTACAGGCCCCTATTTAGAGCTTCAGGAAATATTCTGAGTGATTTGTCTCCCATATTTTGTCTAGTGTCATTGCCATAAAACCTGTGAAGTCACAGGTGACACAGAAAGTCAAGAAATAGTTCATCCAAGGAAGCACAGAATGACGGGCAGGTTCTGTTTGCTCTCTCCTCAGCAGTGTTTGGCCAACGCTTGGATGAGACTGTGGCCTATGAACAGAAATTCGGTCCCCATCTTGTGCCCATCCTGGTGGAGAAATGTGCAGAGTTCATCCTGGAGCACGGCCGGAATGAAGAGGGCATCTTCCGTCTGCCTGGCCAGGACAACCTGGTGAAACAGCTGAGAGATGCTTTTGATGCTGGGGAGCGGCCCTCCTTTGACAGGTACATTGCCCCACTGCAGTGTCCCACCTCTGCCCTCCCCTCTGCTTGGCTTGGCTGGGAGGGTCTCTCCATTCCAGTTGAGCTATGGGACTTGCATAGACACTTCTAAGAGCCCTGGCTTGCAACAGAAAGAGCCTTTGTTTTGCCCATGATTGGGAATTTGGGAGACTGGAGCACAGTTAGGAGAGTGTGCAGATAGTTTATGTGACAGATGATGTGAACCAGAACTGGAACCCTGCTGGGCAGATTCAGGTGATGTTTAAGGCACAGGAGAAGGTGACGTGCAGAGGAGGGGAGAAAGATGGGACCTAGCCTGAGGCTCACCCTTCAGGACAGATGAGGAACATGGAAGAGCTGAGCTGTACAAACACTCGGTGTGGTGGAGAATGCACCAGATCTATATCCAAGGGCACCAGCGGCTTTCGTTAGCATTCCAGAAGTGGCTAGAACCAGGACTTCTTGTTAGTTTCCTGGATCACGGTACTACGTGATTCTGACTCAGTTCTGAGCCCTTTTGCAGGAGCACATCCTGATATCTTGGCAGCCTAGCGTTCCTAAGTCTTCTGTGTGGAGATCTCCCAGCCCTGTTTGGGGCATATCAGGCATAGTGACATTTCCTCCCACCACCCCCTTCCTCCCCACCTTCTCCAGCCACTCAGCTGAGGTTTCCTTCTCTGCCACACTCAGCTAGTAAAATCCCCACCCGATGTTGTGCAATCTCCACCCCAGTTGCCTGTGTGAACTTGTCCTGCTGGCATAAAATTGATTGCTCTTTCCAAATTAGCAGCCCATAAACCAAGGTTTAATAAGATGGGCCTGAACTCTACCCAGTTTCCAAAAATGAAAGTTGCTAAGCTTATTTTGGACAAGGAGTTGGGTTGATTCTGAGAAAATTGTGAAGACCTAAGTGTCATCTTGTGTAGAAGCTCCCTCACCCCTCACTCTAATCACCAACGCTGCCCATTTTTCCTCCAAAGCTTCTCTGAGATCTATATGTTTCTCCCCATGCTTATGGCTGCAGTTGTAGTTGGGACAACAATAGGGGTGTCTTTCCTGCCCTTAATAAGTTACTATATTTTAGCACCCTAGGAAGCAAGACATGGGGTTCTTATTGGAACAATAGCCCGTTATGGGCATCAAACACAGGGACTTTTCAGCAGCACCATAAACTGCATCTTGTTATCAGGCACTTGTTCCATTATGCTCACCACCTTTATATTCAGTTTCTTTTTATGTTTTTAGTTAGCCTTGGCCTGAAGAAAGATACAGGTGGGTTGTTGCTAGAGCAATGCTATACAGTGTGCCAAAAGGAATAGAGGTGATTGCTGGGATTTGCCAAATAACTGCCTTAGGCCCTAGCCTATGCACTATAGAGTCAGCATGGGTGGTGGTGTGGGAATCTTTGATTATTTTGAAATATTTGGAGCTGGAAGGAGGAAAATTACCTTACCTTGCGACATCTCCACCCCTAGAAGTGAGGGGTAGAGTTTTTACACATCCAGAAATAGGAAGGGTCATCAGGGGCTTTTCAGGGGCTTCACAGGGGCAGCTGTTAGGTCCACATAACCGCTGAGAGGACAAATCTGATTCAGGAGGTATGACTGGCTCTTATTTGATTCTTATTATTTAGTTACATTTGAGCATATTTAGGAGAGAACAGGTCTTCTCTCTCCTATTCTACTCATGATTCTGAAAACCCTCTTTTTCCCCTTTTTCTGCCCTCTCTCCACCCCCTTTTATACTCCCCCACTTTTCATTCCATGGTATATTTTGGTGTTGAGGGTTGTGCCCCGCAATGGACAGGGCATAGAATGCCGGATGCATAGGGTAGGGAAAAGAGGGGAGGGGCTTACAGGGATCAGCCTGGCTTTGGGATCATAGAATTGACAAAACCAATAACTCAAAACAGGTCAACAAAACTGGCAAATTAACTCTGAAGTGAAAGTGACCAGTGTTAGATGATTTCCTGAGAGTGAATCTGGCCTGGGAGTGGGAGAGGAAGAGACCAGCCTTGGGACAGTGTTAACCTGAATTGTGTGTGGGAGTTCCGAAGAGGGGCAGTGTGAATGAAAGGGGGTGGAAAGAGGGCAGGAAAGGGGGAAAGGGAGGGTTTTCAGAGTCATGAGCAGACCAGGAGAGAGAAGATATTGTTGTAGCTTTTTCTACCTCCCATAAAAGGAATTCTAGGAGTCAGTGGGTAGAAGAAGGGATATTTGGAAGAGCAAGGACCCCCCTCTTGCTGTCCCCAACTTCACGGCAGTGGGAACTCACCCAGATCCTCTGCATTGGTTATGTGCTGGGTTCCACCCCAAGATGCCCCCATTACCTCACTAGAATGAAGGTGAGCAAAGGAGCTGTTTGGTGAGACTAGTGCAGGTCTTTCTGGTCTCCTTAGACACAAAAATGTGAACTTTAAAATCTCCTTGTCAAGTTTCTACCAGGATGGACACTGCCTGGCTACAAAGCTAACACACTTCTCACCCCTATGTGTCTGTGAGAAATGCATTTACAGACATACCACATTACAAGCATCAATGCCCCCAGGGAAGGGCTGGCAGGACCATCTGAGTCTTGGGTAATCTCTAGTGCATCAGCCGTTGAACCCAGAAGCCACCTGGCTCCTGACTTACTCTTAGCCCTTGATTTAAAAAAAAAAAAAAAGAATCATCTAAGGGTGGTCTATTGGGTTAGAGGAACAGCAAACTCAGAAAAAATAATGCTATGAATTTAGACCATAAAATAGACATCTGAGTTAGCCCTAGTACAATGGGGTGCTCACATTAAAATAAAAATTTATAGAAATAATTGTTCAAGTTCCATGGTGTTAAGTGCTAAAAACGAAACTCAACACTATGAAAACTTAGAACAGGGGCTTTTCACATGGTCTGGTGTATTTAGGGAGGTCCCCAAGAAAATGACATTTAAGCTGAGACCCAATAAACAAGGATGAGGAGTTAGCTAGGCCCAGCAGTGGGCATGGCTTGTCAGGATTATTTTTGGTGAAATGAACTGGGAAGCTTTCTGTAAGTTTCAGTGTTGTAAGACGATTTATATAGCTAATTGTGTTCTTTTATTATAACTTTGAAGTATTCATGGTGTAGCTGTATTTATAACCCCTTTCTCTTTTCTAATGATGGATGCTGTTGCTGTCTAAATTTCTCCTGATTAAACTGTCTAGGTGTCTTTTTTATTGTTGTTTCTCTTCAAAAGTTCAAAAGATCCAATTTCTTTTCTTTTTCTTTTTTTTTTAGAGTGCAGTGGTGTGATCTTGGCTCACTGCAACCTCTGCCTCCTGGGTTCAAGTTATTCTCCTGCCTCAGCCTCCTGAGTCGCTGGGATTAAAGGCACCAGCCACCATGCCCAGCCAATTTTTGTATTTTTAGTAGAGATGGGGTTTTGCCATGTTGGCCAGGCTGGTCTCGAACTCCTGACCTCAAGTTCTCCACCCGCCTTGGCCTCCCGAAGTGCTGGGACTACAGACATAAGCCACTGTTCCCAGCCAGGATCCAGTTTCTTGAATTATCCTTTACGCTGTTTCTTCCATTTCAAACTCTGTTTTCTTCACTCATTCCATTGGCCATTGGTGTGTTTTGGTGTTGAGGACTGTGCCCTAGAGTGGGCAGACCATAGAATGCTGGAGGCATAGGGTAGTGAAAGGAGGGGAGAGGCTTACAAGGATCAGTGTGACTTTAGGATAATAGAATTGAAGGGATTTGGAAGACAGATTGGATGGGGGTGAAGGAGAGGTCCCAATCAAATGGGAGTCCCAGGATGCTAATAGAGACAAATGGGTGGATTGCAGTGTAGGGACTTTAGGAAGATGCAACTTTTGGACTTTGGGAGAATTTTGCTCCTGCAAATTGTCAGCTGACTGTCTTTCTGCCACTTTCTCGGAAACTTCTCATAACATATTTTGACAAAAGTACTTTTCCTAGCCTGGCTTTGCCTTGGGTATTTTTGGGCAGTGACTCAGCAGGGAAGGATTTTCCAGAATCTCCATGTTAAATGAATGGTTCCTACCCCAGATTTCCTGAGGGCAGCCATGGAGCATAGAGCGGGCTCTGTGCCAGCCTGTGTTCTCCTATTGAGGTAGAGTTCACAGACTGCAAAGAGGAAGCCTTTTCAGAAGACAGCTACAACAACTGGCTGTCAAAACCAAAATAAAATGCACACAAAGCACCAAGACAGAGCTTTAAAATCAAGCCCCAGTATTCTTGCTTCTGTTGCCTCAGATGCCTCCCTTCTCCTCCTCTTGTCCAGATCCACTCCTCCCTTCCCTCCTAGGACCAGGAGACATGTCCTCCAGCCTATTCTATATTTCTCGTCACTGAAATCAAGGAGATTCCAAGGTTATTCTGGACCTCTTGCCACATCACAGCTTTTCACAGTGCTACCAGGGCTGCTACCTAAGAATGTCAGGTTTTATCGATATGAAATAAACAAACATTTCTTCAATAATCAGCTTCAGGAATATGGTAGTGAATCTTATTTTCTCTTGTAGCATTGCAGAATCAATGCAATCGCCTTGTAAGCCAGGGGTCAACAAACTTTTCTTAATGGGCCACGTATTAAATATTTAGGCTTTGCTGGCCAGATGGTCTTTACTGCAACTATAATGCTCTGCTCAGTACATAAATGAGCAAGTGTGGTGGTATTCTTCTATAATTTTACTTACGGATGCTGACATCTAAATTTCCTATAATTTTTACATCGTGACACACTCTTCTTCTTGTGAGTGTTTTCTCCTCCAGCTATTTAAAAATGTAAAAATAATTGTCAGCTCCCAGGCTGTACAAATAGAGGCAGTGGGACAGATTTGGCTCCTGGCCCGTGGCTTGCCAAGCCCTCCTGCAAATGGAGAAGCTGAACTGAACAGCTGTGCCTCTTTCAGTCAATCAGGCCCATCTTCCCATGGGCCCATCTCCTCATGCTCCAGGCTGACACACATGCTGCCTGTCTCATGCCCTAACTCCTCACTGCCTTTCAGAGCTCATCTGAGGTACTCTTTCATCTGAGAAGTCACCTATGTGTTCCCATCTCTGCCTTGGGTGTTATTTTTCCATACTTCCATAGGATCCTGAGTCCTGGGCTTCCCATATCATGGCATTAGCCACACAGTATTGTAAGGACCTTATAATGCTTGAGTCCCCACAGCTCTGTGGCTCGATGGGGCCAGGGCTCCATCCCTGGATTGGATGGCTACTGATGTCCCTTGGATTGGCTACTGAAATCCCAGTGCTTGACAAGTATCTTGCAGTATCTTGCAGTGTCTTGCACCTAATAGGCTTTCTCGATGCTTATTGATTGAGTGAATTATTGAGTAAATACGTGAGTGAAACTCAGAACTATTTTAAGCACTCTGGAAGATTAAAGAGATGAATGGACCAAGGATATAAAGGAGTTAACACAAGCAATATTAGAGACTAATTAGACAATGCTAATTGTGAGGCACTAAATGACTTGAAGAAAGAAGAAAGCAATAAAGACGAAAATCATTAAGGAAGGTTTAGTAAAAATGTAGACTTTGAACTTACCTTTGAGGTAGTTGGGTGGAAGAGACAGAGGAACATTTATTCAAGATTGTTGTTCCAGAAGGGCGAATTAGCCAAAATGTTTTGGTCTGATTCTTCTTCATCAGACTCTACTCCTCTGCAAAATTTCCCTTTGCAATTTACGGTTCTATTCACTGAATCATCAGGATGGAAGTGAGGAACATCTTAAAGTTTTTCTTTCAAAGAGTTTCAAAGAGTGTTGCTTATTTTCTTCCAGAGACACAGATGTGCACACTGTGGCTTCCCTGTTAAAGCTGTACCTCCGAGACCTCCCAGAGCCCGTGGTTCCCTGGAGCCAGTACGAAGCGTTCCTGCTCTGTGGGCAGCTCATGAATGCGGATGAGGCAAAGGTTTGCATCTTAGAGTTAGTTGTCCTGCTTTAGAAGAAAGTGATTGGTTTTCTGGACACTATTCCAGCAGGCAACAGTGGGTCAAGGGGCCTATACTTTTTGGTAAGATAGTCAAAATGCAACTTCCTCAGCAACAAAAGGCATATGAACTCAATCATAATGACTGGCAAACCACAGCCTTCATGAGATGCAATAATCCAATAAAGAATTGGACCATAATCAAATACTGCTGGGTCACATTAAAAGTAGTGAGAAAAGGAGGATACATCGGAGGAGGGTTTCAAGCATGATGGCCTTGCTGAGACTTGCTGGGACACAAGGACAGGCTGGAAGGAAGGTGTGAGGTCACATAGTTCAAGCTCTACAGCAGCTGTGAGTGTCAGGCATGGTCATCCAAGGAATGCATGTGCCAGGGAGAAGAAGGACAGGGAAGGTTTTTTGATTGTTGTTCTTTTCAGCCACAGCTGCCTGTAGGGTCTGTAACCACCATCTGCAATATGCTTGTGAGAGTGCACAAGTTCCCTAGCAAGATTTTTGATACTGTATAAATTTATTTCTAGAGAGGCCTTATAGTCAGCAATGACCACACTGTAGTCATGTTATTATAATCAACCAACCAACCAACCACCCAAAGAAACTGATGAAACCCAACCAACAACAATAAACCTTGATGATTTTTAAACAAGATTTTCAAATCCAAGTGATCCATGAAGAAGTTTATGTTTATATTAATGACTATGTTAAAAGCCCTCTCTGGCAAAGTGGTGCACAGAAAAATCTGTAATGAAGACCTAGATTTAACTTTGATTTTGCCGTTAGACAAATTATGCATCTTTTATAAGACTCAGTTTATTTACTTAGACCAATAGAACTTTCTATGGTAATGGAACTTTTATATATCTGCACCATTCAATATGGTAACCCCAGCCACACATGACTATTGGGCATCTAAAATGTGGCTAGTGCACCTGGGAAGCCAAATTCCTAATTTTATTTAATTTTGATTTAGTTAAATTTAAGTAGTTACATGTGGCAAGTAACTGCTATATTAGACACCACAAACTTAGATAATTTTCATAATAATATCAGCCATGCCTAGGATTGTTTTGAGGACCCAGGGATATGATACTGGTGGGTGACTTTAAAATTTTTTTTCAATGTAAGGGAAGGTTTATTATCTTCCACACTTCGGAATTTATTAGATAGTCTGCTTCATGGAATATATTTATTTAAAATGAATGAAGAAATAGCATCCTAGCCCTGTAAGAAAACACAGCTGTGAGAACTTCCATCCCTGACTGAGGGTGGGGGGGAGCATCATGATTTGAATAGATCCTGACATAAGAGAAAAGCTGACTTTATATTTCAAAATTAAGAAAGGAAGAGAACAATAATGATGTGGCTAACATGATACAGGTTTCATAGCTCTTTTTCAAACAAAAATTAGATTGCATGGATCTGTGGTATGATATTTTGTGCGTAACTTAAGAATTTTATTGGGGGAGGGAGAGGGGGATATGAAAAGTTTTAACTTTTACTGGTATATCTGCTCACCATTGTGAAAGTAATAAAATTTTATGGAATAACGTTTAAAAGGCAGCTAAAAAGATAAATGTTTCAGATCGCATCTCACCCCTGGGTTCTGGGGAAAGTAAAGGAGGCACCTAGATGCCGTTCTGACAATAAGATTCCCATCCCTGCACTCACTTGACACTTGCTTCTCCCAGCTTTCTCAATCTCAACATCTTTGAGAGTTTCCACATCTGTGGCAGTCCATGTCTACAGACAGGGACCAAGGTCCTTCTCACTGGTGAAAACATGGCAAAGGTGGCAGCTAGGAGGGGTGAGTCTGTAGCAACCTTTGCAATGAATTTACTTGACTCGACTGAAGAAGGGATCTCCGCATGAAGCTGATGCTACGCTAAGAAGGTCTATATCTACGGAAGCTGCTGCGAGTAGGCTGACAAGGCTGGAGGGTGCGTTTTCTATAGGAGAGCTGCTCAGGTTTGAGGAGTGCCTGCATACCACGTGTGAATTGTGTACTCTCTCTATTTTTTTTTGAGACGGAGTTTTGCTCTTTCGCCCAGGCTGGAGTGCAGTGGCGCGATCTCAGCTCACTGCAATCTCCGCCTTCCGGTTTCAAGCGATTCTCCTGCCTCACCTCCCGAGTAGCTGGGATTACGGGCACGCATCACCACGCCCGGCTAGAGAACTGTGTACTTTCACAAGCGCCATGTTGCAGATGGTGATTACAGACCCTACAGGCAGCTGTGGTTGAAAAGAACACGGAACAACTCGCTGTCCCTCTTCTCTCCGGCGCATGCATTCCTAGTAGACCTTGCCTGACATCCACGGCCATCCATTGCAGAGCTTGAACAGTCTGACCTTGCACCGTCCTCCAGCGTGGTCTGCCTGTCTCTGTGTCCCAGCAGGTCTCAGATAGGCCATAGTGCTTGAAATCCTTCTCAGAAGAATCGTCCTTTTCTCACCAGTCTTAAAGTGATTCTGAGATATCTTATTGTGGTCTTATTCTTTATTGGATTGTTACATCTCAAGCATTCATTAAGCAAACAATTAACGTATGAGTTGTTAAACAGTCCTTTCTTAGAGTAGCTCAGGGTCAAGGGTGGGGTGCAGTGACATAATTACATATAAATAAAAAGTATACATAACAAAAACTATGACCCTTTCTAAAAAAATTCTATGAGAATTTAGAGTTATTTCCAATTTTTTTTTTAAACCCACAAAACTACAGGGACAGGAATGACTGTCAAAGTGTTGTTTCTGCACAGATACACCAATTCTGTTCCAGGGTCTGCTTGCTGGCATGTGGGCAGGCTCATTTACTGGTAAATGATTTACTGGTGTAAATCTCTTCCCAGGCTCAGCAGGAGTTGATGAAGCAACTCTCCATCCTTCCTCGTGACAACTATAGTCTCCTGAGCTACATCTGCAGGTGAGAGGCCCCTGGTATCAACTCTGCAGTTTTCAACCCCATCAGAAAGAAGCTCCTAGTTAGAAGAGGAGGGACCACCTCTGTGAACAGAGAGATTCTGGTCTAGCACTTTGGAAGATCAGCTGTATTCACATAGCACTGAAGTAGCTTCCTGTATAATTTCAAGGATTCTGAAAACCTGGTTGACCCAAAAAATGAACGTGCTCCCGCCTTTAGGCCTGCCTCAGCACTGCCCAGAGTCCTGGTACTGCAAGAGAGCCCATAATCCTTATAATGTTTCTAGAATGATCTCCCATCTTTGTGACTCTGAGCCATAGCTTAGCTCCGGGGAGACATTCATTCTGGGCCACCCTGGTTATTTTCCTTCAGCCCTTTCTGGGGACCTGCTGTGCACCACCCCTGTGGCAACTCTAGCTGTGGATTGACCCAGATCTGGCTCCGCTGGGAACTGGGATCTCCATCCCAGACTGACCTGAATTTTGTCTTTTATTTTTTAAAAGTAATTTGTTGTAGTTCCTAGATTATAAAAGTCATGCTTGCTTGACTTGGAAACCAGGAAGATATAGCAAACAGTAAATGAGAAATAAAAAGGACCCACAATCCCTTCACCAGCAACAAGCACTAAATAACACTTTGGCATTTTTCCTTCTTGGTGTTTTCTCTCCGTGATAAATCTTTTCATATCTTAATGTAAATATAGGGGAATAATATTTTATACTAAATCAAAATTATATAAAGGATTGTGTCCTGCTTTTTTGGTTTAATGTTTTATTATGAGCATTTCCCTGTCATAAAATTGGATTATAAATAACTTCATAATATTTCATAATGTTTCATCATTTGGACACATCACCAATATTTAATAATTGCTCTGTATTTGAAATTGTGTTGCTTCATTCTATCCATTTTTAAATGGTTCTTTGAGAGAGTATTTAGAAATTCCCTAATTTTACAGTGAATCTGAGAGCTTTATGCCTCCAAGGGGTAGAATTTTAACAAAAATTCAGTATTAGTTATGGAGAACCTGCTGAGAATTAGCAATGCGTGTGCTCTAATCAGAGGATGAGAGCAAGGAGGCACCATGGATTCCCCAGCCCTGAGATCTTCTTACCAATAAAGTTTTCCTCTCTGGAGACTTGGGTGGGTTGGGTGCTGAGAGCTGGGAGATAAGCCTATCAAGGCAAGATATGGGTATGGGCAGATACCCATTTTACCTTTTCTAGTCCAGTCTGAGCTCCTGGAAGTGGATCTTGCCTCCTGCTTATGTGATTCCATTCACCTCCCCAACCCCAACCCCAGCAGCTGGGCAGTACCCTCCTGATTTCTCTTCCTTCCTTAGTCTTGGATCTTTCAGGATGAGGCGAAATTCTTGTGGGCAGAGCAGGCTGGTCTCATTCCTGAGTCTGGGAGGAAAGCATTGGATCCATCCCTGAGTTCTCATTGGAACCCTGTAGTGCTTCCTCCTGGCTACTTCCTGCTTTCTACCATGGGATTTCTTGGTTGCCTGTAGGTTCCTACATGAAATACAGCTGAACTGTGCTGTTAACAAGATGAGTGTGGACAACCTGGCTACTGTGATTGGTGTGAATCTCATCAGGTCGAAGGTCGAAGACCCTGCCGTGATCATGAGAGGTATGGCTGGTCCCGTAGTGAAAGCAGGTACACAGGAAATAACAATTACAACATTCCCCCGATATTTGTGCACTGCTCTGTAGTTTCCCAAGCATTTTCAGCTGGTTATTGATCTCATCTGAATCATGCAATAGCCTTGTGTGGCAGGCAGGGCAGGAATTGTGTCCATTTTTCAGATCACAACAAAGGACAGAGGTCAAGGGTTTGCCCAATGGTCCCACAGTGCAGTAGACTAGTACAATAATAGCTAGCTAGTGTTTGTTAGTCTTTTATTGCTTTTAAATACCCTTAGCCAGATTGAGCAAGCGGGTTTCATTTTATTTTATTTTATTTTTATTTATGTATTTATTGAGTTGGAGCCTCACTCTGTTGCCTAGGCTGGAGTTCAGTGGTACGACCTTAGCTCACTGTAACTTCCACCTCCCGGGTTTAAGCAATTCTCCTGCCTCAGCCTCCCGAGTGGCTGGGACTACAGGCATAAACCCCCACACCCAGATAATTTTTGTAATTTTAGTACAGACAGGGTTTCACCATGTTGGCCAGGCTGGTCTCGAACTCCTGACTTCAAGTGATCTTCCCGCCTCGGCCTCCAAAAGTGCTGGGATTACAGGCGTGAGCTGCTGTGCCCAGCCAGCTTTCATTTTATAAGCCAGCCCACAAAAAGGCTGCTTAAAAAGCTGTGCTGTGCAGGCTTCTGAGGCTGTGTCCTGACACAGAGTACTGATATCTGCCATGCGCGTGGGGGCAGAAAGCCTGGCACATATTTGCTGTGTGTCTGATAAGAAAGCAGATATCATATTGAGGACCACATCAGGAGAGAAAGATGTCTTCATTTTCTCTGCTGTTTTATTGCCTACTTTCCTGATCAAAAACTAATCCAGTGGACTATTGGCTCCCTCTGAAACAGCTTCCCATTTCATTCTACTCCCTTGTCCTTCTGTTCCATCCCTTTCAACATAATCTCCAACTCCAAGCAATTAAAAAGGGTCTTTTGAGAAGCAAAATGAGGCCCTTCTGGGCCCTGTAGTTTTAGAACCCAGTTTGGAGACATCCACAGGTGCGGATCCTTGAGGACTGACTACCTGCCTCGTACGCTACACAACAGATCTTTTTCTTCTTTCTTTCAGGGACTCCTCAGATCCAAAGAGTGATGACTATGATGATCAGAGACCATGAAGTCCTCTTCCCCAAGTCCAAGGATATACCCCTGTCACCCCCTGCCCAGAAAAATGACCCCAAGAAAGCTCCAGTGGCCAGAAGCTCTGTGGGGTGGGATGCCACTGAAGACCTCCGAATTTCTAGGACAGACAGCTTTAGTAGCATGGTAAGGTGCAGAGAACCTTCCTGCTTCCATTGGGTTCTTCCTTTAGTCCAGGCCATCCCATGTAAGGCCCGCTCTGGGGTGGCAATTTGGGGAGTTTTAGGTGATGCAGTGGCAGTGGGCGCTGCTGCTACAGACTCATCTGAACACACCTTGAAAGCCTGGCCTCTTTCCAAATCTAGTTTCTATTGGCATCTTTGACGGGGGTGAGTGACAAGTGTGCCAATCACAAGTGTGACTGAGCAATGAGGGTCCTCACTGAAGCCCACTCTATAAGAGAGACTCAAATACAGTCCAGAGAAGTTCAATGGGAAAAATGTATACCACATTGTAAATGTTTTGGTCAGAATTGTTGAAAATTCTGGGTGAACGTCCAGAGAAAACTGGTTTCCTGCTAATCCATGAAACGTGATTCCTTTCTCAGAGTATGTGATGTGTTTGTGTAATATTTCTCATTCCTCGATAAGCCGTCTCAGCCATGTCAGCCCCCACGTTTGTGCTGAAGGGTTGAAACTCACGTTCCCAATGTCCAAAAGCTCTGCTGACTCTGAAATGTAGACCTCGTGAGGGCAATAATTTACAAAGGTCAAATATTTTTATATATTTATAGGAACAAATATTTTTACAAAGAACATGTGAACTTTTTATAGTAGCTTGATATTTATGTGTGGCCAAAAAATGGATTTCAAATTTCTAGTTGACCAGATGATTCAAGTTACCTACAGTACTTGAATTCAGGTAGCCCTGAAGATTGTTTTTAAAAGGCAGGTAGTGGGTAGTGGTTGTGGTTTTTCTTAGGATAGGTCTTTCTGGATGCAATGCATTCTACTAACACTCTAAAACTAAGATAAAATTTAAAAGTGCTCATACTTCATGTAACAAGATCATCCCACAGTCCTTGAGAATAGCTATTATTGTACTCATTTAATAGGTTTCTGCCATTTATTGATTTCTGTGGGCAGGCACTATGCTGGGAAATTTACGGTGATCACCTCTAGAGTCCTCATATTACATAACATTGTAGGGCAGAATTTATCATTCGTATTGTGTTATTGAGGAGCAGAAACTCAGAGAGGTTGAGCAGCTGGCCCAATGTAGTAGCACTAGCTTGTTATAGAGGACTCAGATCCAGTCCTCCCTTCAGAACCCAGGTACCTCTAACTCTGGGTGGGGTTTCTGAAGCAAGCGATTGGTTACAAAGGTTAAAGGGAGGGCTTGAGCCCGATTGTCTGATTTTATGTTTAGGTCTCACTTGATCTTAGCCAAAAGGTTGAGAAGTGATTGATTTTATGTTTAGGTCTCATATTCTCTCTCCTTTTTCTTTATAATTTCATTTAAAAATATATAATATATGCACATGGTTCAAGTAATCAAAAAGATAGAAAAAGGTATACATTCAGAAGTTCTGCCCCCTCCCGTATTCCCACCCACCCCATCCCTCACTGCCTTAGTTTCTTATTTATCCTTCCAATGTTCCTTTATGAAAATATAAGAAGACATGAGTGTAAATTATTTACCTCCTTTTTTACACAAAATGTAGTATAATTCTCTCTCTCTCTACAGTCACACACATACACATACAGTCACACACAGACTCCCACACAAAACTCTGTATCTTGCATTTTTGTACTTAGCAGTATATTCTGGAGACTTTTTCATGTCAATACATAAACAGCTACCTCATATGACCTCATGTTTTTGAGAAGTGTATAGTGTCCCATTCTGTAGATGTCCCTGTAGATGAACATGCTGCCTTCAGTTCTTTTCTTTTCTTTTCTTTTCTTTTTTTTTTTTTTTATGACAGGGTCTCACTTTATTGCCTAAGCTGGAGTGCGGTGGTGCGATCACAGCTTACTGCAGCCTTGACCTCTTGCTGAGGCGATCCTTCGGCCTCGGCTTCCCAAGTAGCTGGGACTACAGGTGCATAATACTATGCTGGGCTAAATTTTTTTGTATATTTTTTGTAGAGACAGGGTTTCACCATGTTGCCCAGACTGGCCTTGAACTCCTGAGCTCAAGTGATCCACCCTCCTCAGCCTCCCAAAGTGCTGGAATTACAGGCATCAGCCACTGCACCCAGCCTTTCAGTTCTTCATACTACAAAAAAAGCTGCAATAAATAACTTTGGGACCTCCTTTCGTACTCAGGCAGATGTATTTCTCAAATGCATTTTCAGAAGTGGGCTTGATGGGTCAGAGGGTAAATAGATTTGATTGTATGATTTTGAAACAAATTATTGGAGTTTGTGTCATTTTACACTTCCAGAAGCAATGCATGAAAGAACTGTTTTCCTACGGTTTCACCAACAGAGTGTGTTGTCAAATTTTGGGGGTTTGCTCATCTGATAAGTGAGAACTGGCATTTCAGTAATTTTAATTTTAATATGAGTTTCTTGTGTTATGAGAGAGGCTGAACATCTTTTCTTATGTACAAGGACTAGTTTCATTTTTTCCTCTGTGAGCTGCCTGATCTTGTCTTTTGCCCGTAATTATATTGGTTGTTGATCTCTTTCTTCACAATTTTTATGAACTTTATCTATTAAGGAGAGTAACCAATTGTCTGATATGTGTTGCAAATACTTTTTGCTAGTTTTTTTTTTTTTTTTTTTTTTGGTTTGGTTTGTGGAGATTTGTTATTTTGTTTTTATTTTTGTTCTTTTTAATTTTTTAGGTCATGGAAATCAAAAGGTCAAATTTATCAAACTTTTATGGCTTCTGGGTTTTCAGTCATAGTTACAAAGACCACCCATTCTAAGATTACATAAGGATCCTACTTTAGGACTCTTTAACCACAAACAAACACTTGATTTTGGTGAGACTTCATCTCTAGAACATGGTTCCTTTAGTGCAATATCCTTTTGGAAAAAAATGCCAATGCAGATAATCAACTAATGTGATACGTTAAGAATTTCATAGGTATGCTACCAGGAAACTTTTGTTTTGGGGTCTCTAATCCTTACCTTGGGAGCATGACACACAGAGGTGAAAACCCCATGTGACATCCATGGCCATTTCTTTTCTAGACAAGCGACTCTGATACAACCAGCCCCACCGGACAGCAGCTGAGCGATGCTTTTCCAGAGGACAGCAGCAAAGTACCCAGGGAAAAGCCAGGAGATTGGAAAATGCAATCTCGTAAAAGGACTCAAACACTCCCTAACCGGAAATGTTTCTTGACATCAGCTTTTCAGGGTGCCAACAGCAGCAAAATGGAGATCTTTAAAAATGAATTCTGGTCGCCTTCCTCAGAGGCTAAGGCAGGGGAAGGGCACAGGAGAACGATGTCTCAAGACTTGCGCCAACTTTCTGACTCCCAACGGACTTCCACCTACGATAACGTCCCTTCCCTGCCAGGGTCCCCTGGGGAGGAAGCCAGTGCACTCTCTTCCCAAGCCTGTGACTCCAAGGGAGATACTCTTGCCAGTCCAAACTCTGAAACTGGGCCTGGAAAAAAGAACTCTGGAGAAGAGGAAATTGATTCTTTGCAGAGGACGGTCCAAGAGCTACGAAAGGAAATAGAAACACAGAAGCAAATGTATGAGGAACAGATTAAAAAGTAAGTCAGAGAGAGGGGCACTGAGAGGCACTTGGCTTCCATCTTTAGAGACAAGAGGGATTGTTCCCATCCACCAGAGAAGTCACATCATAAAGCTTCAATTTGGGGAAGACAGTAATCTATAGCAGGCCTAGGAAGGAAAGAGTAAAGGGAACAATGAGATAACTAAATTGGTGAACACTCTAAACTTTAAACTAGATTTAGGAAATGTAAATATCTAGCTTAAGTAGTTTAATCAATAATTTCCAAACAGTGGTTCTTTAAGAATCAACATGATTTAATTAATTTAAAGGAAATTAATTTTTTTATGTTAAGGTCATTCATTGATTCTGCAAATATTCCTCGAGCCCCTCCTCTGTGCCAGGCACATTCCAGTTGTTAGGGTATAGCACTGAACAAAAGAGACAAAAGTCCTTGCACATACAGAACTTCTTCTAGTGAGGACAGATGGACAATACAAATATATAATAAAATATATGTTATGTCAGCTGATGGCAAGTGCTGTGGAGAAAAATAAAGTGGGTCAGGAGGTTGGAAAGTTCAAGGAATGGGTTCCAATGTAAAATTGGGGGGTCAGGGAAGGTCTCCATGAGAAGGCAGCAGGTAAGTAAAGGCCTGAAGAAGATGAGGGGCAAGTCAGGTGCATAGATGGGAGATGACTATGGCCAGTGCTGAGCCATGAGAAAAGAGCAGGCCCCCATGGTCCCACCCAGGAAGAGTGGAAGCCACCTGGGGCCAGGGAGAGTGATTAGAAGGAGATGAGGGTGGAGAAGTACAGGAGGCCAGGACGCAGTAGGGTTTTGTCAGCCACTGCAAAGCCTGAGTAAGAAGCTTCGGGGTGGTTTCAACCTGGTTTATGCTTCATTGGCTCACTGGCTTCCCATTGAGCACCGGCTGCAGGGGGCAAAGAGAAGTGGGAGGCCAGTTAGGCAGCTATTGCCTCTGTCACATGCAAATTCCCAAGAGCTGTACACACAATTTGTTTTCTTGGGTAGGTAGAGTATTTTCTTGAAATATTTTTCACACTACTGATTGGCTGGCAAATTTGTTTTCAGGAGAGAAAGCCTTGATCCAGCTGTTCCCATATCAGCACTAGTCATGAGGCAGTGAAATGTGAATTCATGGGCTCTTAGATTTATGACTACGTCTTAGTCCATGCAGACTCAGGTATCTGAAGGGAAGACTACTGTGAACCTTCATTCATTGTTCCACACAGAGAGCTGCCATCCAGAAGCAAAATTTAGCTTGTTTGTCTAAGAACCTGAAACCAATCATTTGTAGAATTAAAGACTTCTGTGACATCTTGTGAGTGATCAAAGCAGTCCCATAGAAGGCACACACTGCCCTCAAATATGAGTATCTTCAACAGGGTAGAAAAAGAACTGGCTGCCACAGATGTGGCTGCTCCTCCTGAATGGAACAGAGTCCTCTGAATCCATTGGTCGGGGAAGCCTCCCATCCCAGGCTCCTGAGCCCACACAGATTCTACCCCCCACTGGAACCCATGGTCAGGATCTAGCACAGTGCCTCACTTGGAATTTCTTCCAGAACCAGAGGGGTACAGAGAACTTGGAGAAGAAAAGTAGATTTGTAATGACAGGGTCAGAAGGAATGGCCGGGCGCGGTGGCTCACGCCTGTAATCCCAGCACTTTGGGAGGCCGAGGTGGGCGAATCACAAGGTCAGGAGATTGAGACCATCCTGGCTAACCTGGTGAAACCATGTCTCTCCTAAAAATATAAAACATTAGCTAGGCATGATGGTGGGTGCCTGTAGTCCCAGCTACTCAGGAGGCTGAGGCAGGAGAATGGTGTGAACCTGGGAGGCGGAGCTTGCAGTAAGCCAAGATCATGCCACTGTACTCTAGCCTGGGCAACAGAGCGAGACTCCGTCTCAAAAAAACCAAAAGGAAAAAAAAAGATGGAATGAGATCAATTTAGCTTTAAGAAGAGATAGGTGGGGGTAAGCAAAGTTCTGAAGATGGATTGTTACCCACAGAATAGGCCAAGGCCCTTGAAGGTAGAACCCAAGTTTTGGGCTCACATGGGAGCTCAAGTCTCCCTTGTGCAAATGGGCAGGCCATTTGGGGAGAAGGGAGGCACACTCTACAGAATGAAATTCTGAAACAAATTTCCAGTCACACAATCGGCATATGTACACTCGTTCCTAAGGGTTAATTCAGCACAGCCTGGCAGGGGGCCACCTGGCACTACATTAGGATTTTGACCAGTAACGATTAAAATCCTAGCAATTCAGGAATCCCACAGATTTTTCACCTGGCATGGGATTCAGAAGTGAGGATGAGACTGCCAGGACCATGGCTCCCCAAAGGGCAGTTCCCTCTGTTTCTCCAAATCTTGGTCCCCAGGAGATCCTTAATAAGAGAGGGTTCTGGTCTGTGCTCTCTATTGACACAGGATGAGGAGGCACTCATGAGCACAGAGGTGTGAGAAATTTGAAATATGGATGGGGCTTCCAGGACTGATACAAGGTGCTGTGGGAGTGAATATATAGATCTATTAGAACCGGTCCCTTCTTTCAAAGACTTTGTTATCCGGTTGAAGATATAAAACATAAAACGACATGAGAAAAAACACAATAGATGTCACAAGATGGTGTTAAATGACAAATGAGGGGGCTGGGAGTGGTGGTTCAAGCCTGTAATCTCAGCACTTTGGGAGGCCAAGGCAGGTGGATCACAAGGTCAGGAGATCAAGACCATCCTGGCTAACACAGTGAAACCCTGTCTCTACTAAAAATACAAAAAAAAGAAAAAATTAGCTGGGCATGGTAGCGGGCATCTGTAGTCCCAGCTACTTGGGAGGCTGAGGAAGGAGAATGGTGTGAACCTGGGAGGCGGAGCTTGCAGTGAGCCAAGATCGTGTCACTGCACTCCATCCAGCCTGGGCGACAGAGCAAGACTCCATCAAAAAAAAAAAAAAATGACAAATGAGGGGCTCAGAAGTGCTGTGGGGATTCAGGTTTCCTGGGACATCTTCATGTGGGAAGAGGGACATAGCTGAGAGGTTGGATAAGGGTCTTGTGATTTGAAAAGGAAAATGAGCAGCAGGTTGTGAGCAAGAGGGAAGGAAGAGCCTAGAATGAATACCACACTCTTTCATTCTTTTCTTTCCTTCCCTTTAGCCTTGAGAAGGAAAATTATGATGTTTGGGCTAAGGTGGTGAGGCTCAATGAAGAACTGGAGAAGGAAAAGAAGAAGTCTGCAGCCCTAGAGATCAGCCTCCGCAACATGGAGCGCTCCCGGGAGGATGTTGAGAAGAGGAACAAGGCCTTGGAAGAAGAAGTCAAGGAATTTGTCAAATCCATGAAGGAACCCAAGACCGAGGCTTAAGGGTCCCAGGAGTACTGCAGGGACAGCCCCAGAGAGGCCCAACTCTGACCCCTTTCTCAGTGCTGTCTGATGACGGGGAAACAAAATTACTCTCTGAGAGGGAAAGGACATTTGGGGGAAACATCAAATTTCCCCATAAATAAATGAATGGAGTCTGCAGGAAGGTGAGGGTGAGCAGACATGTGTGTGGACATCTCTGACCATCCATCGCTATATTCAAATGGATTGTATTATTCCATTCTGGTCTCAGGCATGACCACGTCCAGTGAAGACGTTTGAGGCAGCACATCTCAGGACCCAGGCAATAGACTGGCCCCAACACAGGCTGGGCTGAGGTGTGATTAATTCTTTGTTTTTTGTGTGGAACAGCTCACCTTGTTAGACAGCCTCGGGGCATCTCTGAGACACAGGGGCAGAAAATGACATTCATCTTTTGAGTCCTCATCCATTGAGTGCTGTGTTTGGGGGGCTGCATCTGCTGAAGCGAGAACCCCATTCTGCTACCCCATCAGGATGCCCATTCTCCAGGACTTCTCCAACTTATTATTAGACTAAACCAGAACAAGCAACAAACTGTATTTATACAAGGAAAATTGATGAGAAAATTATATTCAAATAAAGCAAAAATTAAAAAGCAAGGCTATTGCTAATCCATACGGCACCTTTGTGAGAATTAGCAAAAGACACTCCTTCCTTGGGGCAGGTGGCTTGCTGAGCAGGGCATGGGCTGAATTTCAGTCCTGACTTGCCTTTCGGGGACAGGTGTTTCTATACTTGCAGAGCCCCCATTTCTTCTGTATTTCACACAATTGCTGTGGGAATTACATGAGAAGAGATAATCTAGTCCCTACTTGCTTTTTAATTGTGTATGGAGGGCCTGGGAACAAAGGCTTCCTACTATGATAGGATTTGTTGTGGGTTTAGACAGTAATTTTCATGATAATAGTTTCTTTTTTCCTGTTTCACCAAAATGCAAGTGATTTTACCCTTAAAGGGACAACAGGCACTAGATAATAGGTGGGAGAGGGGCTTTCCCAGTGGACAGCTGATTCTTCACCTTCTATGTCAAGCCAGCCTGGCAGAGGCCCTGGTCAGGCCCCGGACCTCTAGGTAGGTTGGTTGAGTCTTTTTTTGCTGTTACCATTCTAATTGGATGGTCTCCAAGCTCTTTTGACTGGGTACCTCATCAACAGAAAATGTTTGAGCATACACCCCCCAATATATTTATTTATTTATAAATTATATATATGTACTACTATAGTACTCCATAATGTATATTATAAAACACACAGAACAGTAATTGAATAATGATTAGATAAAAACAAAGATCAATAGATGTTCCCAAGTGTGCTTTCAGCTCTGGAGACCCCTGACCCTGTTGCCCAGCAGGTATTACCTGTACCAAATTTGTATCTTTCATCCCATTGCTCCCATAAATGTGCTTGAACTCTTGAAGCCCCATGGCTTAATTAGTGGTTTGGAATCCATGGTTGCCGCAGTGAGAGTTTAGCCTTCCCAGCACATGGGCCTCCTCTGTCATTCCTTTTTCTCTCTGTCTTCTTCACTCTGGTTAGTCCTCCCTTCCTATGGCCAGGACTTATTACCCACAGAGTGAAAGTACAGACAGCAGCATCAGCGTTTCTTGGCCCTGCTACTCAGGCCCTGCTCCACCAACGCCAGCTCCTTTGAGGACCAGATTGATGGAGAGGGAGGGCGACTCTTACGGCATTCCTATCTAGGCCTGCTTGCAGAAGATTGAGGGGAAACTCATCTGGAACATTCATAAGAAAAGCAATAAAATATTTGGATTCCTGAGTTTTAGGTGTTTTTAAATTACAGAATAGCAAACATGGAAACACTTATTGACCACCTGACTTATGTTGGCAAGTGCCTGCATTTCTGCCAGGCACATATCCTTGTGTTCTCCCACAGATTCCTCACACTGACTCTTTGGGGGCTAAAACAGAGTTGAATGTGGAAGTGGCTGTTGTCACAATTTCCAAAGAAAACATTTCTCTGAAGGTGCAAAGAGGAGGCTCTCAAGTCTGTTTTGAGGCCCATGTCATTGGACCTTACTGGGTCCGGGAGCCAGAGCTTGTGCTGAGTGGAAGTGCCACGTTTGAATCCCAACTACCTCCTGGTCTGGCAGTGTCTCTCATTCTACTTTTTTCCACCAGTATTATGAGACAACAGAGCAGCTGTTGGCCTCAGAAGCACTAGACAGCCTAGCCTGCAAGTGTCAATCCCTCTTCACAATCAAGAGAAGAGTTTGGCTCCCTTAAGTTGCTACTATTTGCTCCTGTGCCACCTTGCATACAAGGAGAAGACAAGAAACAGGATTTTTCTTAGGACCCTGGGACCTTGTGAGTGCAAGGGTCACACAAACCCCTTCATCCTGCTGGAAAAGGCTGGGAGGAGGGAGCCCCTGAGGGCCAGAAAAGAAGATCTGGAGTCTGATGGCACTGTTTTAATGCCCTCAAAAGACATGCATGTGATTACACGACAGGGTAGCTCCAGGTCTCACCTGGACCAAAGGGCCAGGTTCTAGAAGGCAATACCTGGAGACTGACCTGTGTCAAGGGGTGCTGTCGGACTCTGCAGCTCCTACCTGTACTTTCAGAGCCCTTCCATGGAAAGGACTCCATCAACTTTGCCTTTTTCCCAGCCACACCCTCACCTCTATGTTACCCGCTCTCCTCTTTGCTCATGAGCTGAGAACCCAGAAAGGTCTTCAATGTGCATTTGAAAACCCATTGCCCTCTTCCCTCCCAAACTCCTTTTCTGTCAGAGCCTTAAGCGTGCCCCTTATCAGGGTACTCTTATCTTAAGTTTGGGGCAGATATGATGCTTTTCCAGTAAGTCTGTACACTGGATAGGACAATTTGTACTAGGGTATTGGCTGGGATGATCCCCTTGCAGTGGATTCTGTTCAGAGCCTGCAGTCTGGAGAGACCATGTGTGTCATTCCTAGTGCATAGACAGCTGCAAAGGATGTAAACTATAAACATTTTGTTGTTGTTGTTGTTTTGACCAACTTCCTAAAACTCTGCTCAAAAGCCTGTCCCCTCAGAAAAGCACGAAGCCGGAGATTCCCAGGCTACCCAAGGCCGCTGAGAGGGGGAGGCCAGAGAACACAGTGGCACAGCAACTGCTGGCTGAATTCCACGGGCTCTGGACCAGAAGATGCGTGTACACGAACGCCCTGTAAACTTCCACATTCCACCACTTCCTTTCCAGATAGCAGCAGTGGTCAGGTCACGTGCTTGCCGGAGAGCAGAGAAAACACTTGGAGGCTGCTTCTGCAATTAAAATGGGCTGCATTTACAAGAATTACACAAAACCTTTCATCCTGCCAGAGAAGGATGGGACGGAGGCCCTGAGGGTGGAGCTCCAGCTGCCACTCAGAAGCTCAGGTGGCATCTGGCCAGCGGCAGCAGAGAGGCTGGAGCCAGGGGGCTTGTGGCTCAGATGATGTCCCAAGGCAACTGGGAATAAGCGGAGAATATCAACACAGCTGTGTAACTGTAGCTTCTATTTCTTCTGATGCTGGAAACTCTCCTAGAATCATAGGATAAAAACTGGAAAGCACTCTGATTGTATTTAATTCAACCTGTTTATTTAATGGACAGGGGAACTGAGGCCCAGAAACATAAATTAAATGGCCAGTGCTCACACAGAAATTAGGAAGAGGATTGAAGGAGGTGATTTTGGAGGGCTCCTCTAACCCATGATTCAGTGATTCTTGTGATTCTTGCTTTCTCTCCAAGGGTTCTTTCCCCCAAACTGCAACCATGGTGTGAACCCCATTGAACATCCATTGCTGAGTGCTTCCAGAATATAGAGCTCTCCTCAGCTCATGATCACAACCAAGACCCACCTAATATGATGACAGTTTTTCACCTACTGTGTATTCCCAATACTATTTTAAAACACTGGTTCTCAGTCTTGGTGGCACAAGAGAATTACCTTAGGAACTTTAAACAAAAATTCTGGTGCTCAGATCTTACTTCATATCAATTGAATCAGAATCTTTGGGGATGGGGCCTAAGAATTGGTAGTTAAAAGAAAAATTCCCAGTTGATTCCAATATACAATCAGGATGGTTAAATAGTTTTAAAACTGCTAAGTTTGGCTTTAGTCATGACTAATGGTAATATTAATTCTACCTGCTCCCCTTTCCCATCTCCAGTTAACACAGCTACATTCTCTGATTTACAGGCTGATTTTTCATGTGTTTATTCATCTAGGATAAGACATGATTAAGAGATACAGAATGGATTTATGTTATATACCCATTTTGCAGATGGCGAAAAGTGAGCCCCAAAATTTTTTTTTTAAATGAGTATAACAGTAGCTTAGTATGAACAAATCCAAGGATTTTGAGAATTCCTAAATATATGGGGATACTGTTTACTTGCTTTAAGGGTTGACTCTAAACTTAGGCAAAGAAGATAAGCACTTGAGGGCCTGATTTAAAGAGTCCTGAGAATAGCTCTGATTAAAATCATCTCTCTTTCAGACTCATGTTAGATTGAGAAATCCCTACCAGTAGCCTTTGGAATATTAAGCACAAACGTGATATTTCTGGGAGACTCCATGAAGCCTCCATTAATCGTTAGTATCATCTTTATATTATTTATCTGATTCCCAGCAGAAAGCTGTGTAATGAACGAACGAGAGCCTGGCCAGATAAGCTGTGCTGTGGGTGGAGGAACAGATCAAGAGTATGGATGTTGGCCAGGCACTGTGGCTCATGCCTGTAATCCCAGCACTTTGGGAGGCTGAGGCGGGCAGATCACAAGGTCAGGAGTTCAAGGCCAGTCTGGCCAACATAGTGAAACCCCATTTCTACTAAAAATACAAAAAATTAGCCAGATGTGATGGTGCGCGCCTGTAATCCCAGCTACTAGGGAGGCTGATGCAGGAGAATCACGTGAACCTGAGAGGCGGAGGTTGCAGTGAGCTGAGATCTCGCCATTGCACTCCAGCCTGGGTGACAGTGTGAGACTCCATCTCAAAAAAAAAAAAAAAAAAAAAAGTATGGATGTCACCTAGGAGTATTGCAGTGTGGGGCCCTGGCCACCTGAGATGGGGTGAGGGTGCAAAAATCAGGCCTTAAAAAGGGAAATGGGGACTCATCATCAGGGTGGACGGAGAAACGGTTTGCCCCCCCCACACACCTGATACCTGCTCAAAGTTGGCACTTGTCCTCCTTCCTTCTCTCTGTTCTCCCTTATTGATGTCCTTTCAGTCCTGCTGAGGCCAGCCCATGCTAAACATCACTCTGGGTCTTGGGTCCTTGTTCAGTATCAGTTGCAATATCATGACAATAACTACCAATAATAAGCAATAAATACCATTTTGATACTTTCTGGTGAGCACTGTACCCATGTCATTTCCTTTAAATCTCAAATCAACTCTTTTCTGATTGCAATCAAACCTCTTTTACTGAGGTCTCAATGTGGCGTAGCTAGGAACTGAAGCATATATACAGTCTACACAAGGCTATATTATCCTTGTCCTCACATAGGGAGGAGGTACAACAGAGAAAATGACCCCTTGGAAGAGATGGACTAAAGCAAAATTTGCAAAGACTTTTTCTTTAAAAAAGAGAAGGCTGGCAGGGGTTCTGGAAAGAACCACTAACTGCCTTGTCTGACTCAGCATCAAGATGGAAAAATATCTAGAGGCTGTTGCTTTCCCCACAGCCCAAGTCAAATCCACCTGCTTGCTCTGAGGCTGTCTGGGAGGCCACACATCACCATGCCCTTTCCGGGAATCAATTCTTGGTCCCATGTCATTAGCTCTTCCCTTGAAAGAACTCTGGGAATGGGGTTGGCTTGGAGTCCCTGATTCCGTGTGGCTAAGGAGTGAGCCTCTCATATCACCATGCTGAATTTCTTCACTCATTCATAACTCTCCTTTCCATTTCAAGAAAACTTTTCTGTTCCCACAAGCCTGGGAGGGCCCTTGAGTGGGGCATATTGGGTAAGTCTGAAGGAGTATTGCCAGTGAGACCTTCAAGAGGCTCTGTGTGAATGGGCTGGTGTTGGTGGGAGGAAACAGGGTCATGCATTCCCCATTCCTTCCCCCTCGTAAGATGTGTCATCAGTTAAATATAGGCTCTGGCCCTGTGGATGTTTACAGGCTAAGACAGCCCGTCCTGACTGGGGGCTCACAGCTTCTGAGAGGAGGACACTGGGATGTCTTCAGCCCATTTCACGTGGTCTGACTGTTTCCAAAACACTCCTGGTGGGTCAGCAAGCAGAGGAAGTGTTACCATGTGATCACTTTAGAAACAACACCCACCTAATGATGCACTAACATGGATTTGCCCTCTGTTTTTCACATTTGATCATTCCTGACACTTTGGCGAGGATACAAAACCCTATTTCTCTTAGAAGTCACTCCTTCCCTGGATGTGAAAGAGGGCAATGGTTTCCCTGTCAGTCCTCTTTTAGGGAAAGATCTGGGTGAGCACATGACCCAGCTCAGCTGGTCTGGGGCTGGACACAGAGACAATTGTGAGAACTTGAACTGACTCACCAGGAAGCAGGTGGTTGGGACTAGGTACTGTGTCTATTTCAGTGCTAGATATTGCCTTTAATGAAAAACTAGCCCCAATCAGAAAAAAGCCAACACCAAGCTCTGCAATACTAAGTTGACTCACCTGTTGAAATGCTTTTTATTAAGCAAAACCAATATCCTCAGAATTCCAGCTTTCACTTTCAAGTTTCTCATGTGGGATTTCATAGTATTGGGCCCAGTGATGTGTACTTGCTGTTTATGCTACTTATTTACTCAAGCAGTCACTCTGGTGTGTTCCCATGGCTTTTCTGAAAGTATTAAAGTACAGCTCCCAAAGAATGTGAGTGCTATTGGAGAAATAAAATACATGGAAATCATATGGCATCCAGCAATTGCTATGCCTATCTTGAGATAGTTGATCCCTAGATAATCTTGGTAGTTGTGTTACCAATGATGTCTTTACTTAGTACACGTAGATTGCACTCAAGGAATAGCAAAATGTTACAACATTGATTCTTCCTCCTATAGTTAATGGCATTTTAAAAGAGTTATGCTTGACTAAAGACATAGTTTTTAAAAATGCAAATATTGAGTGCTTTCAATTCCCTAAGCATGGTGTTTTCTGCATTATCTGCAATGTCTTAATTAATTTTCAAAGAAAACTATGAGGTAGCGGCTACTATCATCCCCATTTTACAGATGAGAAAACCGAGACTTAGAAAGGTTAAGTAATCTGCTCAGGCTCACAGTTCATATCCCATTTCTAAGAGACACTTTTTTTTCATTCTAATACTTTTGAAATTCAGTATGTATTTTATAGTTGATTGGTGCATTTAAAATGGAACATCTTACAAATTGATGGCTACTTAGAACTGAGAAAATATAACTGACAGAAGCAAGCATCAAAACCACGTCTACCTGATTCTAGTACTGGATCATCCAACCACAGTGGCTTGAGTGTCAAAGGAAACACTCAACCTGTGTCTAAGTAATGACCATAAAAATAATAACTAGTCCACATTCACATTGAGGATAATAGCTCATATTCTTCCTATTTGATACAATTTACTCTATTAGAAAAATCGTCTGGTTTGGTCAGTTCAATTAGATTGATTTATTTATTCTTTGTAGAGTATCATCAGTTAAACCTTCTAACCTCTGGGCCACCCCACCCAGTATGAGCCATAAGATATAGCTCATATTCTTCCTACCTATTTGATACTATTTACTCTATTAGAACAATTGACTGGTTTGGTTGGTTCAATTAGATTGATCTATTTATTCTGTGTAGAGTATCATCAGTTAAACCTTTTTTGCTGAGAAAGCTTCAGGTTTTTCATTTCTAAAATGAGAGTTGTTGTCAAAACACATTTAAATAGTCAAGAGCCTAGGCATGGGTATGGTCACAAGCAGGAGGGTCTGAAGTTCCCTGAAGTTTGAGTGCACAGTGCCATGGCTCCTGCTGTCCTTCCAAGGAGAGAGCAGTCACGTCAGTTGCCTTTGGTTCTTGTCTGACTGGGGAGAGATGCTCTATATGTGGTTTTGGTAATGACAGCATGTCTCTAACTCGAGATTAAGTTTCTGTCCTCTGAAGATCTCAATGTAATTAATTACAGAAGTGCTTCCCAAAGCTTCTCCTTGGAAGGCTTTTCTTTACACGATATACTCTTTGAACAATGGATTCCACGCTCAAATAAGTTTATAAAACCCTCTTCCCCCTCAAAGATTCAGAAGTCAGGGCAACCACATCATATTGGGAGTCTAATTTGTAAGTCGATAAGATAAAAATCCCTTTGGTCAAAATTATCCTTGAAAATCACCAGAAATTGTATATAAGGTCCCCCAATTTATAGCTTTATGTGTACACCCTGGTCACTAACGTGTGAGTGTAGTTATAAAGTACTGTTAATGATGAGACTAAGAATACGGACCACTAGGATTGCTATTTTCTTTCCCTGGCATCCTCATTTAAATTGTTATTTTTATTTTTCATCTAGTGTATAGTTTGATTCATAGAATTTAAATGCATATATTAAATTAAAAGTAGTAATTATTAGAGTACTAATAATAGTAATAATCATTGACATTTATTGGGGGCTAGCTATTGCCTGCCAGACTGCTCTAAGTGCTTTATTTGTATGAACTGAGTTAATCTGAACAACAACTTCAGGGCTAGATACTATATTCCCTTTTTACAACAAAGTCACTTGCGTCTGCTTTTACTCGTGCCTTTGGCAACACAATGACTCTGCAAATTGTCCTGTGCCCAGAGGAAACATTTTTCTGAAAGCTTCTGCACTGGGGCAGATTTAGGGCAAAGTTAACACTTCAAAAAAATCTCCAGTAATTGAGTAAATTGCTCATCTGTCAAATTGGCTTTTTGGCAAATTACTCTGCTTGCACATATTAATAGCCAAGCTCAACCAGCTTGAAATATGGAGATTTACTGGAAATCACAGTGAAGTGAAGAGAGAGGCAAGAGCAGAATTGAAATTCCCACCTGGCAGCAAAAGAGAGTTATGCAGAGCATATCAGGTAAGGCAGAGGCACTTCCTGGACCACTCAACTGAAGGGCACAGCCAGCAGTGAGGTGGGGTGGCCCAGAGGTTAGAAACCCCACAGAGAGAATCAGAGGGAAACTGGAGGCAGAGGGAGTGCGCCATTTGGAATTCCATGGGATGAGGACCTCTAGGTCCCAGGTACAGTTGTAAGGCTGGGGGCAAAAAGTTGCTCCTGCCGGGCACTGTGGCTCATGCCTGTAATCCCAGCACTTTGGGAGGCCAAGGCAGGCAGATCACTTGAGGTCAGGAGTTTGAGACCAGCCTGGCCAACGTGGTGAAACCCTGTCTCTACTAAAAATACAAAAATTAGCTGGGCGTGGTGGCACATGTCTGTATTCCCAACTACTCAGGAGGCTGAGGCAGGAGAATCACTTGAACCTGACAGGAGAAGGTTGCAGTGAGCCAAGATTGTACCACTGGACAATCTTGGCTGTGGGGTCAGAGTGAGACTCTGTCAAAAAAAAAAAAAAAGAAGAAGAAGCAAAGCAGCTCCAGGCCAGCCTGCACTCTCTTCTTGGAGCCTTTCACCCTGATGGTTCAGCCAGGGAAAGGGTGCCTTTTCTTCCCTGCCAAGGCACAGTCAGCTTCTTAAGCCTGCAAGGCTGCATCAGTCTAGAGTAGGCACTATTTTCAGCTCGCATCAAGGAGCCATAGAGGCAGCTGAATGACTCTCCAACAGATGGTCTCAGTAGAGTAGAAATGGCAGTGTAGCACACTGACAATGAGGAAGTTACGGTGTGCCACAGTTGTTAATGGAACCTAAGTAAAAACTCAGAGACAGAGGAGTTTAAGGGAGTCTTAGCTCCCCAGAGATTTCTAAGAAGCCCACCTAAAAAAACTCTTGATTAGTAAATGAAACTATTATTATTGTTATTATTACTAATAGTAGATGATAAGATATTTTTGTAGATAATGAAGTCAATATCAGAAAGATTTAGTAGTGGACAGATTCAGTAGGCTGCAAAATTATAAGGTCAGACTTCCAATTCTAAAATGACTTCCTTAGTCTAGTCTAGGTGGAGGGTGGTGCTGGTTAAGTTTAAACACAGTATTACCTTGTGAGAAGTGTTCCAAGTTTTTAATTGTCTACTTCCAGGTGTACTATACATCTAATAGAACTACCACACTACTCTCTGCCTTATAAACCTTTGCCTACCAACAATACAAGCTCAGATACCTTCCCTGAGTGTAGTGGATACTTACAGAATGGTCAGTCCAGGTTCCTTTAGTAGAACCTGCTACCACGTGCACATCTACATACACCCTTTGTTCTTGTGTTACTGTGGAAGCTGCTTTGTCAACTCAGCCTGTTCCTTAGCTGCAGATTTGTTTTCTTTCCTTGGGACCCCAGGACAAATGCCATGACGACACTCTTGCAGGAGCCAGCAGTCAGCTGCTTAAGGTTGTCTCTTATGTCCACATCTTTGTGCCATTCTTTGGCTAGCAATGTAGGTGCCAGTCAGGGTCATCCTATGAAATATCACATTCCTTGCCTGTAAACTGTGGTAGTGGGGAGGCCTGGCCTGCTCACTGCACAAGACCGTCTTTAGGACAAAATAGGCTACTATGGATGAAAGGGCCACATCAGGGGTGTCCAGTCTTTTGGCTTCTCTGGGCCACATTGGAAAAGAAGAATTGTCTTGAGTCACAAATAACATACACTAACACTAATGATAGCTGATGAGAAAAAAAAATCTGATAATGTTTTAAGAAAGTTTACAAATTTGCGTTGGGCCACATTCAAAGCCATCCTGGGCCATACACAGCCTGCGGACTGCAGGTTAGACAAGCTTGGGCTACATGGTACCAGTGTTAGCGTGAGGATGAAGGTGTATTGCACTTCATAACCCCCAGTATAAGGATTCTCCTTAAAGCAGGCTTTATGCCCTGTTTGCCTGGTGGCACTCTGCTCTCACAGTGGGACTTGCCACTAGGAAGGGTGGAAATTCTTCCCAGCTCCTCTGAGTAGTGGGGCTCTAGGATGAGGGTCCATGCCATAGTGAGAGCCTCTAGGCCTCTGACACAGACTGAGAAAATGGGCTGTGACCACACAAAGCCACTACGGGAAGTCTCAAGTCCTTGAGCCAATGTGCACATTCCGAGCTTCCGGTGCAGCAATGAGCTGACACAAACCGTGGCGGCCTGAGGACCTGGACCTTCCATTTTGCCTTTCAGGACCCGTGTTCACACCAGCACTTAGTTTGGAGGAAGCACCTGGAGGAGATGCAGAGTCCAGATGTGCGCCCTCTGCCGGAAGCCTACTGCACCAGGACGTAGGCCTGGAGTGGCCCTTAACGCATTTGGAAATCAGTCTTCACTAAAAAAACTTCCTCCAAAATGTTCTTTAACAGCCCTTTAAAAGCCATTGTTTCAAAACAGTCCAAGGTAGTGAGCAATTAATATTTTCGATTTACATGAAGACTCTGGAGTAGGAATTACCTGAGTTGGAAACCCTGTTCTACTCTATTGGTATCAGGTTGCATTCTGTATCATCATTAAAATTTTCAGAAAAACTCTCAACCTCAGTGCATTAGTTTTCTAGGACTGTCATAATGAAGTATCACAGATTCCATGGCTTGAGCAATAGAAATTTATTTCCTTGTGATTCTGAGGCTAGAAATCTGAGATCAGGGTGTTAGCAGGATTGGTTTCTTCTGAGGCCTCTCTCCTTTGCTTGCAGAAGAAGCATAGTTGACCTCTCCCTGTGTGTTCACATGGTCAAACCACTGTGTACATCTGAATCCCAATCTCTTCTTGTAAGGGCGCCAGTCATATTGGATTGGAGCCCACTAATGAGATCATTAGTGGTAATGATCTCTGAAGGTAAGAAAATCATCTTACCTTAATTATCTCTGAAGGCTCTATGTCTAAATACAGTCACATTCTGAGATATTGGGGGTTAGAACGTCAACATATGAATTTTTGGGTAACACAATTCATCCCATAACAGTAACCCTTTTAAGACTGTCACTTATTTCTCTAGTGAAAAGGCAGAACTTTCAGAATCTTTTAGAATCTCCCCTGCAGCTGAGTAAACATCTTAGTGTCTTCATAACTAGAAACCACAGGTGGTTGTTTCATTTTGTTTTAAATTTTCTATCACTGAAGATAAATAAGATCAGAACTTGAAAGTCTTGCTAACCCATCGATGTCATGAGAAAGGCCCAGGATCAGGGTCGGAAAACCTGTTTTTTCTTTGTAATAGTTAATTATGAGATTATTTATTCAGCTATTATTATTATTATTATTATTATTATTATTGAAATGGAGTCTCGCTGTCTCCCAGGCTGGAGTGCAGTGGCGCAATCTCGGCTAACTGCAAGCTCCACCCCCCGGGTTCACGCCATTCTCCTGCCTCAGCCTCCCGAGTAGCTGGGACCACAGGCACCCACCACCACGCCTGGCTAATTTTTTTTTTGTATTTTTAGTAGAGACGAGGTTTCACCGTGTTGGCCAGGATGGTCTCGATCTCCTGACCTCGTGATCCACCCGCCTCGGCCTCCCAAAGTGCTGGGATTACAGGCATGAGCCACCACGCCCAGCCTCAGCTATTATTATTAACAATAATATTTTTATTAGTTGGATGTGATAAGGCAGTATTTAACTTGACCCGGCAACCCTGAATGCCTGATTCTATACTCATCCAGCTATTACTATGATGGGTTTGCAGAGATATGCCAGACAAGCACATTCCTTATTACTGTAACGATTTTGCTCCCACTGACAGTTCAGTTCTCCCAGGACCTGGACTGGACCTCGAGGGGTCTAGCACAGGGGCCCATTGCACCTGGGCTCCAGGTGGATCTGCAGCCTACACTGCAGTGGCTGAGAAGTCTCTCCTGCCCCTTCATGCTGGACTCCCCCAGTCTCACCATTCTGACACTAAGGAAGCATCACTGAGGAAAGGAAAAGAAGAGCATGCTTTTCTTAATCCTTGCTGTAGAGCTTTTCTAAGCCACTCACTCCAGACCTTCCCAGTCTTCCTACCCAGCTTTAAACTTCCCTCCTGCTAACTGAGGCTTTAGGGGCCAACAATGAAAAGATGTTCCTAAGTCCTGGAGGCATCCATGGCTCCCTGCAAGTCTGTGGAAAATTTCCAGTGTATGGAGAAATGCCCCTGCAATGTGGAGACAGCATTTTGGGATACTTCTGGTATACCATAAGCCTGGCTGTTGATCCCATATGTGGAAGGGAAGAAACAAATGAAAAGGCAGGAAATGTTGGTGGCCCACTTCCTGCCACTAGTGGGAGCTCTAGGTTCATGCCACTCCATCAACCCAAGGATGGGGTAGAATACCAGGTGAGGATGGAGCCTGGGACTAGGGGATGAGAGACTGAGGTCAAAACTCTCCCCTGCAATATTATCTTTCCAGAGTCCTGTTACTCCACACACTAGTTTGGCAAGAGAGGCCTGGGTTATTTCCCTACCTCTTGAGCCCCAGTGTGAGTTTGAAAAACAGGGCTCTAGAGATGAAGATGGGGACCCAGGGGACAGAGGCTCAAGAAGCCAGGCAGCCTGCTTCCAGGTTGCAAGCAGCCTGGGACCTGGACAAAAGGCATCCATCCTAAAAGCCCCAGGTGTTGGACTGGGCATGGTGGCTAACACCTGTAAATCCCAGCACATTGGGAGGCCAAGGCAGGCAGGTCACTTGAAGTCAGGAGTTTGAGACCAGTCTGGCCAACATGGTGAAACCCTGTCTCCACTAAAAATACGAAAATTAGCTGGACATGGTGGCATGCACCTGTAATCCCAGCTACTCGGGAGGCTGAGGCAGGAGAATCACTTGAACACGGGAGGTGGAGGTTGTAGTGAGCAGAGATCATCTCATTAACACAAACATTGTTGGCTGGGCGCAGTGGCTCATGCCTGTAATCCCAGCACTTTGGGAGGCAGAGGCGGGTGGATCACGAGGTCAGGAGATCAAGAGACCATCCTAGCTAACACGGTGAAACCCCGTCTCTACTAAAAGTACAAAAAATTAGCTGGGCGTGGTGGCGGGTGCCTGTAGTCCCAGCCACTCGGGAGGCTGAGGCAGGAGATTTGCGTGAACCCGGGAGGCGGAGCTTGCAGTGAGCCGAGATCGCGCCACTGCACTCCATCCAGCCTGGGCGACAGAGTGAGACTCCGTCTCAAAAAAAAAAAAAAAAAAGAAAAAAAAGACAAACATCGTTAGTTTTAATTCCACTATTCTGTACCTACCAGTTTTCTTTGTCCAAGTCATTATTTTAGGAAGGATGGTGTTGATTACAATCATAGGTTTGCTTCTGCCAAAAGAAACACCTGCCGAGAACCAAATGAAGATTGATTCTTCTCTCAGGCCTAAGAACAAGGCCCATCTGGCAACACCCTGGCTTCACTTCACTGCATTTATCATAGTTTGTGATCATGAATTTATTGGTAAGATTATTTTATTAATGTTGGTCTCATCCACTAACTTGTTAGGCCCATGGAGAACAGACTGTGTCCATCTGCTTCACTGCATTAGACCACATGCCTAGCAGAATTCTTGGTACATGAAAATTGACAGTCTGGTGGTTCTCAAACTATGTCCTGGTGGTTCTCCCACACCAGGAGCTGCAGCAAACTCAGAAGGGCACCATGGTATTTTACATTTTTTAGGTAAAAGCACAGCGATCCTCAATATCTTGGGGACCCAGAGCAGATGACCAGTTTGAGGTAGTTTGTAACTTCAACATCAGTTCATCCACATTCCTTTCAATTACATCAAGGCTTTTGAAACTGGGCTTCTGGTTGTTGCTGTGATAAAATGCAAGTGTCTCATAAAAATGAATGTGAAACAGGAAAGGAGGGTGGTGGTGTCTAATCTGATTCCAAGGTTTGAGAAACCAGGCAGTACCCAATAAAAGCACATATCCCATTAGTAATTGTGGTTATTTACACATGACAAAAAAGTAGCATTGTTTTTCTTCCTATTTATGTGTATTCTTTTTCAAACAGCTACTAAGTTATTGAGACAGAAATGCTTAGCAAATCGTGTGGGATTTACCTAATAAATGGCACAGTTAGGTATTTCTTTTAGCCCAGGGGCACTGTGAAATGTTCACTGAGAAACTAAGGGCACCGTGGACTGAGGTTTGAGAGCTTCTGGGCTAGTCAATACTTGTTGATGGATTGATGGACTCAGGATCCCATGCCTTTAATTATGTCCTTGATCACTTTACCCACAAAATATTATAAATCGGAATAAACAAAAAAACACCCTTAGAGAAAAAACATCACTGTATCTTTGTTTTTCCTCACAGAGGAGAGGAGAGCTCTACCACTGAGCTCTCTTTTTGAAGACTTACCATTTACTGTTTGTTGAATACTTACTATTAGTCAGGCCGTAGGCTTGGTTTTTTCCCCGCTTTTCTCCCCACTTCAATAAGATGGACTAAGCTTGAATTTATTTATTTTTAACACAAGAGTAAAAGGAGGTTTGCTTTAATACTAACCATTCTCTTCATGATGATGATACATTTTTATAATCCATCACAATTAGTTATAATTTTAACAAATCATATCTTTATTGCTATTTTGAAAGTTTAAGCTTTAACAACCTGCCCAACATTGTATAAGCAGTTTACTTAGGCTAGTTTATTAAATGAGAGTAAAATCTTAAAGAAGTAGGTGTTATTAGGATGATGACTCCTAATTCATGAAATAAGTAAACAAGCAAATAAATAAAGGTTTGGCAAGGTCACATGACTAGCCCAAAGGCTCACTGCTATTGGTGGGAGAAACAGGTTTTGAATTGACCATGCTCCATGCTAATAATGCCTGCAAAATATGAGAAGTTACTTGTTTACTAGTAATTACTTGGTTTCTAAATAGAAATGACTTGTTACTGATGTGAAAATTAGGGGTGGAGAAGGCTCCTTACATTCTGGTGTGTTTTATGTAGTTCAGTGTGCTACCGTTCTGAGTGAGCTGGAAGTTTTAAGAAATGCAAAGGGACAGAGAGCCAAACTTCTCTCCTGAAGAGTCAGTAGCTCTTTTTATAGAAGTGTACCCATTGCGGGGGAAGGTGGGCCTCTCAGATTTAGGGTACTTATTCTAAGTAGAGATGTAATTGCCCTTGGAGAGTGATATGTGTTGAAGTGATGGGGTGGCCAGGTGAACAGTGGATCAGGCATTCTCGGTGCCCCTCCCCAATCTGACCGTCTCTTCTACAATCACCTGTACTGAAGGTACACTGAAGGTCAGATATGCCAGGAAAACTAATACAAAGAAAAAGAAGATAATATCTTCTCTATGTCGTGGTGACAAACAATACAAGGAGACTTCTTAAAGTTTGTGAAAAAATGGCATTAAAAGATAACATGAAAAACATAATCTTTATTTTTCAATATAGACTCCATCAAGTTCAAGACACTTTTGTAAGCCATGATACCACCCATTTAGTTAGTCCATCCCTAAAGAACTGAGGGTCCTGGGAATTTAACCATGTCATTGCAGTCTTTTTTACATTATTAACTGAAGAAAAATGGCTACACTTTAAAGATTTTTTTAAAATTAGAAGATAAAAGGAAGTCAGGAAGAGCCAAATCAAGACAGTAGGATGAATGCCTAATCTCACTGAAACTCTTGCAAAATTGTCATTGTTGTATGAAAGGAATGAGCAGGAGCATTGTCCTGGTGGAGAAAGACTCTCTGTTTGAAGTTTCCCTGGCATTTTTCTGCTAATGCTTTGGCTTTCTCAAAATACTTTCATAATAAGCAGATTTTATTACTCTCTGGCTCTCCAGAAAGCCAACAAGTAAAATGCCTTGAGCATTCCCAAAAACTGTTGCCATGACCTTTGCTCTTGAATGGTCCACTTTTGCTTTGACTGGACCACTTCCACATCTTGGTAGCCATTACTTTGGTTATGCTTCATCTTCAGGATCATACTGATAAAGCCATGTTTCATCTACTGTTACAATTCATCAGATAAATGCTTCAGGATTTTGATCCCACTTACTTAGTTTCCATGGAAAGTTCTACTCTTGTCTGCAGCTGATCTGGGTGCAATGGTTTTGGCACCCATCAAATGGAACGTTTGATGAGCTTTAATTTTCCAGTCAGAATTATATATGCTGAATCAATTAAGATGTCTGTGGTGTTGGTTATTTTGTGTGCTGTTAATCTTCTGTCCTTTTCAGTTAGGGCACAAACAAGTTGAATTTTTTTCTTGCAAATTGATGTGGATGGTCTCTGCTGTGGTCTTCATCTTGAATATCATCTTGTTTCTTCTTAAAATGAGTTTCTATCTGTAAACTGCTGATTTCTTTGGGCATTGTTCTCACAAATGTTTTGTAAAGCATTAATGACTTCACCATTCTTCCACCCAAGCTTCACCATAAATTCAGTATTATTCCTTGCTTCAATTTTATCATAATTCATGTTGCTCTGATACGGGCTCTTTTCAAACTGATGTGTTATTCTTCTTATTGCCTCAAGCTAGATACTGTTCAGACATGTTATAATAAGTTAGTATGAGTTTATTTTGGTGCAGAAAAATTTTTGAAATCCGTGTATAGTTTTTTCATAATATACATTTTCCATGAACTTTTTGCAGACCCCCGGTATTTCTCTTTTTTGCATGAATTGTGGAGGAAACAGTATTTTCTGAATTTGTCACCCCACCTGAATAGGTAAGTTGAGTTGATAACAAGTGAGAGACCCGAATTCTGGGCTGGAGCTAACATCACACGTATCCAACACTGGCTATAGGGAAGGCCCTTCTGGTCTGGCCCCTGCTCTGTTACTACCTGCAAGGGAATGTTCAAGAGTGCTACCAGCAGTTTCAAAAGGAATAGTTTTAAAAGAGAATATGTGTTGGCTAAAGCTCATAAAGAACCAACAGTCTCAGAGAAGGATGTAGTCCTTGTCACAAGGAGACACTATCCCACAGGAAAAAAAAAAATCTTTTGTATGGTTTCTACCTACACATTTTGTTTTTTGCATTATCATATTAATAATACTTGTCCTCATAAAATAAAAATTTTCAACAACAAAATATAGAGATAATTAGCTTTTGGAAAGATATGCAGTAAAGCAGCCCCAGGTTCAATTTTAGGTAGTAGATTTTACTATTTTGTGCCAGACATATTATTTCTTATAACAAATATTTTTAGAGCACCTAGTGAATGCCAGCCTCCATGATAGATACAAGAAAACAATAGTCATTGCCTTCACACCATGGTTCTTCTAGAATGAGAGCCAGATATGAGAAAGCAAATAAATAAAAGACCTGTAGATTGTGATTAATACTACTAAAGAAATAAATAAAGAGCTTTGCTAGAGAATGAGAACAAGAGCCCTAAGAAGAATATTTTGGCAGAGGAATGGTAGAGGTAACGTTCCTAGTAGGTATTGGGATTAAATTATTTAAAACACAGTTCTTGTAAGTAGATACTTCCATATCAATAAAACCAGTGCTGTAATAGGGGCATGTACAGGTTACTATTGGAACACAAAAAAGGACCACTTAGTGCCAAATGTAGGGGGAGTTACTTGGAAAAGATGGCACTTGAGCAGTACTATGGCGAGCGGGACTGGTCAAGGGATGATTCTGAGGAGGGAGGAAAATGGTTCAGATCAGAGGAGGCAGCACATGCAAAGTGGTGCCATCAATAATTCAGAAACCCATAATCAATCTGGCTAAATGGAACCAGGTCCCAGAAAAGGTTAGAAAAGATAGGATTGAAATTAAAGTTGGCAAGATTTTATACTAATTGTTCAAAGTTCACAGATATTAATATTGCTATTAACAATTGTATGTCCTTAGCTCCAGCTCAAACTTTTAAAAAGTTGCTGCAGAGCACATTGGTGCAACTCAAGATTTTAAGAACTTGCCTATCCTTTCATAAATACCCTGCAAATTAACCTAGTGCAGCTGTTTCTCATCTTTCTTTGACTCCATTGTCATCTCTACATTCCACTCCATAGAGTGGCAGCTGGAAGAGTTATACAGTCGGACTAGGAATGCTGAAGCATACAATGTGACCTAAGAAAGGTTCATCTGTTGTACAGAAGCTATGAGGTATTTATTATTTCATAATAACCTATAGCTCTGGGCCCACATGGGCCATTCTGTGTAACTTCCCTAGTCATTGTATAGTATCAAAGACAGCATGGAGAGATCAGAACTTTTTTTTTTTTTTAGGAGATGGATTCTTGTATTTTACTTGTGTCTTTTGAAACACTCCCAGCTGGAACTGTCCTTAGCTCTAGCCTTTTACATACCTCTCTCAATGGAGTGTCAAACTCATTTTCTCCACCCTCACCCCAGATGTTCTGTCGATTTGTGTGTTTAACCTTGGTCTCCCTGCCACTTCTCTTACATAGGTCTAGCTTCTCTTACTTTGTTCTCTCCTTGTTACTCCCCTCTATCTGGTTCTGTCTTCCTTTGCCCATCACCCAACTGTACATTACCAAAGTTTAGTACCTGGAACCTGGCAGGCAGAGACAGAACCCAGAAAGCAGGCCCTGGAATCAGGCTGTGTGTGTTTCATGTGAGACTCCCTCCCCACTGACCAGCCTTGGCAAAGTAATTTACCTTCTTCAAGTCTTAGTTTCTTCAACAAAAGGGGGCTAATGATGGTAATGACCTGATTCAGTAAAGAATGTTTGACTGCAAATAATAGGACACAAAACTAAACGCGAGCCAGGCAGTCCAGACGGGCAACTCTCTCTCCTAATGAGAAATCGAGAAATAGGAGGTACAGACGCAGGAGGGCAGCTCCACAATACCTTAGAGACTCAGGGTCTTCCCTTCCCCAGCTCCCCCTCCACCATCCTTGGTCCTTCGGCTTGTCTCATGCTGGTCATGCTGGTCACCTCATGTTTCTAAGGTGACCCCCACAGCCCCAGGCCATTTGACAACTTTCAAAGTCAAGGAGTGAAGGACAAATACCTTCCACTTTTTGAGGCACTGTTCTTTCATCTGCAAAAAGAAACATCCCAGAAAACTTCCCCTGACCTCCCATTGCTCAGAACACAGCCACATGGCCACCCCTTGCTGGACAGGCAGCTAAGGATGTGCCTATCTTGCAAAGCAGGGCAGAACACAGTGGTGCATTCAGGTCAATTATGAGCCACACCACGGGTGTGAACTAAATTGGGGTTCTCTTAGCAAAGAAGCATGAGTAAACAGGGATCTGTTTTTACCCACTTCACGATGTTGTCATGAGGATTAAATGAGGTGACATCCTTGGAACACTGCCTGGGACTTAGTAAGAGCTTAGTAAGTGTTAGCTACTATTTTTTATTTTTATCTTAATTATTTTTGATTCTGCCTCATCACCCCTTGCTGTAGCAGCCTGGAGTCTTATGCGCAGCCATTTCACATCCATTTTGAGGTGTGCACACCTGTACTGCAAGCAGCACAGACAAAGGCAGCTCATGTTTATGGGTGAAGCTACAGTGGTAGCTGAGATCCACGGGAAGGACAGGGGCCGAGAGCAAGGAAAGAGAGTTAGGAGTCTAGAATAATCTTTAACCAAATGGAGCATGGAGACCAGTGGTGACACTTGGAAGTATTGTTAGGCAGTCTGTGGTCTGGACACTACGAGACTAGAGAGAATCTGCATCAATCTCTTGACTACATGGTTTCCCCCAAAGCAGTCCCAGAACAGAAGTGAGGAAGGCAGGAAGTAGTGCAAATCCAGGCTTGGAGCTTTGCCTTGTGGATGAGCTGAAAGGACAAGGAGACTTGAGAACACAAGCCAGAGAGTGGATAGACTGACGGATGGTGGATCCATGACAGATAGACATGGGAGTGAAACTTGGAGGGGCTGATAAATTAGGATAAAAATGAAGAGACTGGTCAAGGGACCGAGTGCCTTTTTAAGTCAAATAACTGGTACAGTCAGTGAGAGTGAAGAGAGAGCCAGGAGAGGAAAAACTTCCAAAATGAGGACTGAATAAATCTATTCCTGTCTGCCTGTACCACACATCACAGGTCTACCCACAGATTTGACATATGTTTCCACAAAATTGTTCCCAAGTTTCTATTTTTCTGTCAAGAGTTTCAAATCCCCACATATTTCTATTACACTTCCACTGATGTGTTCTATCTCCCAAAGCATCCCCAGCGATGCCAAGACTCACAGTGCCCACAAGACTTCCCTGCCTCCTCTGAGATCATGCCCAAGGGCAAACATTCAACCAGGGCTGGGACAATCCTAGTGCCTTGACCCACGTTTCCCTTGGTGGCTGCCACAGCCACTGCCACTTTGTCTTGGTCACCCAAAGGCAACAGTTATGCTGGCCACTTACTCAGAGAAAGGGTAGATTCAATAGGGGTCTTGGGTAGAGAGATGGGTAGTCCTGTGAAGAGGACAGTCTTCTGGTGGTGACTGGCAGACCAAGTTCAGCTACCATCTTCCCAGTATGGGTCTTCATCTCTGACTTTTTCCCGTCTCCATATTCATATTTCTAACTGCCAGACACATCCACCATGGGAGTGGGCATCTCACACTCAGTATTTTCAAACTAGAATCCTTGTTTTTTCCCTTCAGTCATGCTCCTCTCCTTTGCAATTCTTAGGTAATATGTCACCATTCAACCAGTCACTGCTGCTAGAAAACACAGAATCATCTGGAGTTTTCCATGTCCTCCACTCTGTTCCTGTCACATCTGTTTTCCCACCATGCTCAGGCAATTCTATTTCTGAAAATATCTCTAACCCATCCTCTCCCAACCTCAAGCATTTATGTTGACTCAGACCAGTATCAACTTCCCTGATGGACTTTCTACCTCCAATAGCTCTGAACAAGGAAACAGGACAACTCTGGTAAACAATGATCCTGGTGGAAGGAGGTGGACAAAAAACCTGAGTGACAGTGAGTGGTCACCGATCAGAAGACTCAGGGACCTGTAGCTGTTTTAGCTCTTGGAAATAAGGCAGTGAGAGATATTGTCTAGTATCTGGTATGAAGTGAGCTGCTGATACTGTAGCAGGCAGAGCACCATTGTTTGCAGACTGCAGCAGGATCCACCAGGTCCCTCCAATTGCTACTATAATTAGCTCAGGAGATTAAATTCTGTTTTGTTAAATGCTATTCATTCATTACCTACCACGTTTCAGGTCCTAGTTGAGACCATAGAGATATCAGGCAATGCATGAGAACAGCATGTGCCATGCCTCATGAAGGAAACTTACAGTCTAGTTGGGAAGACAGATATTAATCAAGTGTGTTGAGTGTTATGAAGAAGAAAGTCAGGGTCCAGTGGAGCATATACCTGGAAGACTTAACCTAGTCTAGGGGTTCATGGAAGGCTTCCCTATGGAAGTGATAAGAAAAGATCATACAAGTAGTTAAAAAAGAATGAATTAACAGCATTTGCAGTGACCTGGATGAGATTGGAGACTATTACTCTAAGTGAAGTAACTCAGGTGTGGAAAACCAAACATCACATGTTCTCACTGATATGTGGGAGCTAAGCTACGAGGATGCGAAGGCATAAGAATGATACAATGGACTTTGGAGGTTTGGGGGAGGAATGGCGGGGGGGCGAGGGATAAAAATCTATAAATATGATGCAGTGTATACTGCTCAAGTGATGGATGCACCAAAATCTCACAAATCACCACTAAAGAACTTACTTATGTAACCAAATGCCGCCTGTATCCCCATAACTTCTGGAAAAATAAAATAAAATAATTAAAAAAAAGAAAAGATTATGCAAGTAGGGAATACCCACAATGGGTGGGAAGGGGGGGAATTGCGTTCCAGAGAGAGAAACAAAAGATGAAATTTTATTAGTTGTCCAATTTCAAAATACATTGATTCTTGGAAATGAGTAGAGAGATTTTCAAATGAGGCACGTGCTCACAGTATAGCTGCTTCTTGGAGACCCCTGGTTTTAGCACCACTATAATTTTCTCAAATATATCTGCTAATATCTGTAATGGCAGAATATCCCATTGCAAGCTAAAGTCTTTGATGAAATCATCATATTTTATTTTTAACACTCATGTATTCATTCATTCAATAAATATTTATTGATTACCTACTATGCCAGGTACTGTTCTGGGAGCTAGGGAATCAGTGATATGAAAATTATCTTTCATACCAGTGATATGAAATATCTTAGTGTAAAATGGAAGCTGTAAGAACATGCCTCAAATTGTGTTCTGTAACTTTTGTGTGCCTTGTATACATGATCATTCCAGGGGAGCACATGGACTCCAATTTCAAGAACCTTAGAGTAAGTCATGGAAAGTCAAGTTTTGGGAGTTCTCAACCTAGTCCTGCCTGAAAGTGTTTTCTGATCTCAGAAGTTCATTTAGCCTGTCTGGTTTCTGAAAATAAGAGGGTTCAGCTAGATGAATTCTGAAGCCATTTCCAGTTCTACACATATATAAATTTGTACACTCACACGGTTGGAAGCGACCCTAAAGCCATCTTGCCGATTACACTAAACCCTTAAATCAGTCATTAGTAGAATCTTAAGGAAAGAGCAGCAAGTGTCAGGAACACTTAGGAAGAAAAATGAGAAACTCAGAACAAGAAGGCCCACTGGAGAGTGTTTATTCAGAGACACACAAACATACGGAAGCTTTGCCATGAGGTCACCTCCGCTTATCTCTGCAGTGCTGATGGACTATACACATTTGTTGGAATTCTTCTCTCAGAAGCTGTGAGTCAGCCGGAAGCCAAGTCACAAATAGGTCCACAATTAACTCAAGAAGTAGGAGCCCTTGCTTTCTTATCTTCCTACCACCCTCATTTTTCTGGTGATGTGAAAGTGAAAATTCTTTGGAGCTCAGAAGGAGGTTCTGCAAAAGGCAGAATTCACAAATGTAAAGCATTTTTTTTTTTTTTAGGACAAGACAGAAGACATGACATTTGTGGGAACCACCACATTTACAAGAGGCAGCAGTCCTCCAGGATTCACCTCCAAACTTTTTTGAATGCTTCCTGTGGAAAAGTCTTGTCAAGGATGGTCTTATTTTTTTAATCGGGAATTATTTTCTCACTGATCATTGCCAAACTAAAAATCTTGGGAATTTCATTTCGGCCTTTTGCTGTGGGACACTCATTGCTAAAGGAGACCGTTTCAGACAAACTACATTTAATAATATGTGTTCCAATCCTCCAAATTTCTGGTGTGCCAGCTCTGTTGGACTCTACTAGGCTTTGGGAAATGTCTTTGCCTTCACTGGGAATGGCACCAGGAGGGCTCCCTGAGAGCTCTTTGCTGACGCCCTGCAGGTTTATAAAATGATGCTTCCCCAGATCATAACCAGTACCTCATGTGTACACATAAGAGTAAGGTAAAAATCAATCAGCCTCATATTCAGCCTTATGGGAAAAGAAGTAAAATATGTAGCAGGGAAAGGTGAATCAGGGTTTTCAGTGGAGGGGGCAGGGCTTCCCACCTTCACTTAGGAATGCTATTCATTGACATTTATTGCTTCCTTACCCATTGACACACATTGTTCCAAGTACCTTGAATGCATCAACACATTTAGTCTTCATAGTAAGTCATAAGGCCAGTGCTTTTATTCTTTTAAGTAGGCAAATGAGGGAACTCAGACACAGAGATGGGAAGTGACGTTCTAAGGAAATGTAGCCAGGAAGTGGCAAAGCTGGAATTCAAACCCGGGCAGGCTGGGTCCAGCTCAGGCTTTTACCCTCTGAGCTACACAGCCCCTTCAGGAGCAGAAGGAACCAGGGCTGAGGGACCAGCTCATGGCCATCTAGGTTTCCTGAAGCTTGGCGGGCTAGGGAGACCTTAGCTCTTCCTTTCCACACCTCTGGTCAGCTGAACAAGGGAATGTGCAAAGCACTATCCACTAGTAAAGATTTCAAGAATTCTTAATTTGCAACAAGGTGGCCAGGAAAATATGAGGGTTGTTTCCTATGTCTGTTTTGTTTTCCCTGCTCCAACCCCCAGCTCTTCTCATTTCTCCATGTGGTCAAAAACATTTGTCTAATCAAACATATTTAAGGACATCTATAATACCTAAGTAGATGTACACACACACACACACACACACGGCAAAAGAGAAATTCAAAGTGTGTTCAATAGTTTCAAAAGTAGTCATTTACCCTATTTTAATAGAATTGGCTTCAGAATTGAAAAGAAACTTAAAATTCCTTTTGTCCAATAGGTCTCAACTAGAGGCAATAGCTCCCTCCAAAAGGTTCTCTCTAGGGCTCTGGGTTTTTACAATGGCTGAGGGTGGAGTATTGTGCTACTCATATTTAGGGAAGCCAGGAATAATACATATAATGTAACATGAGGGATAGTCTCTCTCAACAGCAACTTTTTCTGCCTCAATTGCTAGTGGTACTCCCTTAATAAACACCAACTGAGGTTCAACACTTTTATTTTACAGTTGAGAAAATTAGTCATAGAAAGATAAAGAATCTTTCTTAAGGTCTCTTAGCTAGTTAATAGCACAGCCTGAAGCTGAATCTAGTTTTATACATCTATAGGAAAGAACTGTGTTGTTGTTGTTGTTTTTTCCTAGAGAAGGCTCTGTGGACCAGAGAGTCCATAGAAGTCAAAACTATTTACATAATAACACCAGGACATTATTTGCTTGTATCAATATCATTCTCTCCCCAAGCGTACAACAGTTTTCCAGAAGCCACATGATATGTGATAATATTGTTTAATGAAATATGTCAACATGTAGAAGGTCTGATGACAAATATTTTCCAGATAACAAATATATAATGTTATAGAATTATGTGTGGGTAAAAGATCCATTAAAAGTACAAGACAAATAGCTTTTAATATAACTAAGTACAAAGAGTTTACTAAAAGATTTAAGATTTTTCCCTTGCAACTAACATTGAAGAAACTACCATTCATTAAGTTTTAGTGTAGTGTCAAAGAACAATAGGCACAATTATCTGAACAGACGATTAAAATATGTTTTCCTTTTTCAACTACAAATTTGCGTGAAGACAAGTGTTTTTCACATATTTCAACCAAAACAACATACTGCAATGGATTGAATGCAAAGCAGATAGGGAAATCCAGGTGTCTTTTTTTTTTTTTTTTTTTTTTTGAGATAGGGTCTCGCTCTGTCGCACAGGCTGGAGTGCAGTGGCATGATCTCAGCTCACTGCAACATCCGCCTCGCGGGTTCAAGCAATTCTCCTGCCTCAGCCTCCCGAGTAGCTGGGCCTACAAGCATGTGCCACCAAGCCCGGCTAATTTTTTGTGTTTTCAGTAGAGACGAGGTTTCACCATGCTGGCCAGGCTGGTCTTGAACTCCTGATCTCATGATCTGCCTGCCTCAGCCTCCCAAAGTGCTGGGATTACAGGTATGAGCCACGGCGCCCGGCCCCCAGGTGTTTTACGTTAAGTCAGACACTGACGAGATTTACAAAATTGTAAAGCAATGCCAATCTTCTCATGAAACTAATTTTGTTTTGAAAAACATTTATTATTCAAACAACCGTTATTTACATTAATGTGCGATGAGTTTGTTAGTTTTAGAATGAATTAATACATGTATATTTTAATTTTCAGTTTTAATTCCTAATATGGTAAATATCAATAGATAAAACCCAGATAAACACAAGCTCTTTGGAGTCAGCGATTTTTAAGGGGATGAAGAGCTTCTGAGAATAAAATATTTGGGAATTGCTGCCGTATATCATACCCATTTGACTAAATCTCATTCTCCTGGGTGAGACCAGGGAATCTAATTTTTAAATTACTCTTCAGAAGATTCTGATGCACAAACTAGCTTGAAAACCATTGAAACAGAGTGCATCTTTGTTGAAGAAAGTCCCATTCTAATGTTGGGCTATAGGAACAATGTTAGGATCAAGGGCAGTTCTTTGAGAACTTCAAGGATGCTGTTGGCTCTGTGTCAACAGGAAACAGAGATACATTCCCCTAGAATGAGGAAAGAAAGGAGCACCCAACCCAACTCTTAATCAGTCTTAACAAGAAAAGCAGCTGCACATCAAATGGAAGGATGAGCAAAAAGGAACAGTTCCAATTCTGGGCATTATTGACAGGACTATGGGCTTAGTGAGAAAGGCCATAGTCTCAGTCAAGAGGAATGTGATTCTCCCAGTATTTGTACTAACCTCAAGGCCAGACAGGGTAAAGATGTAGCCTTGGAACCAAATTTGACTCACAAATGTGCATTATTTATACTTCCAAGAATTGTATAAACACTTTCTGTAACCAGATGGAAAAATTCAAAAACTTTTAAGTTCCATATTTCCAGTTTATCTTAAAAATTGGAGTATCTGGCACACACAGGTCTAAACTCCATTATGGTAACAATCGTCTGGAACTGCATAGTTGCTGCTCCCAACAACTGAGGCCTGAGCTGTCCAATGGTCCCCTGGTGACTTTCCCTTTTTTATGTTACTTGCTTGGCCCTGGGGTTGCCATTCTGTTGTAGGGAGCTCAAAGAGAATCCTGGGATCCTTGGATGGTCTGAGAAGAAGACAGGAACTAGGGCTGTACTGGTGGACAACAAGATGGCCATACAGGATGAGATGGCATAGAAGAGTCTGTAATCTGGCATTGCAACTTCAGGTTGGTTTAATTTGCCTGGAGCACAAGAGTTACAGGCAAACATTCCAATCTTCCTATTACTGATTTTAAGTTGTCACATCAGTAATAGCACTAGTATTAGCTCTAAAGGGTTCAAATTAGCTGTAGGTGGTTGATTAACTGCATCTTTTTGGTGAATATCAGAGTTACCAGTATTTGCCATTGTGTCTTTTTCTATATCAGTTGTGCACCCACGAAAAGAGCAGTTCTAACAAACCTCATAGTATCTCCCATATGGAAATCTCTCGTTCTGCTGCTGAATTTTCATATTTGGTCTTTGTTTGTGAAGCCAGTTAAGGAAAGTCACTTCCTCAAGTGACAGCTGTGGATCCAAAAACATCTACCAAAGATAAGTAGTTGTCATGGCAAAAAACAACAAACCTAAAGGTGATAGATCATGGGACTCGGTTACTGTACTTGCCGTGTAAATCCGCACTGCCTTCACCCTTTACTTAACTCCACACGCAGCTTTTCAACACCATGCCCTGGGATGTATCAAAAGCACTTTGCTTCTCACTTTGCAACTCCTCAAGCAAATAACATTCTGCTGCATCATGTGGACCTCTACTTATTAAATAATATTTCTTGGCAGCATTTATTTATTAAAATCTGGCTTTTGTTCAAGTATATTCCTGAAAGTTCAGAAAATGCAGAATATTGTCTAGTAGAATCTGAATTTTTTTCTTTGTTATTTATTTTCTGCCTCAATGAAACAAAAATATTGAGGTAAATCTTAGAAAAAATTTCACTGAAAACATCTTCATTGCAAAAGGTTGAGTCTTAATACTAGAAGTTGTGAAATCTAGATCTTGTGGTCAATCCTTTTGCTGATTGATAAAAAGACCTTAGTTAAGTTTCTTAATTTTTCTGTGATTCCTTTGTTCAAAGTGCAAGAATTCCAAATATAGCTTTAAAATATACTAGTAAACCAAAATAATTGAAAGTAGTCTTTGGCTGTAGCTTAAATACATCATTTAGCCACCTTGGGTCACCAAATTTTAAAGACCGGTCATGATTTGACTTAACCAGCATGGCACATGTATACATATGTAACTAACCTGCACATTGCGCACATGTACCATGAAACCTAAAGTATAATAATAATAATAAAATAAATAAATAAAATAAAATAAAAAGTGCATTTTACCATCATCCATCTTGCCAATTAAAAAAAAAAAAGAAAAAGAAAAATTGTTATCCCATTAAGGAATATTTGCCATGCCTACAAGTATTCTTCAAAACTTGATTTTAGTCAACACACTCATTTCTGGGTGAAACTTAATTTACTTAGCCAAGCTATGATTGTTGGGATTTAGGGGAGGGAAGGAGGAATGTCTGTCCTTCACTTCAGGTACAGGAAGAGTTGTTCAAATGGTACCCCTGGGATTACTTGATATGTGTTTCTACATTTGGGGGTGGGGGGCAGGGAGGACTCAAGTCTGAGCCCACCCAGAAATCTGAGGTCAAGAGAGAGCCTGGCAGCCTGGTCTGGTGGAGGAACGAAGAAGAGAAGCTATTGTTGAGCAGGGACTGGTTTGCACCCTTAGGGTTCATCAAGGCAAGGAAGATAGGGGTGTTTCCTATAGACCCTGCACAGGCAGTACACAGAAGAGAGAGAATCCATTTGGAGGAGTCTCACAATTTATCTGTGAGAGTTTTTAAAGATGTCTGAAGATTCATCAGCACACTTCCCTTCAGGAGGTGGAATCTAATTCTCCTCCCCTTGATTATAAGCTGGTCTTGTGACTCACTCCTACCACACAGGGTGAGGAGAAAGTAACGCTGCATGGCTCTCAAGGTTAGGTAATAAAAGCCAGTACAGTCTCTCTCTCTCTCTCTCTCTCTCTCTCTCTCTCTCTCATTTCTGAACAGAAATTCTGGTTACCCTGAGGTAGCTGTGTAGAAAGACAGCGTGGAGGGAACAGACAGGGAGATCTAAGAAGCCCCAACCCAGATGCCTTCAAAATGATGGCATCCCTGTTACCATCAGATGATATGAGATCTCAAGGAAGAATATTCTCCTCAAGCCCATCTGAATCAACCATCAGATTCATGAGCAAAATAAATGATTGTTATTGTTGAAAGCACTGTTTGGGTGTGGTTTGTTACACAGTGATAGATAACGATATCATGGCACCATCCGATAAGACTGCCTGGAGGCATAAGGGGACATTAGCACAGAGGAGCCTGGCTGGTCTGCAGGTTCTCTGGGATTTGTAGGAGTAAGCACCCAGCCCTCAAGTCACAGGAACTGCAGATTGAGAGGTTTTCCAAGAACTCTCCCAAGAGAAAGTAAGGCTTTAAGCTTCTTCCAGGCTCAGATGATGTGAACTTGGTCTAGGATAGTCCAAGGAAGAGACAAAATAGAAAACACTTTCCTTTTCCTTCTACCTTTTCTTTTTCCCTTGGCAGTTTCATTAGGCCAGGCCAAAAATGACAGTTATTTTGCCAAGAAAACCTTGTAATAATTTTGAAATAGAGAAACCACTTCTAAGTATGAGGCACCTAAGTGAAGAAGCCACAAAGGGAAAGACTGAAAGATTTGACTAAATAAAAATGTAAACTTTTTAAACAACAAAATGTAATATTTTTAAAAAGTTAAAAGATGAGCAGCAAACTGGGAAAACTATCCATAGCATATAACAAAGGATTAATTGTGCATAATACATAGAATTCCAACAAATTAGCTAGAAAAATATGAACACTGGGTAAAAGGAAAAGTTTATTTATGGAATAAAGAAAACTGGTCAGGAAATATGTCAAAATATGTTCAAACTGACCAATCATTAAAGAATTAAATTTTAATTTTAAGTCAATTTAAATCATTAAAGAAATAAATGTATAACAAGGAATTATTGTACTTAGCATCTGTAACAATTTTCTAGACCCGTTGTAACAATGTATCACAAACTGGTCTAAACAACAGAAATTTATTCATCTCTCAGTTTCAGAAGCTAGAAGTCCAAAATCAAGGTGTAGCCTTGGTTGGTTCTTTCTGATAGTAGTGAGGGGGAATCTGTTCTATGCCTCGCCCACAGTTTCTGGTGATTTGCTGGCAATCTTTGGTGTTCTTTGACTTGCAGGAGCATCACTGCAATCCTTACCTTCATGTTCAGTGGCATTCTCCCTGTGTTCCAACTGTCTCTGTGTCCAAATTTGCCCTTTCTGTAAGGACAACAGTCATATTGGGTTGCAGTCTACCCTAAGGATCTCATTTTAACTTGATTACCTCTATGAAGACCCTATTTCCAAATAATGTCACATTCTAAGGTATGTGGGATTAGGGATTCAGCATATCTTTCTGGGGGGACACAATTCAATCCATAACAGGGTCCATTGGGAAAAGCAATAGTATTGAATATTGGAAACTATAGAAATAGTACTCTTATACACAGCTGATGGATTATAATTTGATGTAAAATTTTGGAGAGCCATTTTTGGTAGTATCTCTCAGAATTATATATTTTAAATGTGCATAGCCTTTTCTCCAGGAATTTCACTTTTAATGAATATAGCAAAATCTAAAATAGGTGAAGTCAACATAAAAAAAGAGAATCTTTGATGGTAGGGTTTTCAGGACTTGGTGTTGGAGAGACCCCCAGGAAAGGTAGTGAAAACGTCAGTCAGTTCAGTTGAGAATCTTCTGAAGTTCTGGGGAAACATGCCTCTTCCCCAGTGGGGGTTGAGGAGGAAAGAAAAACCTCTCAGGTCCATGTGGTGTCTCCTCACTAAGGGTTGGGAGTTTCCAGTTAGTTGACAGACAGATTTCCTAAGAGAGGGAGGGGAAAATGCTGAAAAGACACAGCTGGCCAGGACCCTGGCAGAATCTTTGGGGCATGAGATCAGCCAGCAGTGTCAGCCTGATTCCTCCTTGAGCTGTGGGTTGAGCATCCTGGTCTCACACCCAACACCTTCTAGGCTCCCAGCCTTGAGAGAAATGTCTGGGCAATTCTGATGAGGAGCCGAGAGGACTCAGAGACCAAATGAGTGCCCCAGGGTCTCTATAGGGTTATCCAACCTGTGCATGTGACTCTGCTCTGTCCTTGTCATGACTCCGTGTCTATCTCTGCAGAATTCTCAGTGAGCTCTTAACCTATGGGTCCCATACATTGAGAAAGGGCAGGAAGAGGAAGCACCTGTATCGCAGGGAGAAAACTCTCAAAGATGTAGTAGCGAAGAACAGCTCCAAAGAGGGAAGGAAAGCAAGAGACAGGAAAAAGCCCCAGGGGAGGGATGGAAGGACGGTAGGCAGCCTGGATCTTGAGGTATGAGGCCCACTCAGTGTTGCCTGGCTACAGCTTGGGGGTTTCCAGTTTGTTGACAGACTTTGTAGGAAAATGGATGTGAAAGTTCACTACTTTTGTGGTTTTAAGTAGAAGGCAGCATGGCAGAGCAGGGAAGGGCTTGGTTGCTGGAAGTGAGCTGCTTGGGTTCACAATCCCAGTTCTGCTTCTGCCTAGTTGAATGACCTCCAAGAGTATGCCTTCTTCACTGTGACTCAATTTCTTCACGTATAAACTGGGGATGATGATTTTGAGGTGTTACTACTGTTTTTAGCATTGGCAGACATGGTCAAGGGGATTTCCACTTCAAATCTCAAAGCTATTCTTCAATGATGAACCTTACTAAAATAATTTGTTTAGTGTAAACAAACTAATGCTTTGTGATTAGTCATCTTCTGAATAGCCCTTCTAGGCATGGAAAGGCAAACGACTTCATCTTTCTGTGGCTCTTTCCACTCATGTAACCTTCTGAGCAATATCTGACTTAAGCTGCCAGATTCAGCAGATAAAAACATCCAACAAAATTTGAATTTCAGGTAATCAACAAACATTATTTAGTATAAGTATGTTCTGTACAACATTTGAGACAGACTTATACTAAACAAACTACTCATGGTTTGATCTTAGATTCGTATTTCATTGGGCATCCTGTGTTTCATCTGGCAACCTGATATCTGACCCCAAACTGCACAAAGCAGGTGAGCCTGGCCCTGTGGAGCTAGAATGCAGGTGTAATTCCACGGCGTACACCTCATTCAGGCATAGTCTGCAACTGTGCTTTTGCAGGATCTCTTTTAAAAGTAAGAACAACAACAACAACAACAAAGAATAAAACATATGATATTTGAAGCAAAAGATGTAATAGGAGCTGGTCTCATGTAAATATTACGTTAATTAAAACAGATGGGTCTGGAGCATAAACAAAATAGCTGCAGGGGGCTGTTTTTTGTTCTTGCTGGGTTTCTTAATATAGTAACTCAGTTCCCATCCTGTTAGCACTCTTTCCTTATCAAACATTGAACTGGGGTATAAGGAAGTTTAAATTACCAGTGATTGGAGATCCGTTTTCTAAACACTTGAAACAGATGGCTTATTGCCTGAAAAGCATGTTGAGCTTGGTTATTTCAGGAAAATGTTTTATTGCAGCTCATTTATTAACATCAGGTTTGCCATGTGATGAACACTTTCCCTTCAGCTCTGTTCCTTGCATTGAGTTTGGCTACTGGGCAAAGAAAGGTTTCATTTTTAATGCTGTCTGCCTGCTTCTTGGACATTGCATTGAGCAAAAGCCTAGTTACTCCTGTATAGCTTCTCACAGTTTCAGAAAAAGAGCAATAACCATGCAGAAGATTTTTACAAATGACTGTCATTTGAGAGCATACAATGGATGAAGTTGGACTCTCTACCAGCTGTGGCAGCAGTGGACTTAGCAAAAAGATAATGTGTTTTGGCCAGTTTTTGAGGGGTGTAGGATCCAATTCAGGACCACATACTGCACTTAGTTGTCACGCTTCTTTAGTCTTTTTTAATCTATAAGTTTCTCAATCTTTCTTTGCCTTTCATTGACTTTTTAAGAGTGCAGAATCTTCTTAAAATAGGTTCATCTGATGTTTCCTCATAATTAGTAAGGTTATGGTATGCATTTTAGGTAAGATACTAATAAGAAGTTAGAACTAAATTTTCTAAAACCATTCCCATGCTGTGCAAGGAAGTGGGCTCAGTGTTCTGTGTGTGACAACTTTCTAGCAAATCTTGAGTTGATAATGGTACTTCACACCTCCCATCAATCTTAATTTGAACTGAGTGGCCTAAATTTTTTATAAGATTCTCAGAATCACATTTAAGAGTAAAAACATATTGCAGTGCCCCTGTATTTCTGGGCTTTCTTCTTGAAATCAGATGAGCTACTTTAGATCTGTGTGAATGGTCTGAGGAAGGTTAAGAGAGGGCAGGAACTGTTTCTTGTAAACTGACAGTTCAGGAGAGTGAGTCGGAGATAATCACATAATCCATTTATAACCACCCAAGTTAACAAGCTCTCACCTTCTCCAAACAGGCCACTTATTTACAAATAGTCACTTCTATACAAAAGTGGGTTCTCGTTCATGTGACTGGAGTCACTTGCAGAGATCTCATGACATGATTTCCCCACACCACAAAGTTCAATTCACATCAGGAGTACTACTAGAACCTGTAACATATTACAAATGTATAATGTGAGCTTTGAAAACAATTTTTTGTCTTACTTTGTAAACAAACTACCCCCCAAATAACTTGCAGCTGTGTGTCTGCCTAGTGCAATTCCAGGCTGTATCAGTAGGAAAGAAATCCCAGAACAAGGCGGCTGGTCCAGCATAGCTGTGCTCAGGTCAAACCAATTGCAGAGATGGGTTCCAGACCCCACATTGTGACAGACTTTTATAAATGGACTTATTTAAAGAAGAGAATGAATAGGTTGCTAAAGAATTCAAAATCAAGTTACAGGAGTGGCTTTTCAGGCCTGTTTAGTCCAGTCCTGGGCTCAGCCCAATCTTGGGCTCTCAGCTCCCTTTCCTCCATGGGAGAGCCATGTCTCACCTTATCAGTGCTCATCCGGGGATGAAGGCTGTGCTTCCCTCAGACAAACTTGCTAGATTCAGCCTGCCAGCTGAGACACTGGAGGCTTCCCCTCAAAAAAAGTGATGCAGGATGATTTTCTGATGGAAGAGATTTTATTCTACCTGGGGCTATCCCTATGCCCTTCAAATTCCACATTCTGCCATAAGAATGAATTTCCTTCTTGAAAAAGCAGCAGGGTCTGTCTGTTGGCCAGGACTGTTACCTCTAATCTGCCTCCTTTGGTATTCAAAGAAGAAATACTTCCCAGCTACTGACAAAAGGGAGCCAACTGTATTTTCTATGAATGCCTGTGGCATTAATGGGAATTACACAAAGTCATATAAAGTGGGAGAACCGTGGAGCTACAAAATCCCACTCTCTACTGAGGTCAGTTACAAGTCCAAAGCAACTTATGGTTTCTTCAGACCATTCTTTATTAATATAGCAATTAGTTTTATTCCATCTGGATATGTTATCAAGTAGAAACATGAAAAAGTGGGGTATGTGCAAAACTAAATATCTCACCTCAAGGAAAAATAAGCTGCAAATAATTATCACCAAAATAATTTTTTTATTTTACTTAAAAAGACTCTGAATGTACACATTTGGTTCATGAACATAGGGTAAAATATTTATTTCCATCTTCATTTTAGTCTAGTGATAACTATACAAATCTGGACATGGATAATGAACAGGTTTTACCCGAGAACATGACCGTGCATCAGCTGGTTCGGTGTGTCTGTGGTGTTCGCTGATTTCCAATGTCCACGAATGCTCAGTAGGCGGGCGCTGGCACATTGGCTGCCCCACCACTATCAAGTCAGGTGCTCACAAAACCAGTGCTCATGTGTGATAAAAACATGCTGATCACAACAAACAGTTATTCCATGATGGGTTTTTAACTTATGAAAAATATTTCACATGCAGAAACACCCCTGTATACTTCTCTTGCATAGTCACATCTACCTTCCATTTAATGTATGAAATCAACTGTTCCTGTCTGGGGGCAAGAAAATGCACAGAGTCATACCAGCATTTCCTCTTGCACCATATGTGAGCTTGCAGAACTGCAAAGGGTTAAGAATGACCCACAGTGACTCTGAAAAGATCTACAACCTTAAAAAGGGCAACATCCCTTCTGTGTTCCAGGCAAGTTAAAAAGGTTTTGCTAGAACACTGCTAGGCTTCATAATCTGTTGATGAATCAAGTAAGAAGAATACATAAAATTCTCTTATAAGAAAATATCTTTTACTTGAAGAATATAAATCATAACAAATACTGAAACATTTAGTAACAGTTGTTAAAAAAAAAGGTTTTTGTCGTTAATTCCCGAGACCAAAATTTACACATCAGGAAAGAATTGGGCACTTTGGGGCTGACTCTTTTGGAAATCACTAAGCTAACATTTTTGACATTTACGAAGTAATTGGTCCAATTACAAATGAATTTGACCAATCACATCTCTGAATTTCTGGGTCAGTGAAGGCAATAGGTGAATTCAGAGGGGAAGTACCAGCTTTGGGGGATGAAAAGATTCATTTAAATAGCATCTCCATTTACTGAGTAGCAATCACATTCTCTCACAGCCTGACAATATTTGCCTCTCACAATAAACTGACAACATCACTTTATGAAACTGCATGACAATGTATTGGTTAAATATTTCCTGGAACATCTACACTTCAGTTAAAACTGTACTATTTACAAACCAGAAAATATACTACAAAGCATGCTTGTAGGCACAGCATGCCTACAAGACACAAATATACAAAATTATGGCAAGCTATGGCAAGATTCCTTAAACCAATAGAACATTCTGATGCAAAAAGAGAGAGATGGAAATACAGGCCATATATTATATGTGAGCCATACTCTGAAGCCCAGAAGACTCTCTATCCAAAAGGGAATCACAGACATAAAAATAAAATATTTGGTATTCTACAATATTTTACAAAAATAAATATATCAATCAATAAATAGTGGGAAGCCTAGAAACTCTTACATGAATATTTTGGCTGCGGGCTGCCCAAGTCCCTCTGCTATAATTCTTCTCAAGAGTTGTTTGGCTATATCAACTTCGGTGATGATAATTCTGCAATAAAAGGGGGAAAAAAAACTGGCATGGGACCTAGCAGAAGGTCTATGACCAGAGAAACATTAGTAAGATTCTACCTTTTTAAGGATCTGACAATGTTCTGGCTTCCTGTCAATGCAGGAGTTGGAAGCGACGCCAGTGTGCTGCCGGGGTTCCGGTGGGAGCTGGGAGAACTCCACGGGCTGTGTCTTTTCACCTTCCGACAAAAAGAAAGCCAAAAAAATACAACTAGCAACATTTGAATAACAATATGTTGCTCTCTGCACTCCCTTTCCACAGGGAAGCAGAAAATCATAGAAATGCAGGTTTACATCTGGATGGGCAGAAAGAAACAACTGGGCTATGCAGCCTGATCGCCAACAGCCTATATTTTCATATCTCTTTAACAGAAGAGTGACTATAAGTGCTCGAGACAAGATTTCTCCAGAAGCCCAGAGCCAGCAGCGCACATAGTGGAAAGCAGGGCTGGCACATCCTTAACATTCTAGTATCAGGGTGCTAATGTCAGCGGTGTGCTAATGTCAGTGGGATAGTAAATGTCAGCGGTGTGCCAGCACCTGTGCACAGCTCCCAAGAGCTGACTTAGGTTTTAGAAGTTTTGCAAGCCAGTTAACATCACCTTGGTAGCTCAAGATAGACCATGTAGGAGGGTTTACAGCATTGAAATCCACCAATCAGGGCTTTTTCTCCCCCTGGATTGCTGGTTGTAAGGGATTTACCGGCACACCGCTGTCATATGTATTAGACATAAAGAAAATTTGCTTAATTTTTATCTAACCAGGACTAACCTGGTCAGCTGAGGTTTTACTGTGTATCTATTACAGTGTCCTTTAGAAAGGATAAGAAGTACCTTGGAGTATGTGAGTATACATTGTGTACCATGGAGTATGAAGGATGCACCACGTTCCACTGAGGGTATTAAGCGTGGTTATTCAAAGCCAGCTATACATCACACACACATACACACATCATGTTATACGGAGGCTGTTCCACAAATAGTGATTCTGAGTTGCATGGCTTTCTCAAAGCATCAATCACTGTATACCCACTGACAGTCAAAATACCACTCTTCCACGAGCAATGAATTCCCCAGGATTCACCCAGCAGACAACAGATCTAGCGAGCTGAGGTTCAAATTGGGCCTTCTTCAGAATAGTTTTCCTTGCCTCTATTGTCTAGTGCAGTTTGAGTTTATAACTTTAAGAGATTTGTAAAAGGGGACTGATTGTTTTCCAGGGTAAAAAAAAAGAAAAAATTGTCAGACGTCTTAAGGAAGCATTCCTTAAGATGAGTAGGGGTGAATGGGGGATGATGTACTGGAAACCACATTCCTGGTTCTAACAGGAACCATCCATGTTCCCTGCCTGGAGATGCTGGAACAGTTTGGAAACTGCTCTGCTCTGGTTCCTCCTGCACAAAGCCCAGAATATGCTTGCCAGGTAGAGGGAAATGGTTAGGGGTTAAGACTGGAGGCTGCCACCTGCCAGGAAAACCCACCGGACCCTTCCTGTGCAGAACACTTCCTCACCACTTTCAGTCCTGGCCAGTTGCAAAATGGGAAGATGGTAAGATGAGAAGATGGGAAAGTTACTGGGTTTCTACCATGAAACAATCATGATTTCAAAATTCAGGCTTGGCTTTTGAGTCATTTGCTTGTGTGTCTATTCATAAATTTGTTTATTTAAATCCATTCATTTGGACTCCGGTTCTCTTTTTCTTATACTTACTTATTCTGGTTTTCTTTTCTCTTATATCTAAGTATTCTTCATGAACAAAACATTTGATAAAGGATACTATTAAAATAAATTCAAATTGAATATCGGGGAAGATTTAGAAATTAGAACACTAACTCCTTTCACCCTGAAAGCAAAGGCACTTAGGTGTCCCTTTCCAGTTCACAGCATGCATCATGAAGGCCAGGGAAGAGCAGGGACACAGGGATGGGAGGAAGGCGTGAGGCACTAGGGCAAAGAAGAAAGAGGGAAGGAAGAAGATGGAGCAGAGGAAAGCAGGGGTGCGGAGACAAGGGAACAGTGTTAACAGGTGAAGAAAGATATTAACATCCTTTCTTCCAACAGACAGACCCCTTCTGATTTTCCTCCTCTTAGTCTTTGATACTTCTATTGTGTCCAAAAGATTTAATTCTTTAAATAGAACCACTTTTGGTTTTACAGACACATCTGAGGATAGCCTCTGAGGATAACATCAATATCCTCTTCCCTTTCTCCCTTTCTCCCCTTCAAGTGCCCTCGCAACCTCTCTACTCTCTGCAGCAGCAACAGCCAGTACTCATGTCCTTCCTTTCCTATTGTCTCAGGAACAGATTTCATGCTGGTTTCTTCTGTTTTCCTGCCTTGACCAGGAGTTGCCCTCTGGAGCACATTGGTCCTCCATGGGTTCATTTTTTCCTGTTGTACCTCTAAGACCTCTTAAGTCCATTTGGTTTCTGTATCAATTAACCCTTCCCTTCAAGCATCCTTTGCCAGGCCCTGCCTCTCTGAGCAACTACAGAAACTCAACTGACAAAAGCTACACTTACATTTCCAGAGTATTTAGGAAGGGTAATACTTCCTAGGATGATTAAAACCCTGATGCCAATTATCCTGACTTAAATCCTACTCAGAGAAGAGGTGACAGAGAACATACCATTGGCCTTTAATATGCACACATTTGCGTGAGTCATGCATGTAGATGAGTATAATCTGCCTGCATAGAACCAAAAGATTTTCATAAGTTCATGTATGTACAAATATACATACACAAGTATGTGTCTTTTGACACTGTATTTTGCCTAGGGGTTGTTTTCAAATCAACAGGGAGGTGGCATTGCCAGGAAATGGCAAGTCCAAAGAGAAAACACATTGAAAGGGACTTAACTGGAGAGGAAAATATGCATTTCCTACAACAAACTGACCTGTCCATTTCCTGAAGGCAGCAAGCCTCTATTACTGTACACCCTTATTAAATAATCTCATTAAATAGGAACACCAAATATACACATTTACAGTTATTAAATAAGCCATAGGACTCTTCTTCTATCTACAGCCACATTCGGAGACGGCCATGCCTTCGTATTTAAACTTGTAGGTGACGACGCCTTTGTCTAAATAGAGGATGGAGATGGGCTCTAGCTTTGTGGGCACACAGCAGGCTTTGGAAGCTTTCTGGGAATTCTTGAGGTGGACCAAGGCCTGGATAATCGCATGTTTTGTGGGTGTGAGATGCTCTGCCAGGGGGTAGTTACAAACACCACGGCATTCATAGGCTTCGTATCCAGGTGGAGCGATGATCCAGGAGTCCCATCCAATCTCCTTGAAGTCGATGTAGAGCGGGGTCCTCTTACAGTAGTTTCCTTTGGCGTTCCTTCTGATTCGGGCAGTGGAGTCATAGATGATGTTTGATCTCATCTGCAACAAAGCCTCTTCCCCGGGTCCACTGGAAAAGCTATCCAGGCCCAAGTTGTCCAGCTCTGGAAGTTGCTCATGGGAAATCATTTCATTTAGTTCCTCCTTCCTCTCCTTGTCACTGCTTTGGTCATCAGAAAACACAATGAGCAAAGGGTTATGCTTATTCTGGGCACTGGTGTCTATTTCTAGCCGTCCACTGCTGGCATCCTCAGCTTCATCATGTTTGCTCTCAATGTGGACCTCCAGCTGGTGGGTGGATGAGCCTGATTTTTGCCAACGTCTGATGGCATCTGTGATGTCAAAAGTCTCCCACTCACTGTTGGTTCCATAGATCTCCCCAGACACCAAGACCAGCATGTTTCTTTCTCCCTCATTATCCCCTTTGCTCTCCAGCACTTCAAAAATGGTAATTTTCCGGTCTACTCCATCGTATATCATACGATCCCTTTGCACCAGTGTGTACAGCCTAAGTTCAGCCATGATGACCTCTTCATGGTGAGGAACGGACACATTGAAGAGGAGGGGGTATTTTCGGAGCCCATTAAAACTGACTGGCTGGGAAAACAGATCTGAAAAAAGAAATTTGCAAAAATCAGGTTTGCAGTGGGTCTCAGGGAAAAACATGCTTATTTATATAATAAGAAGGCCTTCCCATGCACAAAGCTTAATGCAGAAAGAATGAAGGGAGAAAATCAATGAGAACAAACACAATGTCAGCATTCTGTGACACAGGAAATCCCAAAAGGTCAGTGGTAGAATGCCCAAAAGAGTTCAGCTGCCAAGACTAAAATGGAAAATGGGAGTCTAATGGATGGGATAAAACTCAGCCAACCTTGCTTGAATAGCTCATCAGCCACAGAATTACAGAACTGGGAGTGACCTTGGAGATTGTGTGGGCAAGTCCCCAAATTTCCTAACAAAGAGCCACCAAATGGGACATATGCTGATTGTTCTTTTCTTGAAGCTTTTCGGGGATGAGGACTTCATGGTTTTTTAATATTTGTGTTTGTAGTGGGTGGAGATCCCCATACAGTTGCCTGGGCACTGGTCTTCCTAAAAGACCTCCATTTAGATCAGAGGTTGGTAAACTATAGCCTATGGGCCAAAATGGGCCTGCTACCTGCTTTTGGAAATAAAGTTTTATTGGAACACAGCCTCATCCATTGTTTTTGTATTGTCTGTGGCTACTTTTGCACTATAATGGCAGAGTTAAATAGATACAACAAAGAACATACAGCCTGCAAAGCTTAAAATAGTTATTATCTGTCTGGCCCTTTACAGAAGAAACTTGCTGACTTCTGTTCTAGGCAACAAAGCCTGATAAGGCCAATAAGACAGCCATAAACCAAGAGGGTCTCAGCAATTGACTTTTGGTTATATGGTCCTCTATGAAGAAGAATGGGAGAAAATGAATCCTGGGACTAGATTGGTTGCCTTAGTCTTGTACCCCTAGCACCTGGCATGGGGCATGACATCTATAACTCACTCAATAATGTTTATGAATCAACTCTGTAAAAGTCCTTTAGTCTTAGAAGCATACCTCCAAGTACTATCACGTTGACTTCCTATCTGAATATTTTACAGTGAGCCCAAAGCTCCTGCACACTTGCCTCAGATAATGAGTCTACAAGGAAGCCCTGGAGGCATTTTGCCATCAGATTATCAAAGGACTCCATGGCACCGAAGATGCTAAGGACCACCAACTGGGGGTTCTCTGTCATCACTGGCAGCATTTCCCCAAGTATATACTTAGTTCATGATCTCAGTGAGTCCCTGTTCCAGATTATAATCTTTTAATATTTTTCTTTAACTTGATCTAATTATTTTACACTTATTATCTATTTTAGACTGTTCCTAAGCAACATAATTCATTAAAGGAGAGATTTGAGGTGATATTTAGGTGTGTTTGCTAAAAATCCATATTAAGAAAATTATACAATAATTTCACATGATTCATAGCTTTCTTTGGGTACCACCTAAAATCATCTTACACACAGCTAGTGGGAAATGCTGACCTACAGAATAAATTTAAACTCCCTGGCATGGCTCTCAAGACCAGCTATATCTGGGTCTTAACCTCCTGATCAGCCATAGCTTACATACATCCTCCACGGTGCATGGAACATTGTGATTACTCAATAATATTTGTGAACAATTGAATGGATTTGTAAACCCTTCTGTTTTAACTATGTTGATATCTTTACCACCTGTCAAAACACTCTTTTTTTCCCTGTAATTTTCACCTTTTCACATGTTCTTCTGACCCTTGGAAAGCCCTTTCACCTCACCTCCACCTATCCAGCTCTGACATCTATAAAAGCCTCCCTTACTTCTCATCTGAAAGTTCCCTCTTCTCCCCTGTGAAATCATTTGATCACTTTATATCTCCTTTGATCCTTGTCATTTACGTCCTTATATTTCAGCCATCTTTTTATGAATGGATTTTCCCAACTAGATTGCTATCCTCCTGGTTTGAATGGCTCAAAACTGCCTTCTATGTCTCTATCCTACTACGATGGCTTAAACAAAGGTAGTGCTTTAAAAATGTTGAGTAGTTGATGATTCCAAGCACCAGACTAAATTGATTTATGGGCATGACATATGACCTTAATCCATCATCAAGTTCTTGGGTTGGGCTTGGGAGCTATTCTTCCACTTTAAGAAGGGAGGAGACTTGACTCTTCATGGACAGGGAACATGGAAGAGTAGGCTGGTTGCTCTACCCGGGAGAAAAGTATAAAATAAGAGCTCACTGTAGTGGGAGGAAAGCATTACAAAGCATACAAGGAAGCTTTTGATGTTAATGGATATATTCATGATCTTGATTGTGGTGATGGTTTCAATGAATGTTACATATGTCAACACCTTTCAAATTATACACTTTAAACATGTGCAATTACACTTTTATACATCAATATTTTTATATGTCATATTTTTATAAGTTATATTTTTATAAGTCAAATATACCTCAATAAAGCTGCTTTGAAAAACTAAGTTCACTGTGAAGTTCTGTGCATGTGCAAAAGCAGTAAGCAATAGATGGAAGAGTTACATTTCAGGGCAACAGAACTAATGTTTGTTGACAAATTTCTCATGCCAGGTGCTTTGCAAGCATGATCTTCTCTGGTTCTCACAATGACGCCATAATGCAGGTATTGATTCTCTACTCGTTTTGCACCAGAAGAAATCAAGCCTCGATGCAGATAACTGACTTCCCCAAATGACAAGATGATAAAGGAGCAGTGCTAGGAATTGAGGGCATGCTTTTTTCACCTTGGAGGTGGCACTTTTTTTTCCCAAGATGGGGTAGGTTTGGAGCTTTTTTGGTCTTTGTCTCCTAGGGAGCTGCACTAAGCAGATCCAAAGAGTCAGAAGAGAGGCAATAGTAGCCAACAGGGTATGCCCTGTGCGATTTCTGTCCTCAGGCTGCACATTTCCTGCAGACTGGCAGAGGTGCTGGTGGCTGGGTTGTTTACTGAGAGATGTGTTCCTGCCTTCAATAATCTCCAGTAATAATAAGCACAGTAAACTCCACATCCTGACCTGGATCATCCAGATACTCTATGAGAGAAATGAGAACGGAAAACTTTTCTACTTTTCCGGGGGATGCAAACAACATTTTCTCACCCACACCCTGAGCCAGACACTTAGGGCTCAGTGCTGAGAAATATTAGGGAGGGTTCTTACAGGAGGAGGTTGTTCATTTTCAATTCAGACTCACCTCCAAAAGGAATCTGTAATCTCATCTTGCCATTTCCATGAGAAAGATATTATGAAATAGAAATTTTGGTAGCCAACTCAATGTTAAAGGCAGATAATATCTTAGGGACTAAGGAATACCTACTCAACATTTATTCCAGTACCTAGAATATTAAGTAACTCATTAGTAGTCACTGAAGTTTGATCAGCACTTCATAGTAAATGGAGTGCTTTCTTATCTGTAACCTCTTTTGAGTCACTCAACTATGTTATGTAGGTATTATTACTCCCACTTTACAGATGAGGAAATTGAGGCTCTGAGGCATCAGCTAATTATTCACAACCACTAAGCCAACCAGCTCTCAAAATTCCAAATCCTGAGCTATTTCTTCACTATTACCTTTCTTCTTTCAAGAATATCTGGCCAACATTAACGGGAAGCTTCTTTTATGCCTGGTTAGTGACTATAAAAGCATAATTGGCAAATATTAAATTAGTTCCTTTGGACCTTCAGCTTCTACCATAGATATCTAGATATCAGGGTTGTTTTTTTTTTCCTACTAGGACCATATTAACCAAAAAACAAACAAACAAACAAAAAAACATTAACTTGCTAGCTCATTAGATTTAGTTACTAAATTTAAAGACCTAAGAGAAGAAAACACACTTTTCCCACCAATAAGTCAAAGCTTGTACGTTGCTCTTTATAAAGACGGAAATGATGAGCTGGATGATTAATGGGCCATCTACACTTCCTGGAAACTGTAAACAGTGCTTTAAGGATGTACATGACACATCAAACAACACAGCCTTAGGAAGAATCTTTAAAATATATTTCCATCCTGTTTGAACATTTCTTAAATAAGGTCACAAAATAAAAACTTATCTAAAGTTTGAACAAAACACAAATCACAATTTGATGTTTTTTGACTGTTTTTACCCTTTTCATTCTAAGTAGAAGTTGAGAAATTTTTTAGTTAATTAAAAGCCCAAATGGCAATCAAGGCCTATCTGGAAAATGACAAAGATATGGTAGTAGACCAACATTAATTCTTTGTATTACTTGGTGTTCAAATTAACATTTTTTAAAAGGACCCAATTATGGTGTCAAATTGATAGATATTTTGTGGCTTTGGATTAAAAGATGTTTGTAAGTATTTTTTGAGGTTCTGAAATGATTATATAATTGGTATAGACCAAAATGTGCCTTGTTTTTGTGTATCCGTATATATTTAACATCCTTATATAGATGTATTTACCCTTACCTATATCATTCCCATGCATTGTAAATTTACTTATTGTGCCTTGAAAAAAATCCAAGCGAAATTTCATCCGCAAAAACTTACCTTCATTCTTGAAACTCCTAATGATGTTGGCAGAAGGCATGGAGGTCCGATCTGTTGCAAATTTGTTGTAGAGTTCCAACATGTACTCTGGTGGGTCCACCTTGGCTGAATCCTGCGTGGGGATGTCAGAGAGGTTTAGTGTCTTGAGAAACTCATCCTTCATGCTCTGGAGCAGTGTGTTAAAGTCAACACCGTCTTGCTCTGAGAAAACATCATCAAAGAGGGGCATATCTTCTTCCAGAGGAGACTGCTCTAGGCTCATGATGGGGCTGCCAGAAACCAAGTAAGCTGCCAGGCAGAAAAGAGCGCACAGTGTCAGGACCAGAGAGCCCATGACTCCGCTCGAGCTCCTAGGCCAAGCCAGGAAGGTTTAGCTCTCCTGGGCTCTAAGTGGCAGTTTTATCTTGTGGAGCGTAAATGTCTCCTGTCACTGGAGACAAGTTTGGAAACTCTTCCTCTCTCTCTCCCTCCCCCTACCACTCTTCCTCTCCCCCTAAAAGTCAGGTTGCAGTAATTGGATAACAAAATCCCCTATAGGGGCCTAGCCTTTCTTATCTCCCTAGTGTAAACTTGTGCACCAGAATTTGTTTCTATCTTGCAATCCCTATTTCTTTTAATGAGCATTTTGTAAACATTTCCACATTCTGACACTGGCTGAGAGATAGGACAATTTTCTCTTTGCAAAGCCTCTGCTTCTCTTCCCTTCAATTCACTTCCTTTCAGCAGGAATGCCTAAATTCTGTTTTTATGGGGCTTAGTTTCACACATGCATATAATAGGTATAAGAATCAACATAATGCACATCAATGCTGATACATATTAATTTGAGTGGTAGGGCTCAGATAAACACTTGTGAAGACAGACCAAATATCCAAACTTTCCAAGTTTAAGTTAATAGCTATAAGTGAATTATATAAATTTTTAGAAGTGTACCTTTTTAGAAACAGGAAAGTATAAACTTCATGATTGACAGCCTTTTTCCTACCTATTTGATCTGGCTAAAATAGCATTTGAAAAATAGGGCAAGTGCTTAGTTTTACTGGCAACTAGAATTTATTAGATGCTTCCTACAAACAGACATTGTACTGAGTGCTTTACATCTATCATCAAGTGTGCTCCTGTAATAACCGTATCATTATCTCCATCACATATATGGGTCAGTGAAGTTCCATAGCCTGCCAGAGGCCACAAAGTTGCAAAGTGATGAAGCCACAATTTCAACCAAGGCAGCCTGATTCTTATGAAGAATAAAACAGTCACACTTTTAAACCACTATTCTACCAGACTAGGGCATGGGCAATAATGCTGAGAGGCCAACCCATCCCCAGATCAGCCTGGAGGCAGGAGGCAGGCAGAAATTTGCAGCTGGATGTGGACCTCAGGTCCTCCACCTGTGCAATGAATTGTTAATATAACCAACATCTCTGCCAAATTCATCCTTCTGACTCAATCAAAATTGTCATCAAGAGGCTCCAGCAAAAGCTTAGTGTGATGGTTAATACTTAGTGTCAACTTGATTGGATTGCAGGATGCAAAGTATTGATCCCGGGTGTGTCTGTGAGGGTGTTGCCAAAGGAAATTAACATTTGAATCAGTGGGCTGGGAAAGGTAGACCCACCCTTAATCTAGGTAGGCACCATCTAATCAGCCGCCAGCACGGTTAGAATATAAAGCAGGCAGAAAAACGTGAAAAGACGAGACTGGCCTAGACTCTCAGCCTATATCTTTCTCCCATGCTGGATGCTTCCTGCCCTTGAACATGAGACTCCAAGTTCTTCAGTCTAGGGGTTTGGACTGGCTCTCCTCGCTCCTTAGCTTGCAGACGGCCTATTGTGGGACCTTGTGATCGTGTGAGTTAATACTTAATAAACTCATAAATATATCTCCATCCCCTATTAGTTCTGTCCCTCTAGAGAACCCTGACTAATACACTCAGCAAAGAACGTTACCAGGCACACAAAAAACGCCAAATGCCTTGGTCCTGAAAATAAAAATGGTAGAATCGACTGTGTGTCCGGATTAGGAAAGACAAATCAGGTTCATCACATTTTCCATTCTAACTAGTGACAGTAGCAGCCGGGGTGCAGCCAGAGAGGCCCCAGGGGCGGACAAGCCCAGGGGATGTTTTTCCCACTGAGGTGGTAGTTCTGGTATCTTTCTGACGTGCACGCCTTTACTCACATGTCCTGGTGCTGTGTTCCGAGGGCTGTGTCAAGATATTTGGTTCACTGGAATCCTTTCTCAGTTTCTAGGTTAAATTTTCATATGTTCATTCTCATCGTTTAGCTACAATGTCTCCACTTAACTTTTTCTCCAGGCTCACTTAGGTTTCTAGTCATCTTTTGATTCTTTTTCCTCCTAAAATGTACGATGTTACAGCCATTTTAAAAATTACCATAGAAAGAACCATATTTTGTTTAGTAGTTGTTGTCTATTTATTTAATGGTTGTTGATTTTGATTCAATGTTCAATTTTGATTAAAACTTTCTGTTCGCATAGTAAAAAGACAATTGTAGACTGGAGACAGATTATACCCTGAACAGTCCCACAAGTGAGTGAGTGACTCCAAGGGCCAGAAGCCGTCCTTCGGGTGGTTCGTTTTCACATGAGGTTTCTGACAGCATACCAGCAATGCCCTGTGTCATGTCCTGCATCCAAACAGGCACCCATTTATCTTCACACACACACAGATGTCAACGCACACTCCAAAACTCTGAACGGCAGGCATGTGCGTGTAACTGCCACAGGACAGCAGTGTAAGTGGTGGTACTTACAACCCCTGAGCACACTGGTTTCAAAGGTCACGGGGAGAGACATGCATCCCACGTTGCAGAATTCTAGTTCTTTACATTCTTGGGCATAAAAACATTAACTGAGACTTCGCTGGCTTCCCTGTACTTGGTGTTAGAAAAACTACAGGGTTAAATATTTGAATCCATGTTGATATTTGGGGATGATTAAGAGATACAGTAGGAAAATGACTATAGCCATATTTCAGATATCTCAAGATATCAGAGTGTCTTGAGACGCATGCTTGGTGAAGGTTCTTAAACCCATACCTGTGCTGGGTGGACAAGGAAGGAGGTTGGCTTCATGCTTGGAGGAAGGGGACATAAGCTTCCTCCCTCTTCCAGGCCTGGGACACCTCACATCTTAGCTGCAGAGTCTCTTTATCCCCATGTTTTTCTCTAGAAGCTTTTTCTGATGACTCTCATCTGACCCCAAAAGGTCCAAATGTCTTTACATTCTACCCCTATTTTGATCTTTCTGGATGCAATTCATTCTATTCTTTTGCACTTATCTCATTATTTTGTATCCTTCTCATTTGGAATGTGTTACGGTTCACTCAGAGTGGATGGGCAGTTTCAGTTGCGTGAGCCAAAGATGTAAAAGGTATGTTTAGACGTTTTAAAAGAACGCATACATGTGGAAAGCGAAATATTAATTACACATTATGCTTTTCAACCCCACTGCAAAATGCTCCAGAACCTCTGATTTGCAAAGTTCTGAGCCAGTTTTTAAAACTAGTTCCATAACTGTACAAACTTGAAGAATCTAACATTGAACTTCATTGGTTCTCAAAGGAATCTGGGATCCAGACATGGTCAGAGCCACTGGACAGCATCCTGATGAATTCTGCTGTTTCCTGTGAGTAGTGCACAGTCCGTGAATAAATGCAACCAATGAAATTATCCTGAATGAAAAGAGGCCAATGAAGTCAGGAGGTCTTTGAACATGACTCGAGGTTCTTAGAACCCTCTCTACCTTGGATCCCTCTTCAGAAGCATTACATTACTCCTGCTACCTTCTCAGGACCAGGTGTGATAATAAAAAAAATTTAACAAGCTATATGACAGGTTTTGCCCATTTAACTTTTATATGAATTGAATCATGTTATATGTTTTCTTCCACGACTTACTTTTTTGCACTCAACAGGATTTTTCCAATGCACACATGTTGATGCATGTAGCTGAGTTCATTGATTTTCACTGAATAGTTGTCAGCTTTATAAATACATAAAAATTTATTTGTACATTATACTGTTGATAGAGACTTTTCTTTTTTTCTCATTATATACAGTACTACAGGGAATAATCTTACTGTTATTTTCTATTTAAGAGATTCTCGGCCAGGCGAGGTGGGTCACGCCTGTAATCACAGCACTTTGGGAGACCTAGATGGATGGATCACGAGGTCAGGAGTTCGAGACCAGCCTGACCAACGTGGTGAAACCCCATCTCTACTAAAATACAAAAATTAGCCGGCCATGGTGGCACATACCTGTAATCCCAGCTACTCAGGAGGCTGAGACAGGAGAATCACTTGAACCCGGGAGGCAGAGGTTGCAGTGAGCCAAGATCACGCCACTGCACTCCAGCCTGTGATGGCTAATAACCACCATGTTGGACAGTGCAAGTCTAGACTTTATTTAGTAAGAGTAAATATCAGAATAGAATTGCTGGTTGGTAGTCAGAAAAGACTCCAACAATTTTACATAATGCCAAATTGTTTTCGAAAATGGTTTTCCCAATCCTGTGTCTCTCAGCAAGAGTTCCTGTTGTTCCACATCCTTGCCAATGCTTGTGCTGATTGACTTTGGGGACTGTAGTTGAGCCTTGGAGGCTCTTTCTTCTGCTCTTCTCTGCCACTCATTCCTGAGAGATGCACCAGAGCATGTAGATTATCACCTTGAGAAAAGGCATAGTTTGTGCTGGGAAACACTGTTTTAGCATTGTGTTGGCTCCCACACCCTATATTAAATGACTCAGCCCATGTAAAGCATGGTGTCCAAGAGCAAAAAAATTTATTGAAGGACAGGAAAGGAGACTTGCATGAATGTAACAATATTCCAAGTCAATGGATAAGAAGACAATATAATAAAGATGTAAAAAATCCCCAAATCAATATATAAATTCAATAAAATGTCAATCACAATCCTAACAGGACTTTTCATAGAACTTGAAAAGATGATTCTGAAAGCTATATGAAGGAGCAAAGGATTAAGATTAAGTAAGGGTACTCTTAGAGAAGAATTAAATAGGAGAATTTTCTTACCAAATATTAAAATCTATTAAAAATCAGTAATGATCAAGATAGTGTGGCATTGGTGTAGGAATAGATCAATAGAATAAAAAAGAACCTGGAAAAGGACTCACATAAATACAAAAAATTGACATAGAATACCTGACATTGCATATTGGTGGGAAAAAGACAATTTCATGAATAATGCAGGGATCATTTATGGGAAATATCAATTGACCACTTTGTACTTTATGCAAAAATCAAATCCAGATAGACTTGGGACTTCATATGAAAGAACAACTTTGAAACTTTGTCCTGGAGAAATCCTAGAAGAAGTGTTTCTTTTGCCGAGAATAAGTACCTCATATACTATCTCCAACCCTAGAGGTTAATAAGGAAATAAATGATTGTCCTATCCCCATTTCCACAAAAAAAAAGGAGAAAAAGACAGCTCACATTAGAAAAAGTAGGTACACTGATATGATCTATCAAATTCCAAAGTAGCAAAAATAATATTATTATTAGCTTCAGAAAAAACTTCAAGAGTTTCTTGAAATAGTGAGTTCCCCAATTACATTTTTTTTTTTTAAACAGGGTCTCAGTCTGTCACCCAGGCTGGAGTGCAGTGGCACTATCTCAGCTCACTGCAACCTCCACCTCCTGGGTTCAAACAATCCTCCCATCTCAGCCTCCCAAGTGGCTGGGACTACAGTCATGTGCCACCACGCCCTGCTAAGTTTTGTACTTTTTGTTAGAGATGGGGTTTCACCATGTTGGCTAGGCTGGTCTCAAACTCCTGACCTCAAGTGATCCGCCCACCTCAGCTTCCCAAAGGTGGGATTACAGGTGTGAGCCACCACACCCAGCTTCTAATTACATTTTAAATCATGATCGTTTCACTTACCCTCCTTTCAGAAACACATTTAAAGCACAGAGTGAGGCAACCTTTACATGTTACAGACAAGATTATGATTATATTATCTGTATTGTAAGTAATATATTCATAGTTCTTAAAGCTAACAAAATCTTTTTTGCGTGTGCTTCTTAAGAAGTAAATGCTAAAAGTGAAAATGCCCACTGACCTAGGATATCCCAGGAGTGGAATCGACTGTCCGTCAGTATGCTCTTAGAATCACTAGAGGTGTTTGACAGCTGTGCTAAGCAACAACACAGAGTGCAAAGACAAAGAAGTAAACCCAGCCAGGGCACTCTGCCACCACACTGAGATAAGTCAAGCCCTTTAACACCAGAGGCTGCTAAGGGTTTATTCCACACTCTCAGCAAGATAAGCTGCCATTCACGCCTCACAAGACACTCAGATCTGGAAAGCAGCCTAGAGGAAAAAGTAAGAGATGTGAATAAGTGCAATTATTTCAGTGAAGAAATTAACAGATTTCAAATTGTTTGATTTCACTCCCATGAACAGCCATCAAAAGCCATGTTCCTTGGAAAGCTGGCTTTTCCAGCATGTTCATGTGGACTAGTAGAGAGGAATAACCCCAGGGCCCTACACTGAATTGCACCATGTGTCTGCCTTTCACACTCACTGTCTGAGCATCACTGTGTAAGAAGGCATTTGTTTCTCCATTTTACAGATGAAACTGAAGTACAAAGGATTAAATGAGTTGCCTCAATTCGCACTGCTGGGGAAACTTGGGGATCCAAATTCACACTCTTGCCACTGCTCTTTCCTAGTTCTCTAAACAGCCTTTGTTAGACTCATAGTCCGTTGGGTTGGACTCTGAGAAGGTGAATACAGCATGGCATAATCCTTGGCCATATTACAATTATCACATAATTTGGATGTATTAACGGGCCTCTCTGTGCTAGCTATTAACAGTGGTTTCCCTGAAAGCTGAACGAATCCTCTAAAGTTTTGAGATTTCCTAGGATAGATCCAATTTCAAGTGTTCTGTCCTGTTTCTCCAGAAGAATAGGCAAAACACGAGTCCCTTTTCTTTTTTCTTCTTTTTTTTTCATTAAGAAAATAAGATTACCTTGTCAGTAGAACTCAGCGTACATACATTTCAAAGAAAAAACACACATCCCCTCTTCAAATGATCACCCCCAGGACAGTGTCTAGAGAGCTGGAAGGTCAAGGCAAACCACACTCATGGTATTGAACTTGGAAGGTAACTACTACATGATGATGAATATACCTGAAAGAAAAAGAAATGTGGTTTTATAAAAAAGATTCATCTCAGCCAAATCAGTCTGCAAATGTCTGTGTCACAGTCTGAGACTGTAAGCCATGTGGAATGTTACAGGAGTAACCCCTTCCTCCCCAGTTTCATGACCCACTAAGTCAAACCCTGTAACTTAGAATTATCAACTTTCAAATATGAAAGAACTATCAGAGTTCAGCCAGGCTGGCCTTTGACACACTGCAGGAAGAGGGAATGAAGGAGGGAGAAATAACTGGGACCTGTCTTATCAATGGGCAGCCACTTTTCTGCTGACTTTCACTTGACAAGTTCAGAAAGTTGCATGCCAAAAGGGTTTCTTGGAGAAGATCTTCTGCATCAGAGTGATAGCCTAAGTGTGTCATGACAGCCCTGTTGCTGGGCATCATACATTTCATTGTGAAATCAGTGTCTACATGTGACCCATCTTCCTTAAATGCCATGCATAGAAGAAAGGGAAAAAAACTTGAAGCCATGGGCCATCTTCAGCTTTAGGTAATGTTGGTAAATCTATTTACAGAAGCAGACTTCTGGTTCCTAAAAAGAAAGAGATGGTCACTTTTGCCTTAAAAGGCTAAGTTATCCCTCAAGAAAATCTCTTTTTCTTTCTTCCCTTCAATGCGAAAAGGTCAGATTACAAGAGTCAAGTCCCATTCTAATTATATGATGTCATAAGACTGCAATTTTGCTTAAGCAAGCCTTACAAAGCATTGTGACTATATGGCTGGAAAATGACAAAGTGAATTTTAGATAAGTGCCTTCAATTAAGCTTGTTCTGGTGCAATTTACATGGTGTGGAAGTCCAGGGAACCAAAGCCGTTTATGTGGTCCTACACATGCCCTCCAAAATTAGTGAATTCGCTGTCAGGGCTATGTGTTTAGGACTCATTGGTTAATTACCCCTGGGGATTTTGTGCAGTTGAGATTGCTAACAGCACCTAAAAGGGATTCTAGTGAAGGATAATAACAGAGTTCTTTAAATAGCCACCCAGACAGCTAAATGGAACTTGGGCAGCTGAATTCTCAGAAAATGTAGGGCTTTTTTTTTCCAGAAGACTTTTGCAGTTACCTTGATTCTAATGTACCATTCTTGCCACACAGCAATCATTGCCCTAGCTAAGATAAAACACCCAAGTGAACTTTGTAATAAAGCCAAATGACCAAATCTGTGATAAAAAGAATTCCAAAATCTGCATCCCCAAGCTGTTATTCCAGGCACAAGAATGGTCATTCTCTGTTGCATGGTTGACATACTTCTGAGTTTTATCAGCTTCCCTGAGATAAGTTTAGAATGTCCGTCTTCTCAAATACCATGGACAACTTAAGGGTGGGGGCTGTGTTCCATTCATGTATCCCTGCAAACTAGCTTAAGGCTTGAGACATAGCACATGCTCAACGAATCGATAAACAAAAGTGCACATTTGCGAATGGCACTATGGCATATTCATCTGCTTTCAGTTTTACAAGGTACTCCACAGAGAATTAAGCTTAAATGTAACCAAGGGAATCTACATTTAAATACAGGATATTAACCTTGCTAAATGTCACAATCTTCCCCAAAACTGCAGGTGCATTCTCATCCCTAAAAGAACTTGCATCTCTTGCCTCTTGCCATCCATCTTCTGCCCCACTCCACACCCACTCACCGTCCTTCCTTTGAAAATATCAAGGTTCTCTCTCTAGCTGTTTCTCTTTGGGACAGTGGGGAATACTGGCCAGGGCTCGACCCATGGGAATCCTGGTCCTCCAAGTGGTTGTTGAAACAAAGACGGTCAGGGCATCCTTCAGTTAAGAAGGCTCATCCCTCCCCCATCCCAATGGTCCTGCCCCAAAGCCCTCAAGAGGAACTTCTTTGTACTGTTTCTTTTTTTCTACTGTGCTTACTTTAAAGTTTTCTTTCTTATTAAATGGATTGGAGTATTGTCCTAGAGAAAAGAGATAAGTAAACAGCTGCTGTCCTTGGGTTCTGCACCTTGAACCTGCTTACAGCTAAAGCAAAAGTCTATTTCCTCATCAGGAGACCACATTAGGTTTGGGGCAAAATTCTCAGAGAAATAAAATGACTTTTTCTGGAGTGTCCCCTTTCTACATAAATGTTGTTCTCTGAAACTTGTGGTGGTGATGTCAGACAGCTCTGAGAGGAGCCAGAAATCTTGAGCCACAGCCAGGGGCAACTTATCATGGCTAATAATTCATCCTTCACCACCACTAGAACAAATGTTTATTAAGCACCTACCCTGTGTAATGCACAGTGGCACTAGGCTAGCAAGGAAGGGTGTGCAATACTAACCAAAATAACAATAAAAAGCTACCATTTATTCAACTCCTACTCTGTGCCAGGCACTGAGCCCCATTCTTTATGGTCATTATTTCAGCTAATTCTCTCCTAAACCCCATGACATAGGTGCTATCATCATCTCCATTTTACAAATGAGGGTGCTGGTCAGAGAGCAAGGAAGAGGAAGATCCCAGATTGACACCAGCTCTGTTCAATCCCTAAGCCCAGTCTTTCAGTTAAGCACACTCTACTTCCCCAAGAGGGAAGTAGATAGAGTGAAGACATGGCAGAGAGAATACAGTTGGGGGAAAAGGATAAGAGAGAAGAAGGGGAGCACCTTTGTCTGTAATTGTGGGAGAGAGGAAAAGATAGATTCTTCCACTGTAGAGGAAGAAGTTGAGAAACATCATTCTTAATATTCTCAATTTCATCTGTGAATCAAAAGGCAAAGTCATTTGGTTAAAAAAACAAGTGCCCAGCCTGTACAACACAGTGAGACTCTGTCTCCGCTCCCACCCCCCCCCCCACACACACAGGCACACACACACACACAAATTAGCCAGGAACCTGAGATCCCAGCTACTTGAGAGGCTGAGGTGGGAGGATTGCTGGGGCACAGGAGGTTGAGGCTGCTATGAGCCATGACTGCGCCACTGCACTCCAGCCCAGAAGACAATGAGACCTTGTAACAAAGCAAAAAAATAAAAATAAAAAAAAAATAAAGTGCAAGAATGGGGTAGAGGTAAAAATAATAAGGATGATAATTATAGTAATGATAGCAGCAAAAATAAATTACTATGTGCCTAAAAATGCTATTTTAATTCTCACAATTCAATAAGTCAAACAGTATTTCACACCTAAGGAAACCGAGGCTCAAAGAAATAAAATAATACGCACATTGTAGAACACTTACTAAATAGTAGATCTGGGATTTTAACCCAGGAAGTCTGACTCCAGAGGCCAGCCTGCTAAGGAGAAAGTGAGTAAATGGATTAGAAATGTGTAAAAACATAGCTTTTAATTTACTTTTCATTTAAAATATAAAAATTTGAAAAGTGGTGGTCTAAGAGGTGGTTGGAGGAAATTTTTGGCTTAGCATGTTTGAACTGAAAATGGAACAGCTAGGTCAATATGTGAAGGAGATAAATATGCTGAAACTAAAGTTCAAGAGAGAAATTAGGTATAGAGTTTTAATAGTAACAATATACCATATATATTTATACTTTATGATTAGCACCAAAATTTTTACTTAGTGTTACAATTCAAGACATGTATAAATCCCAATATTTATAAATAGTACTAAAACATATCATTTCCCCTTTAAAATTCAATGAAATATTGCATAAATTTCAAGCAACTCCTTAAGAATCTTAACCAGTCTATACAAGTAGGACTAGAGTCATTTCCATAATTATTGAAGTCAATCCTACTTTGAATTTCGGCAACACTGAAGATATATTGTAAAGCTCAGTAGTAAAATAAACTGTGCCTGAAGGATCAAAGGGACGATAGCAAGTGCTGTGATCTGCTCGTCCATAAGCTGAGCATCTGAATGAGGAAAATAGATGGTCTGTAGCACCGGAAGCAGTCAAGTTCCCAGATGGCAAGGTCCTCACAGTGAGTTAAATGGTGAGAAGAGGGGGAGGACAACTGGGAAGGAGGCTACCAAGGACCAGAGAGAGGGGGCCTTGGAGAGACAGTGGTTCTTGCAGGGAAAATGTAAGGATTGGCTCCTGCTTTATTTCCTTTGCTACTTGCTACTCTTTTCTTGGTACAGAGCCAATGAGAGATCAATTTCTCTGCAGAAAAGAGTTCTTTTGTTGCTGAATTGTTATTGTAGAAGATGCCAGTTTCCAGTGTCACCCACTCAAGAGTTTTTCTAGATTAATGAACGTCTCAGGTTCCTTGGCCAAATGTTTTAACATTATCTCCCCTCTTTTTTAACCGGTACTTCTCAGACTTCTTCCATTTGTTCCTCTCTGGGACCCTCCGTCAACCCTGTCCCATCATCGACCAAGCCCATAAACTCTCTTACTGTGCACACACAGTGCACTTGTTTCCATATTCCAAGGAAGGTAACTTCATCCACAGGGCTCTCAACAAGCTGTCAATCTTTGGGGGGTCTCCTTTACAGCAACTTCAATACTTATTATCCAGGCAGCAACGTGGTGTTCCCACTTCAGCTGTGAATGGAATCTGTAGAGAAATCTCTATACTTTTTATTCTCAGGAAAATTTTTTTAAACTTTGAATATATATCTTTTCACCTTCATAACACAAAAATATCATTTAAAATATACTGCCAGAATCAGACACAATCTAACCCAGGGTTTTCTACTCTTCAGAGTGTTACCCTGTGTTCAGAAAACTTGAACGTTGCTCTGATTAGGTGGTTTTTCTTAACCCCTCAAAAACTGTACTTTTGTCATCTGTGAAGTGGGGATAACAGTGGTTGGCATAAAAAACCTTAGTTCTAATAATCGTTATTATGAGAAGTGGGGATAACAGTGGTTGGCATAAAAGCCTTAGTTCTAATAATCATTATTATGAATGTGCACATCTGTTCAGCTCCAGGCTTTTAAATTGTTTATTCTCCCTTTTAAATGGCATCTTGTTTTAAAAGTTAGTATCTACTGTGTCTTTTATCATGTACTAATCTGTAAGTGATTCAGATGCTCTTGAAAACTGCTTAGAAAAAGTTGTTTAAACGATTAAATGAATACATAGCTAATTCTTATTTAATGAAAGAATTCCATTCATTGGAATATGTCAATTGATTTATGTCTGCTAATGTAGCTATTAGAAAATGTCATACAACTTTTGACTTCTGGGTACTCATTTGCTAGCCAGCTGTTTGGAACTCAGAACACATTTTCTCTTTATGTGATTATGTTGGTGGTTGGATTCTCAGGCAAGTTCATAAAAGTATATTCTAACCACAATGAGGTAGAAGCATACAATACCAACGCCACTATGGAATATAACAGCTAGAAACTAACAGAGATTACTGACAATCAAATAAGGTTGTATATTTGAAACATGCTGAGTATCCAACAGTTTATATAGAAATTGTAAACATCATTTAAATATCATTATTAAATATTATAAATAAAGCTTATTATATTTTCTCAAAAAAAAAGAATACACCGTAGAAGAGAAGGCTGAATCCTGAACTCCAACTAAATCCCCATTCCTTTTGCACCTGTGTTTGCCAAAGGAAAACAGTATAAAATAAGTTTAATAAAAAACTGCAGCTTGCAAAAGCAGGAGAAATCTGAGATATCCTGCAGCGTGTCCTCTCATGGATATGTGGATGTGAATGAAATGACCATAGTCAACAGAGACAAAGTAAAGGAGAAAGAGTATGGGAATTTACAACCTTGATAATATGGGATTATGAATAGTTTATTTGCTGTGTCCTCTCTTCCTCCTATTTTTCTTTCCTTTCTCCCTTTCTTTCTCCTTTCTTCCCTTACGTTCTTCCTTCCAACTTCCCTCCCTCCCTTTCTAAATATATGCTTGGAGTGTTTCAGGTTGTTAACTTAAAATATATGTTATATGTTGTATATGTTTAATATATATATGTATATATTATACACACACACACACATATGGAAATAAATCTTGGTTAGTACACTACTCTTTGAAGAGTTTACGTTCATGCCACCTGACCCTCACAGTAATTAAAAGAATAGGCGAGGCAGACAAAAATCATCCTTTATATAAATTGGGAAACCAAAACCCCAAATGGTGAAATGATTCTTCCCAGATAACACCCTTGTCAAATACCCCTTCCAGTTGTCATGAGAATTGGGACTGAGGTCTCACAATTAAACTAGGTCTAAGCTAAAGTGAATGAGGAAATAGGCGAGGGATTATTTTCAAATGGAAAACATGCTGCGTAGCATCAGAACATTAAACTTTGTAGGTTTGTTAATGGTTTTAATAATTTCAGAGACTTAATGCAGATTTTAATATTCTATAGAATTTTTGCTGACAGTATTTTTAAAATTAAAATCAATAGTCAGGCAAAATGAGACACCAAAACATTCAATCTCTCTCATATTAATGACACCTGACTCTTCCCTATACTACTCTACAAATATTTCTTAAGTTCCATATATACCACCAAATAAGATGATTCCCTCATTTCCCCAATAAAAAATTAAAAAAGAGATAGAGAGATTTTTGGGGAATTTTGTATATATGCCTTTTAAGGATGTAGATGAAAGAGTCAAATGTTTACCTATTTTATTTAATAATTTTACTACATATTTATTTTTAATGTTATATAAAATAAAATAAAAAACTAGAATTTTTCCACTTTCACATTTTCTTTTAAAATTGCCTTCAAACTCTCCAAGTGAATCTCAAGAGTGTCATCATTTGAGCCATTTTTTCAGTCATTTAGTTTAGCTTCTAGACTTTATCCTCTTGTAATTGTAACATAAGACTCTGTAAGGCCTTAAATATAAAATGACTTTTCTTGTCTGCAGTAGAATTTTGGGGGAAATCCTTGCCTTTCTGTGGTAGAACTTTGGGGGAAATCCTTGGGTCTGTATAACAGATGAAGAGCTTTGTGCTCTGTGTCTCCAGGAGAGAGTATTTCCCCTTGGGTTAAACAGTCCAGTCTCTGACCGTCCCAGGGAATGGGGCTGCCTACATGCAACAATGGGAAAGCTGGAGAACTTCAGGTCAGGATGGAAAGCTGTCAATGAGATGAGGTATCAACCTGCAGATACACATTCGAGACATCGCTTTACAAGGCCAGAAACCAGGCCTTGCTTCAGTATATGGCCATGGTTCTCTTGCTAGCTGCTTTCTGGCGGTGGTGATAAGATTCCACAGAGTATCTGCTTGAAATGTTACACATTCATTCATCATCATCATTTCAGAACCTTTTTTCAGAGCAGATGACATTTAGACCTCTGAATGAGGATTATTTCGGAATGGGCCATGTATGGGGAAAAATGTGGATGATGATGGCTGTTCCAGAGACGGCAGAAATGAAGATCTCAGATTGGAAACTAATTTTAGTCATGCTGCACATGCTCATCCCCTGTCACACTCCTCTATATCTCGCCTCTCACCGAATGGTCTGCTCATGCTGCAGGCAGTGCCCGATAGCATTTATGGGCATCTTCATGATGCTCTTCCCAAAATGTTTTGTAAAAACTTAGCATTGCCCTTTGATACCAATGACTTATGAGAACGACTTGTATCATTCCATGGCCCAAAGAGCATCGAAAGATGTCAGGATTCTGAAATAGCTGCAGAAGCCGCTGCCAGCACACATTTTGCAAGCAAAACTTACAGGGTGACAGAACTTTGGGGAAGAGTATTCATCACAAGATGGAATCAAGTGGTTCACACGTTGGCATTTTCCCAGTTGGTGATTGTTGTTAGTAAACTCAGAGGCATCCTACCAGGCAGATTGCCTCTGCCCAAAGACAGCCTGAATCACTGACACAATAGCATTCTGACGGGAGTGTATTAGGGCAGAACCCACTCATATTTTATATACATGTCTTCTCCTGATGTTTCATATTGCTATTCAATTTTCATGAGTTTATATCTTATCTCCTAATTGGTTTATGATTGGAAATCTAGGACTTGTTTGGGCCACCATTGGAAAGACAGGAGCTTAATGTGGAAATGAGATTCTTGTCCAACAGGTTGAAGATTCTTGACAGGAATCAGAGATAACTGACAAAAGGGGTGGAGATGGGGCCTGCTGGGAGATGTTACTGCTTGAGGGAGATTGTTCTGTACCCTTTGGAATACAAGAAAAGATATGGAAAGGATTTCGTTGGGCTTTTATTAGCATTAACCATTCCTTTATCTGCTTTCTTGCTCATGTATTCTGCTAACATTTATTAGGCATACACTGTGTGCTAGAAACTTGAATAAGGACTTCTTCATAGCCCTTATTTTCTCTCCAACTCCTTTAATGTTTTATTTAATACAATATTTAAGAGCACAGTCTTTTTGCATCACATGAACTTTTTGATGTATCACACAATAAGACCACTTATTGACAATATGAACTCAAACAGATGACTGAATCTTTCTGAGACTAAGTTTTCCAAAAAATGGAGATCAGAATATTTCCTACCTCATGGGATTGTTGTGAGAGCAAATCAAATAGTGATTATAACATATTTTAGGTCCAATTGCTGATAAATTGTAAGCAATTGCTATCATTATTTAGTGCAAGTTTTTTTATTGGACTGAAACTTTTGGATGTCAAAAATGGTAGAATATTGATAACTTCATATGGATCAACTTAATATATGCTTTGTTTTCTAGATGGGCTTATGTTGGTTGTCATCATAAATCTCCTTTATAGTGTAAATGAGAAAAGAACCCTGGTGTCCAAAGACTGGAACCAAGCCTCCACATTATAAGTTTATGTAAGCCAGGATTATACTTTGTGTAATTGAGCACTAAACTTGAGGCTGTACACGTAGGAGATGGTAAATGAATATTAGAATAATGAATTCATATGTTTGAGATATTTGGACTTTAGGAAATAGGCAACTATTTTTAATCACTCCATTTTCATTGGCCATAACATTTCATTTCTAATACCTAAGAGCAAGTTGATACAATCACTTTAAAAACATGAATAGTAAATATTTATGAGCTGGCCTGGTTGAGTCTGGGAACTAGATCTGTCATATACAAACCATCTGACTTCAAACCAGTGATTCTTGATGAAAAACAAGGCTGTGAAAATCATAACATGACAATGGTTAAGGGTGAGGGTTTCACTTATATCTCTGCCTCTCTTCAAAAGATGAAAAGGTATCTCAGATTAGAAATAAAAGGAGCTAGAAGGTACAGAGCTCTCTTTCCAGTTAGGGATGACAGCACCATCAGAAGTGAAAGGAAGCTTGGGGTCCCCATACTTCAACCCATACACTAAGCAGCATTACTACCAGGTCTGAAAACCACCCTTAATTGTAGATGTGTCTCTGCTCCCTGGTTTAGGTCCAGAGAAGACAGTGACGTGATAGTCATTTTGATGCACAATCATTGGATGGGCTCTCTGGCAAAGTCTACTGAAAACCAAACTTGATTGCTGTAAATTTGAATGTAAAACATAAATTAGGAGAACGTTTGCAAATCTATAGAGACCAAAAGTAGATTGGAGGTTGCCAGCGGGATGCTGGAGGGGGAGGTGGCACAGGGGTTGATTGCTAAGTGGTATGAGGTTTCTTTTTGTGATAATGAAAACGTTCTAAAATTGACTATGATGATGGTTGCACAACCCTGGGAATATACTAAAAGTCATTAAATTATACATTTTAAATGGTGTGTTGTAGGGTGTACAAATTATTTCTCAATTAAGATTTTAAAAATAACAAAAGAAGAAGAAAAAATTCATTTTGAAAACCTTTAATCCTTCCATGAATATATATATAACTTCTTTAAGCATTTCGATGTGTAATATTCTAGACTTTTTCCCATGCTTTGGGAGCTGTTTAGTCAACTACTTTTTAAACTTACCGATATAACCCAAATATCTTTTTATGCCAATGTACATTTATGTAATCTTTATTAAACTGTTGCATAACATTCCAGTTATTTGCATATCCCTAGACTTGCTTAGTGAATCTCTTATTGTTAAATATTCAAATTGCTTCTTTTTATTATTAAAATACTCCTTTGTATCTACAAAAAGAAAAATTAGCAGGGAGAATCCCTGAAAAATGGACAGAATTAACTAAAAACACTGTCAGTGGTGCAAGAGTTGACCTTCTCCTTCCATTAAAATAAAGGTTTGCACTGTATAAATAGTCTGTATGACACATAAACACCTACTGTGTCCCACGTTCTGCACTTTGTGCTGGGGAGTCTACAAATGACAGAAATTATCTATCCTTAGTTCAGGCCTGAATTATCACTTCATGGGCAATATTCCTAACTCTTTTTAGGTAATAATTCCAGATAATAGTGTATCATAAACTAGACAGTGAATTTTCCAAGGTGTATTTTACTGTCACAACCTAAACACAGAATCCAAGAATATTAGTGCTGACAGATCATTTATTGAAGCCCTGCATCCTTTTGTTGTCAACGAAAAACCTTAAGCCTGAAGATGTTTAATAACTTTTCCCAGGTGACATAGTCAGAATCTAACAGAACTAAGATTTGAACCCAACTCTCGGTGAGTCCACAGCATTTCCACCATACCACACTAGCATCCAACAGCAAATCTCTCTGTAACACCTTCCTTGCAACTGCCCCACTCCAAAACCCCTTCCCAACCAGCTTGTGGTGTGAGCTCAGCGGAAAAAAATTCTCATTTTTCCACTAGTTATAATTAGGAGTTTTAAGAAAGCAATTAACACTAAGGAGTGAATGAGAGTAGGTTTAATCCTCCAAGGAACATGTGTGTTTTAAAAGAGAGGAAGTCCATAATAATAACTATTTTTGCATATTTGTAGCTCTTTGCCTTTTACAAAGCCACTTTCATATTGGAGCTGCACGATAGTAGGATGTTAACTGTACAGATGGAGACACTAAGGCTCATGGCGAGTCTTCTTTTCCCTAGACAGAACCAGTAGTGGCAAAGCTGGGGTAGACACCCAGATCTTTGGTCATAAATCTGGAGATCTTTCCAATAATAAATTATCCAATTAAATGGATGGGATGCCTGTCAGGGTATTTTTGGTAAGTGTAAATTATCCCTTCCTCCTTCAAGAATAGGAGTCAACCAGTTGGCTCTTCTGCCAATTTGCTGCCTCCGTCACCACCACTGTGAAGCTGAAGAATCTGGGCTCCTGCGACTGCTGTCTTACATGTTCCCTCATTTCCAAGGGGATGGGCTCTTTATAAACTCCATAAATGAGCACAAGAGGCGTTGTCCCCTTTTAGCTTATTAAAACCCAGTTTTAGAAAAGGCCAGGTCAAAAGATTAAAGGGAAATAGATATGAAATGTTAGAAAATGGAAGCAAGCCCTTCTAATCCCCTCCACATTCTTCCCCACGACCCTGTCCCCCACTTGCTACCCCAGGGAAGGATCACACCCTTTCCATCACAGCGAATCAGCCACCCTGACACATCCTGAGATCTGCTTCTCCTTCCAGCCTTTCAGCACCCAATATTGGACACACATTCCTTTAGAGCCTGTGGCGGCCGCTGCCTCGTGCGACAAGTGGCCGCGCATTGCAGATGCACACCACAGTCCACCAAGCGTGGTGGAACGGGTTATCTCAGATCAAATTCCTGCAGCAGCCACTTCCTCTCCTTATCTGGGAATCGGGGATTTTTATGAGGGCGGGTGGATGTAAGCCCTTCCAGTGCACCAGCTGTCCTAATAAGCATGACTTCTTGGCAACGCAATCTGAAAGTGAGCTCTAATGTGTGCTAAGGGGGTATGCTTCCAAAGAGGGAGGGAGACTTGACAAGCAGAAACCCACTCAGTCATGCATTTGTTCACAAAGGCCTACTCAATGCCCATATTTGCCAGACCTGGACTGGCACATTGGAGACCGTGAGTGAGGCCTGATCTTTGCCCTGAAGGAAAGCAAGATGAACAATGTGAAGAATGTACAGAGTGCTGTGGGAATGAGCTGTCCAACTCTAAGAAGAGCCAGAGATTATCAGGTTTGACTCGCAAGAGGGCTGACACTCAACAGGTGAATGATTTGTCCCATGGCCCTCCATGAATGGGTTATGCAGCCAAGATTAGAACCCCGAGCTGATTCCCATACTCCCCACTGTCCGAACTCCCCACTGTCCCCACTGTGAGTCTGAAGGATAAGGAACAAATCACAAAGAGATTTTCACAGGGTTCTTATTCACAGATTGCTTCTGTCATTTTTTTCCATAAGTTATTGGGGTACAGGTGGTATTTGGCTACATGAGTAACTTCTTTAGTGGTGATTTATGAGATTTTGGTGTACCTATCACCTGAGCAGTATACACTGCACCATATTTGTAGTCTTTTATCCCTCACCCATGTCCCACTTTTTCCCCCAAGTCCCCGAAGTCCATTGTATCATTCTTATGCCTTTGCGTCCTCATAGCTTAGCTCACACATATCAATGAGAACATACGATGTTTGGTTTTCCATTCCTGAGTTACTTCACTTAGAATAATAGTCTCCAATCTCATCCAGGTCACTGCAAATGCTGTTAATTCATTCCTTTTTATGGCTACATAGTATTCCATCATATATATATGATATATATATATGTGTATATATATATGATATATATATGTGTATATATATATGATATATATGTGTATATATGATATATATGTGTGTATATATGATATATATGTGTATATATATGATATATATGTGTATATATATGTGTGTGTGTATATATATGTGTGTATATATATATCTTTATCACTCGTTGATTGATGGACATTTGGGTTGGTTCCACAATTTTGCAGTTGTGAATTGTGCCACTATAAACATGCACATGCCAGTATCTTTTTCTAATAATGACTTCTTTTCCTCTGGGTAGATACCCAGTAGTGGGATTGCTGGATCAAATGGTAGACCTACTTTTAGTTCTTTAAGGAATCTCCGCACTGTTTTCCCTAGTTACTGTACTAGTTTACATTTCCACCAGCAGTGTAGAAGTGTTCCCTGTTCACTACATCCATGCCAACATCTATTGTTGTTGTTGTTGTTTGATTATGGCCATTCTTGCAGGAGTAAGATAGTATCATATTGTGGTTTTGATTTGCATTCCCTGATCGTTAGTGATGTTGAGCATTTTTTATATTTGTTGGCCATTTGTATATCTTCTTTTCAGAATAGTCTATTCATGTCCTTAGCCCACTTTTTTATGGGATTGTTTGTTTATTTCTTACTGATTTGTTTGAGTTCATTGTAGATTCTGGATATTAATCCTTTGTCAGATGTATAGATCATGAAGATTTTCTCCCATTCTGTGCATTGTCTATTTACTCTGCTGACTGTTCCTTTTGCCATGCAAAAGCAATTAATTAATTAATTAATTCAGTCCCAGCTATTTACCTTTGTTTTTATTGCACTTGCTTTTGGGTTCTTGGTCATGAAATCCTTGCCTAAGCCAATGTCTAGAAGGGTTTTTCCAGTGCTATCTTCTAGAATTTTTATAGTTTCAGGTTTTAGGTTTAAGTCCTTAATCCATCTTCAGTTGATTTTTGTATAATGTAAGAGATGAGGATCCAGCTTCATTCTCCTACATGTGGCTAGCCAATTATCCTAGCACCATTTGTTGAAAAGGTGTCCTTTCTCTACTTTATGTTTTTGTTTGCTTTGTCAAGGATCAGTTGGCTGTAAGCATTTCAGTTTATTTCTGGGTTCTCTATTGTGTTCCATTGATCTGTGTGCCTATTTTTATACCAGTACCATGCTGTTTTGGTGACTATGGCCTAATAGTATAGTTTGAAATCAGGTAGTGTGATGCCTCCAGATTTGTTCTTTTAGGTTAGTATTGCTTTAGCTATGCGGGCTCTTTTTTGGTTCCATATGAATTTTAGAATATTTTTTTCTAATTCTGTGAAGAATGATGGTGGTATTTGGATGGGGATTGCATTGAATTTGTAGACTGCTTTTGGCAGTATGGTCATTTTCACAATATTGATTCTACCTATCCATGAGCATGGAATGTGTTTCCATTCGTTCATGTCATCTATGATTTCTTTCAGCAGTGTTTCACAGTTTTCCTCATAGAGGTATTTCAACTCCTTGGTTAGGTATATTCCTAAGTATTTTATTTTATTTTTTTGCTATTGTAAAAGGGTTTGATTCTTTGCTTGGTCGCTGTTGATGTATAGAAGAGCTACTGATTTGTGTACATCTTGTAACTGGAAACTTTGCTGAATTATTTTATCAGTTCTAGGAGCTTTCTGGAGGAGTCCTTAGGGTTTCCAAGGTAAATGATCATGTCGTCAGCAAACAGTGACAGTTTAACTTCCTCTTTACGGATTTGAATGCCCTTTATTTCTTTCTCTTGTCTGACTGCTCTGGCTAGAACTTCCAGTACTAAGTTGAAGAGGAGTGGTAAGAGTGGGCATGTTTTGTTCCAGTTCTCAGAAGGAATGCTTTCAACTTTTACTCATTCAGTATTATGCTGGCTGTGGGTTTGTCATAGATGTTTTTTATTACATTAAGATATGTCCCTTGTATGCTGATTTTGCAGAGAGTTTTAATCGTAAAGGGATGCCGGATTTTGCCTAATGTTTTTTCTGCATCTATGGAGATGATCATGTGATTTTTGTTTTAATTCTGTTTGTGTGGTGTATCACATTTGCTGACTTGTGTATATTAAACTATCCCCGCATCTCTTGTATGAAACCCACTTGATCATGGTGGATTATCTTTTTGATATGTTGTTGGATTTGGCTAGCTAGTATGTTGTCAAGGATTTTAGCATCTATGTTCATCAAGGATATCAGTCTGTAGTTTTCATTTTTGGTTATGTCCTTTCCTGGTTTTGGTATTAGGGTGATGCTGGCTTCATAGAATGAATTAGGGAGGGTTCCTTCTTTCTCTATCTTGTGGAATAGTGTCAAAAGGATGGGTACCAATTCTCTGAATGTCCGGTAGAATTCTGCTGCGAATCTGGTCCTGGACATTTTTTGTTGGTAATTTTATTGGTCTGTTCAGGGTATCTAATTCTTCCTGATTTAAGCTAGGAGGGTTGTATTTTTCCAGGAATTTATCCATCTCTTCTAGGTTTTCTAGTTTATGTGCATAAAGGTGTTCATAGTAGCCTTGAATGATCTTTTGTATTTCAGTGGTGTCAGTTGTAATATCTTCTGTCTCGTTTCTTAGTGAAGTTTTTGGATTTTCTCTCTTCTTTTCTTTGTTAATCTTGCTAACGGTCTATCAATTTTATTTATCTTTTCAAAGAACCGGCTTTTTGTTTCATTTATCATTTGTATTTTTTTGGTTTTGTTTCAATTTCATTTAGTTCTGCTCTGATCTTGTTTATTTCCCTTCTTCTGCTGGATTTGGGTTTGATTTGTCCTTGTTTCTCTAGTTCCTTGAGGTGTGACCTTAGAATGTCAGTTTGTGCTCCTTCAGTCTTTTTGTTATAAGCATTTAGGGCTGCGAACTTTCCTCTTAGCACTGCCTTTGCTGTATCCCAGAGGTTTTGATGGTTGTGTCACTATTGTCATACGGTTTGAAGAATTTTTTAATTTCCATCTTGATTTTGTTTTTGACCCAATGCTCATTCAGGATCAGGTTACTTAATTTCCATGTATTTGCATGGTTTTGAAGGTTCCTTTTGGAGTTGATTTCCAGTTTTATTCCACTGTGATCTGAGAGCATGCTTGATATAATTTCAATTTTCTTAAATTTATTGAGGCTCATTTTATGGCCTATCATATGATCTATCTTGGAGAAAGTTCCATGCACTGTTGAATAGAATGTGTATTCTGCAGTTGTTGGATGAAATGTTCTGTGTATATCTGTTAAGTCCATTTGTTCCAAGGTATAGTTTGAACCCATTGTTTCTTTGTTGACTTTCTGTCTTTATATCCTGCCTAGTGCTGTCAGTGGAGTATTGAAGTCTCCCAATATTATTGTGTTGCTGTCTATCTCATTTCTTAGGTCTATTAGTAATTGTTTTATAAATTTGGGAGCTCCAGTGTTAGGTGCATATATGTTTGGGATTGTGATATTTTCCCATTGGACTAGTCCTTTTATCATTATATAATGTCCCTCTTTGTCTTTTTTAACTGCTGATCCTTTAAAGTTTGTTTTGTCTGATATAGGAATAGCTACCCCTGCTCCCTTTTGGTGTCCATTTGCATGAAATGCCTTTTCCACCCTTTTACTTTAAGTTTATGTGAGTTCTTATGTGTTAGGTGAGTCTCCTGAAGGCAGCAGATGGTGGTTGGTGAGTTCTTACCCATTCTGCAGTTCTGTATCTTTTAAGTGGAGCATTGAGGCCATTTACATTCAATGTTAGTATTGAATTTTGAGGTACCGTTGCATTCATCATGCTCTTTGTTGCCTGTGTAGTTTGTTTGTTTGTTTTTGAGACAGAGTCTCACTTTGTCACCCAGGCTGGAGTGCAGTGGCACAACCTCAGCTTGCTGCAATCTCCACCTCCTGGGTTCAAGCAATTCTCCTGCCTCAGCCTCCCAAGTAGCTGGGATTACAGGAGCCTGCCACCACAGCCAGCTAATTTTTTTGTATTTTTAGTAGAGAAGGAGTTTCACCATGTTGACCAGGCTGGTTTTGAACTCCTGACCTCAAGTGATCTGCCCACCTTGGCCTCCCAAAGTGCTAGGATTACAACAGGCATGAGCCACTGTGCCCAGCCTGGTTTTTTGGGTTTTTTGTTTTTTCTCTTTAACTTGTATTTTTGTTGTATAGGTCCTATGTGGTTTATGCTTTAAAGAGGTACTGTTTTGATGTGTTTCCAAGATTTGTTTCAAGATTTAGAACTCGTTTTAACAGTTCTTGTAGTGGTGGCTTGGTAATGGCAAATTCTCCCAGCATTTGTTTGTCTGAAAAAAACTGTATTTTTCCTTCATATATGATGCTTAGTTTCACTGAATATCAAATTCTTGGCTGATAATTGTTTTGTTTGAGGAGGCTGAAGACAGGGCCCCAATCCCTTCTGGCTTGTAGGGCTTCTGCTAAGAAATCTGCTGTTGATCTGATAGGTTTTCCCTTATTGGTTACCTGGTGCTTCTGTCTCACAGCTCTTAAGATTCTTTCCTTCGTCTTAACTTTGGATAACCTGATGACAATGTGCCTAGGCAAAGATCTTTTTGTGATGAATTTCCCAGGTGTTCTTTGTGCATCTTGTATTTGGATGTCTAGGACTCTACAAGGCCAGGGAATTTTTCCACAATTATTCCCCTGAATATGTTTTCCAAGCTTTTATAATTCTCTTCTGCCTTAGGAACACTGATTATTCTTAGGTTTGGCCATTTAACATAATCCTAGACTTCCTGAAAGCTTTGTTCATATTTTCTTTTCTTTTCTTTTTTTTTTTTTTTTTGAGACAAAGTCTCACTCTGTCTCCTAGGCTAGAGTGCAGTGGTGCGATCTCGGCTCACTGCAACCTCCACCTCCTGGGTTCAAGCAGTTCTCGTGCTTCGGCCTCCCAAGTAGCTAGGATTACAGGTGCCCACCACCGTACCCAGCTAGTTTTTGTATGTTTAGTGGAGACGGGGTTTCACCATGTTGGCCAGTCTGATCGCAAACTCCTGACCTCAGGTGATCCACCCACCTCGACCTCCCAAAGTGCTTGGATTACAGGCATGAGCCACCATGCCCAGCTGTTCATATTTTCTTATTGTTTTTTCTTTGTCTTTGTTGGATTGGATTAATTCAAAGACCTTGTCTTTGAGCTCTGAATTTCTTTTTTCTACTTGTTCAATTCTATTGCTGAGACTTTTGCATTTCTAAAAGTGTGTCCAACGTTTCCTGAACTTTTTGTTTTTTCTTTAAGCTATCTATTTCCTTGAATATTTCTTCCTTCACTTCTTGTATCATTTTTTTGGATTTCCTTGCATTGGGCTTCACCTTTCTCTGGTCCCTCCCTGATTAGCTTAATAACTAACCTCCTGAATTCTTTTTCAGGTAAATCAGGGATTTCTTCTTGGTTTGGATCCATTGCTGGTGAACTAGTGTGATTTTTTTGATGTGTTGAAGAATCTTGTTTTGTCATATTATCAGGGTTGATTTTCTGGTTCCTTCTCATTTGGGTAGTCTCTGTCAGAGGGAAGGTCTAGGGCTGAAGGCTATTGTTCAGATTCTTTTGTCTCACAGGCTGTTCCCTTGATGTAGTATGCTCCCACTTTTCCTATGGATGTGGCTTCTTGTGAGCCAAACTGCAATGATTGTTGTCTCTTTTCTGGGTCTAGCCACCCAGCGAGTCTACCTGGCTCTGAGTTAGTACTGGGGGTTATCTGCACAGAGTCCTGTGATGTGAACTGTCTATGGGTCTCTCAGCCATGGATACCAGCGCCTGTTCCAGTGTAGGTGGTGGGAGCTTGGGGGGGTGCAGTGGACTCCATGTGGGTTGTTAGCTTTGGTGGTTTAATGCTCTATTTTTATGCTGGTTGTCCTCCTGTTAAGAGGTGGCACTTTCCAGAGAGCATCAGCTGTATTAGTATGGGAAGGAACCAGTGGTGGGTGGGACCCTAGAACTCCCAAGACTATATGCTCTTTGTCTTCTTCTATGAGGTGGGTAGGGAAGGACCATCAGGTGGGAGCAGAGCAAGGCATGTCTGAGCTCAGACTGTCCTTGGGTGGGTCTTGCTGCAGCTGCTGTGGGGGATGGGGGTGAGATTCCCAGTTCACTGGAGTTGTGTACCTAGGAGGATTATGGTTGCCTCTGCTGATTCATACAGGTTGTCAAGGAAGTGGGGGAAAGCTGGCAATCAAAGGCCTCACCCAGTTCCCCTGCAAACCAAAGGGTCGGTCTCACTCCCTCTGTGCCCCTACCAACAGCCCCGGGTCTGTTTCCAGGCAGAGGGAAAGACGAGCTTGAAAACCAGGCTACGTGCCTCGCAGCTATGAAAGAAAAGGGTTTGTGTCTTCCCCTGCCTGTGGAGACTGCACACCAGATTTGTACCCTCCTACAAGTTCTGGCCAGGAGGCTTCTCACCCCATTCAAATTTTTACAAAGTTCAGCTAGAGATTTCCTTCTATTCTCCTGTGGAGTTTTTTTTATTCATTTGTTTTTGTTTTTGTTTTTTGGGTTTTTTTTTTTTTGCTGGAGTCTTGCTCTGTCGCCCAGGCTGGAGTGCAGTGGCGCAATCTCGGCTCACTGCAAGCTCCACCTCCCGGGTTCATGCCATTCTCCTGCCTCAGCCTCCGCAGTAGCTGGGATTACAGGTGTCAGCCACCACGCCCGGCTATTTTTTTTGTATTTTTTAGTAGAGACGGGGTTTCACCATGCTAGCCAGGATGGTCTCGATCTCCTGACCTCATGATCCGCCCGCCTCGGCCTCCCAAAGTGCTGGGATTACAGGTGTGAGCCACCGCGCCCGGCCCTCCCTGTGGAGTTTAACCCGGCTCTCTGGCCTCCCTCCCATTGGATCCCTGTGGTTCCAGAGAGGAATGGCCTGCTAGGGGACCCAGCAAGCTCCCAGGGCCTTTCTGCTGCTTTTTCTACCCCTGTATTTTGTTTGGCTTCCCAAATTGACTCAGCTCCAGGTAAAGTCGGAAACCTCTCCCAAACAGACCTTCAGTTTCTCCAGTGGGGGTGTGTGTTCAGCAAAGAAGAGTCTCCCTTTCCCAGTTCCACAGTTGGGGCACTCACAGTATTTGGGGGTTCTCCCAGATCCTGCAGAGGGGTCTGCTTCCTTCAGAGGGTCTGTGAGTCCTCTTGGGATTGCTGATTTGCTCTTGCAGTTGACCTGGAGCTAAAATTCACAATGCGAGCCTCCGCATGCTGCTCTGTCTTGAGCTACAATCTAGTCCTGCCTCCTGTCCACCTGATCATCCGAGTTTTAGGTATCCTTTCTGCAGAATCACTTCTGTCATTTCAGAGTCAGGTCACTGCAGCTTGTTGAGACTGTCTTTGAACAAAGATTATCTACTTCACAACACCTTTTGGTGCAAAACTTTCAGGATATTAGTTTCAGATTTATTCCCTTTAACTCTAAGCCACTCAAAATAGTCACCACTATAGACATTCACAAGTGCTATGGTAGAAGAGCTCTCCTCTCCTTTATCTTGCAAAATATAAATAAATGAGCTCCTTCTAGTCTCTTTCTTTCCCTTTCTGAGCAACGTAATAACATTTCCCTAAATCCATTAGGTGGGGCACTGCTAAGTAGATACCCACGCCAGGGAGGATAAAGTGAGAGTAGGAATCGTTGTCGCCCAGTGTATTAGTCCATTCTTGCATTACTATAAAGAAATACAAAAGGCTGGGTAATTTATTAAGAAAAGAGGTTTAATTGACTCAGTTCTGCAGACTTTACAAGCATGTGCTAGCCTCTGCTTAGCTTCTGGGGAGGCCCCAGGGAGCATGGCAGGAGGTGAAGCAGAAGCAGGCACATCACATGGCCAAGCAGGTGTAATGCAAAGAGAGGTGTCATATTATCACAAGGACATAACCAAGCTATGAAGAATCGGCCCCCATGACCCAAACACCTGCCACCAGACTCCACTTCCAATATTGGTGATTACAATACATCATGAGATTTAGAGGGGACAACAACCAAACTATATCACCCAAGGTAGGGTGTCAGGATCTAAGCAGGCAAGGAGCGTGTCCATATGGTAAGGAGAGGGCCATGGCCAGGGTGGGCAAGAAGAGCCTGAGTGTGGTAAGGAGGGCATCCACACAGGGGAAGGGGTGCTGGTGGCCATGGGAAATTGGTGGCATGCAGGATGACTGAGCAAAGAAATGAATATATGAAGGATAACAGGAGCCTGGTTTCTCACTGTCAGAGAAGGGAGTTACAAATATGGAAAATGAGAAACTAAAATGAACCCTAGTATTACATTTAAGTTGAATGGGCTGAGCACAGTGGTTCACACCTATAATCCCAGCAATTTGGGAAGGCAAGGCAGGAGGATGACTTGAACCCAGCAGTTTGAGACCAGCCTGGGCAACATAGTGAGACCCTATCTCAGTAAAGAAAAAAGAAAAAAGAAATAAGTAAATTGAAGATCCTGGTGTGAGCTGAGGTTTTCATTAGATAGATAGACACGAGATATATATAATAAATTGATAACTTAAATATATCATGCAGCATATTTCCATCTATGTCTTTCTATTTCTACATATATTGGTGTATATGTATATGCATACACATATTCCCTAGCTCTGTCCACTGAGAAGGCCTAGGGCAGAACTACTCCAATAGCAATGAGCACATATTGAGCTCAGATCCTGGCTTCTGAATACTATTCTCTTATAAAAGGAATCATTGCTACTTGAAGAAATGGCTGATTACAGGATGGGGGCAGGAAAATTATAAGATGAGCCTGGAATATCTTGTGCCCAGCAGTAAGAAGTACTCAATGCATAATAAGAGCATATCTGTAGGATACAGAAGTCACTGTGAGGCAATCCTCTGGGCAAATCAGGAACAATCTGAGCATCAAAATGAAAAATAATAGTAATGGATTACAACCCACTGAATTGAATAGGATGCCAAGTCCATGCTGATGTAAATAAAATAAATGAATAAGTTGAACATTTGATGAGAAATGGAATAGTTACATAGTTCCCAAGTATCTCTCAACAAAATTCTTAGTAAGTGCAAAGGGAAAAGAGTAGCTACAGTGGAAAAGCTTGGCAGAAGCCACCCTAGTCAAGTGATCCGAGTGGGCAGAAACAGTGTTAGAACAAAACAAAATCATGTGCCACCTGATGGGAGGCAACAAGAAGAACACAGCAACACTTTAGTGCTATTTCTGACAAGGATGAATCCAACCTGAATGACAGCTGGAATCCAACCATAAGGATGCATCAGCTGAACTGTAAACTCAGGGACATTTCACTAAATAACTAGCGTGTAATCTTTGAATGTGTTAAGATCATTAAAATAAAGGAAAGACTGAGGAAGTGTTCCAAACTGGAAGGGACTGAAGAAGCATGACAACCAAATAACTCATGATTCTGAACTGGCTCCTTTTTCTACAAAGGACATTAATGGGATAGTTGGCAAAACTTGATCGAGGGCTTAAAGATTATATGGCAACAATGTACCAATGTCCATTTCCTGATTGTTCTGACTGTTTTGTGTTTATCTAGAAAAATGTCTTGGTTTGTAGAAAATACAAAAAAGGATTCAGGAGGAAGAGGAGGCAGAGCAAGGTGGCTGAATAGAACCATCCAGCAATCATGCCTCCCTTAGGAACATCAAATTGAATGACTGTTTACACAAGAAAGCATATTCAGTAGGAACCAAAAAAAAAAAAAAATGAGATGAGCAATCACAGTACCTGGTTTTAACATAATAACAAGGAAAGACACATTGAAGAGTGTAGGAAGGACAGTCTTTCATTGCCTACACCACCCTTGCCCCAACTCTGGCAGTGCAGTGCAGAGAGAATCTGTGTGCTTGGGGGAAAGACAGCAAGGTGATTGTAGGACTTTGCATTGAAACTCCATGTTGCGCTGTCATGAAGAAACACAACACTGGGCAGAAGTCCACTAGTGCCCATGGAGGAAGCATTTAGATCAGCACTGGGCCAGAGGGAAGTCCTCTGCCCCAGAAGGAGGAAACTGAGTCCTAACTGGCTTCACCACCAACTGACTAAAGTGGCCTGGCGCTCCAAATAAATTTAAGTGACAGTCATGCCAAAAGAACTGAAGTTCTTGGGCAAGCCCTGGTGCTTCACTATTCTTGGAGGCTGTGGGTTTGGGGCGCAACCCTGGGCGACACCAGCTGCAGTGACCAGGGAAGTTCCTGCATCAACCCTCCCCTAACTCCAGGCAGTGCAGGATGGAGAGAGACTCCTTCGGCTTAGGGGAAGGAGAGGGAAGATTACAGAGGACTTTGTTTTGTAACTGGGTACCAGCTCAGCTACAGTAAAGCACTGGGTGGAATCTTGAAGCCTTCTACTCCAGGCCTTTGCTCTCAGAGCATTTCTAGGCTCACCTCAGGCCATAAGGGAATCTGCTGTCCAGGTGGGATGGACTGAGGTCCAATAGGATTCACCACCTGCTGACTAAAATTGCCTTGGATCTTGAATAAACATCAGCAACAGCCAGGCAGTAGCAGGTATGGGCCTTGGATGAGCCTCAGTACTGTGCTGTTCTAGGAGAAAGTGGGCTTCAGGCACAACCCAGAGTGGTGCTAACTATGGTAGCTACAGAAGCGCCTGTGTCACCTTTCCCTAAATTCCAAGCAGTCCAGCATAGACAGAGAGACTCCTTCTTGAGGCAAAGAGAGGGAAGAGAGTGATGGACTTTGCCTGGGAACCCAGGGAATTTTCTAACTTCCCCAAGTCCACCAAGGCTGTGTATCTGTGAGTCTGCAAGAGTTGCAGCATACCTGGGCTTAGGGTGTCCTCCAGTGCTGAAATGGCTGAAATGCTGAAGTGATCACAGGCTTAGGTAAAAACACTCAATCCCCTTTGAATTCTTGGAAAGCCTTCTCACAAAGAATGAATACAAACAAGGCCAGCCTGCAAAGACTGGAATAAATACCTAACTCTTCAACGCTCAGACATTGCCAAATGTCCACAAGCAACAGGAACATCCAGGAAAATGTGACATCATCAAACAAACTAAACAAGGCACCAGTTATCAATCCTGGAGTGACAGATATGTAACCTCTCAGACAGTGAATTCAAAATGGAGGTCTTGATGAAGCTCAATTAGCTTCAAGATAACAGAGAAAAAGCTCAGAGTTCTATCAGAGAAATTTAACAAGGAGATTGAAATAATTTTTAAAATCAAACAGGAATCCTGGAGCTAAAAAATTCAATTGACCAACTGCAAAGTGCATCAGAGTGTCTCAACAGCAGAACTGATCAAGCAGAAGAAATAATTGGTGAGCTTGAAGATAGGCTATTTAAAAATATGCAGTCAGAGAAGAAAAATTAATTAAAATACATCTACGAGATCTACAAAATAGCCTCAAAATGGCAAATCAAGAGTTGTTGGCCTCAAAGAGGATGTAGGCAGAATGTAAGATGTAAGAGATAAAGGCAGAAAGTTATTCAATGAAATAGTAACAGAGAAGTTTCCAAATAAACATATGGAAAAAAAAGTTCCGTGCAAATGAAACCCCACCTCCTGCCCCTGCCCAAAAAAAAAAAAGAAAAGAAAAGAAAATAGCAGGAGTAACTATGGTTATCTCAGATAAAACAGATTTTAAGATAACTATGGTAATCTCAGATAAAAGAGATTTTAAGGAAAAACTGTGAAAGAAAGCTATTATGTAATGATAAAGGAATCAATTCAGCAAGAAGATATAACAGTTATAAACATATAGGCACCTGATGCTGGAGCACACAGATATAGAAACCAAATATTATTAGAGCTAAAGAGAGAGATAGACCCCAATACAATAATGGTTGGGGACTTCAACACCCCACTTTCAGCATTGGACAGATCATCTAGACAGAAAATCAACAACGAAATATTGGACTTAATCTGTACTATAGACCAAATATTCCTAATAAACATTTATGTAACATTTCATTTAACAGCTGCAGAATACACATTCTTCTCCTCAGGACATGGAACAGTCTCAAAAATAGATCATATGTTAAGCCACAATAAAAGTCTCAAAATGTTTTTAAAAAATTGGAATCATCAAGTATCTTTTCTAACCACAAAGAAATAAAACTAGAAATCAATAACAACAGGAATCTTGGAAACTGTACTAATATGAAAATTAAACAACATGCTCCTGAATGATCAATGGGTCAATGAAGAAATTAAGAAGGAAATTTTAAAGTTTCTTAAAAGAATGAAAGTGGAAATAAAACATCCCCAAATCTATGGGATACAGCAAAAGCAGTACTAAGAGAGAAGTTTATAGTACCTATATGAAAAAAGTAGACATTAAGTACCTATATCAAAAAAGGAGAAAGAGTTTAAATAAACAACCTAATGATGAACCTCAAGGAACTAGAAAAGCAAGAACAAATCAAACCCAAAGTTAGTAAGAGGAAAGAAATAATAAAGATCAGAGCAGAAGTAAATAAAATTGAGACTAAAAAATCAATACAGAAGATCAATGAAATAAAAAGCTGGTATTTTGAAAAAAATAAACAAAATTGACAAATATTTAGTAAACAAAGAAAAAAGAGAGAAGATCTAAATAAATAAAATCAGAAATTTAAAAAAAAGGAGACACCAACTGAAACCATAGAAATACAAAGAATCATTAGAGACTATTATGAACAACTGTACACCAAGAAACTGGAAAATCTAGAAGAAATGCATAAATTCCTAGACACATGAAACCTAACAATATTGAACCACGAAGAAATACAAAGCCTGAAAAAAACAATAACAAATAATGAGCTAGAAACAGTAATAAAAAGTCTCCCATCAAAGAAAAACCCAGGACAGGATGGATTCACTGCTACATTCTACCAAATATTTAAAGAACTAATAACAAACCTGCTCAAACAATTCCTAAAAAACCAAGGAGGACAGAATACTTCCAAATTCAGTCTATGAGGCCAGCATTACCCTGATACCAAAACCACACAGAGACACAACAAAAGAAAAAGAAAACTATATGTCAATATCTCTGATGAACATAGATGTAAAAATCCTCAATAAAATACTAGGAAATCAAATTCAACAACACAATAAAAAGATGGGATGCAAAGATGGTTCAACATGTGCAAATCAGTAAACCAGATATATTAACAGAATGAAGGACAAAAACGACATGATCATTTTAATAGATGTCAAAATGGCATTTAATAAAATTCAGCATCCTTTCATGATAAAAATTATCTCAACATACTGGGTGTAAAAGTAACATACTTTAACATACTAAAGACCATATACAAGAAACCCACAGCTGGTATCATACCTAATGGGAAAAACTGAAATATTTTTCTTCAAGATCTAGACAAGACAAGGATGCCCACTTTTACCACTTTTCTTGAACATAGCATGGAGAGCCCTAGTGAGAGCAATTAAACAAGAAAAAGAAATAAAGGGCATCAAAATTAGGAAGGAAGAAGTCAAATTATTCTTGTTTGCACATGATATATTCTTATATTTAGAAAAACCTAAAGACTCAACTAAATAAACCATTAGAACTGATAAATTCAGTAAAGCTGCAGGATACAAAAACAACAGACAAAAAATCAATAGCATTTCTATATGCCAACAGCAAACAGTCTGAAAAAGAAACCAAGAAAGCAATCCTATTAACAACAGCTGTCAAAAAAAAAAAAAAAAAAAAAAAAGAACAACAAATCTAGAAATAAACTTAACCAAAGCAGTGGAAGATCTCTACAGTGAAAACTGCAAAACATTGAGGAAAGTTATTAAAAAGGACACACAAAAACAGAAAGATAGCCCCCATGTTCATGTATTAGAACAATCAATATTGTTAAAATGTCCATACTACCCAAAGTGATCTGCAGATTCAATACAATCCCTATCAAAATGCCAATGACATTCTTCATGAAAACAGAAAAAAATAATCCTAAAATTTGTATGGAACTACAAAAGACCCTGAGTAGACGAAGTAATCCTGAGCAAAAAGAACAAAGTTGGAGGCATCACATTACCCGACTTCAAATTATGCTACAAAGCTACAGTAACAAAACCAGCATGGTACTGGCATAAAAGCAGACACATAGACCAGTGGAACAGAACAGAAAACCCAGAAATAATCTACACATTTACAAACAAATAAACAAGTTTGTTTTTGATAAAGGCACCAAGAACATATGTTGGGCAAAGGAGAGTCTCTTCTGCAAATAGTATTCGGAAAATTGGATATCAACATGCAGAAGAATGAAACTAGATTCTCATCGCTTACTATGTATGAAAATCAAACCAAAATGGACTAAATAATTAAATGTAAGACCCGAAACTATGAAACTGCTAGAAGGAAACATTGGGGAAATACTTCAGGACATTGATCTGGGCAACGATTTTTTGAGTAAGAACTCAAAAGCACAGACAACTAAAGCAAAAAATGGACAAATGAGATCACAACAAGCTAAAACGTTTCTGTACAGCAAAAGAAACAATCAACAAAGAAGCAGCCTACTGAATGTGAGAAAATATTTGCAAATTATTTAACTGACAGGGGATTAATAATCAGATATATAAAAATAAAATAATCTGATTAAAAACAGGCAAAATAGCTGAATAGACATTTTTTAAAAAGAAGACTTACAAATGGCCAACAGGTATATGCAAAAATGCTTAACATTACTAATCATCAGAAAAATGCAAATCAAAACATGAGATATAATCTCACTCCAGTTAAAATGCCTTTTATAAAAAATAAATAAATAAATATTGTGACAAGGATGCCAAGAAATGGGAATACTCATACACTGTTGGTGGGAATGTGAATTAATACAGTATAAAAACAGTATGGAGGTTCCTCAGGAAACTAAAATGAGAGCTCCCATATGATCCAACAGTCCCACTGTTGGGTATATATTGAAAAGAAATGAAATCAGTGTATTGAAGAGATACCTGCACTCCCATGTTTATTGTAGCACTATTCACAATAGCCAAGGTATGGAGTTAATCTAAGGGTGCATCAGTGGATGAATGGATCAAGAAAATGTAGCACACATACCCAGTGGAATATTATTCCACCATAAAAAAAGAATGAAATCCTGTTATTTGTAACAACATGAAAGGAACAGGAGGACATCATGTTAAGTAAAATAAGCCAGACATAGAAAGAAATATCACATGTTCTCACTCATAGTTAGGATCTAAAAAAAAATTGATCTTGTGGAAGCAGGGAGTAGAATGATTGTTACTAGACGCTGGGAAGGGTAGTGGACAGGTGGAGGTAAAAAGGGGTTCAGTAATAGGAACAAAATTCAGTTAAATAGTAGAAATAAGATCTAGTGTTCAACAGCATATTAGGGAGGGTACAGTTAACAATAATTTATTGTATATTTCAAAATAACTAGAGGAATGGATTTGGAATGTTCCCAGTATAGGGAAATAATAAATTCTTGAGGTAATGGATAACCCAGTTGCCCTGATTCAATGGTTGCACATTGCATACATGTGTCAAAATATCACATGTTCCTCACAAATATGTACAACTATTATATATTCATAAAAATTAAAAATATTCAGCAGTAATGGATGTCAAAATGCCAATTTATATTCAAAAGGGTAAGGAAAATAAAGCTCTTCTACTTTCAACTTTTGTATAACTTTGTAATTGTGTCAAAATAAAAATAAATTATACATAATTGTTATGGAACTGGTGCCCATTTGTTTACAAAATGTAGAATATATTCTACTTCATATATTATTTTTCCAATACATTGTTTCTGCCAAATGAGGCCATTAAAAAGGAATGTTAATTTTTTTTTTTAAGACAATGTCTTGCTCTGTCACCCAGGCTGGAGTGCAGTGGTGCAACCTTGGCTCACTGCAACCTCCGCCTCCCAGGTTCAAGTGATTCTCATGCCTCAGCCTCCCGAGTGGCTGTGCCACCATGCTCAGCTAATTTTTGTATTTTTAGCGCAGACAGGGCTTCACCATGTTGGCCAGATTGGTCTCAAATTCCTGGCCTCAAGCAATTAGACCACCTCAGCCTCCCAAAGTTCTGCGACTGCAGGCGTGAGCCACTGCACCCAGCCAGAATGTTACTTTATTTGATCAAAATTGCATTTTTACTTTGAACAATAAAAGCCCCTACTTAGTGATTATTCCAGCACTTATCTTTCTTAACTAAGTAATGAGAAGTAATGACATTAAATTTACCAGCAAGCTGTTTAGTTTCTAAAACTAAATACCCTAACGGAAGCTAACTACCTGTGCTGCTCAGTTTTTGACTTAATTCAGTGAGCAAATTGGAGTAGACTTCCTGGTCAGGTGACATCACTGATATGGGAACAAGTTGGAACTGTTACTGGCCCCCCCAAGAATCTTTTTCTCTATGGTAGTTGACGCTGAAAACCTGTGGGGTGTGTGTGCGTGTGTGTGTGTGTGCAGGGTGGTTGTAGAGGAGGAAGGGGTGGCATGGGGGCCCAGCAAGGGCAGGCATTTGCTAATGCATTCTAGCTCTCACCTTCTCAAAAAAAATTTTTTTTGAATGAGATTTGAATTCCCAAATGCAAGATACAGAGCAGCTCTCAAACTTCAGTTCTGAGTTTTCTAATCCGATATTTCATAATACTAACTTTGATAATACAACTGTATAGAATGACTCAGCATCAATTATTGAATCAGAATTTGAGTAAGCTGCAAAATTTATGAGTCTAAGTTTCCTCACACTTAAATTAATAACCATAATAATGATAATTAAATGAGATAAGAGGCTAGCATGGGGTTAGATTCATAGGAAACAGTCAATAAATTGTGACTTATGATTATTTGGTTTGAAAGGAGGCACAGAAACAATAGCTATGTGGCCTTCAGTAAACTACATAACCTCTCTGATTCTCTTTTTTAATGCACAACTCATATTTAATATTCTATCCAAGGTCATTCTCCTCTCTGATGGAGGCTAACTTGATCGCCTTAGTAGCTTGGGGTTGAGGGTGTGACAGAATGGTCTATCTCATCATCGCCTTCCCCTCTGTTGTCCTGGGTTAGCTGCTCATAAGGAGGGCAATGTTAGACATGAGGGAGGCAGGTGACTCAGATGCATGTCTTAAGTGAATGGACCTGGGCAATAAGGTATGGACCAGACACTGAATCAAGCCAGACAGGGTCAAAGAGAGTATTTGAGATGAAAGGTGTCAGGTGCGTGTTGTGCAGGGCCTTGGAGTGATTCCTACATTAAGAAAGTAGCTGTGGAAACTTTACCCATCCCAATCCCAGCTCCTGAAGGTGGGGCTGGCAGGGGACTTAGAGAAGCAGCCATGGGTAGACATCATGGGTGGCTGCTGAGGGGAGGCACAGAGCTTTCCCCAGCGGAAGTAGGCTTTGATAAACTCTAGAGTGCTTCTAAGGAGCTGGTAATTGTATCTCTGGAGGTCCAGGACTTCTTTAGTCATACACCTGAGTCCCTGTTTTGGATCACTGAGGTGTTTTCTGAGGGATGGTGTGGAGAGTCGGATGAGGGGTGACCTCTGAGCTTCAGTGCATCACAAGCAGTGGCCTTCTAACCTCAGATCTGAGGTCTCCTTCAAGGCACAATTTATGCAGAGCTGCTTCCTGAAGGGTGGAAATAAACATCCCTCCAGTGACCCCATGCCACCATACTGGTACAGGTGAATCCAGGTTCTGTGTGTTTAAAAGGAAAAGAATTCACAAAAGACAAAAGAGTGTGTACATGTATGTGGAATGGGTGAAGGAAGCTTGTCCCCTGCTCATGTGTGAGCCTGTGTGTGTGTATATGCAAACCTCTGATCTGTGCGCAGCCACTTCTCCCTCCCCTCCACAGGCCTCCCTGAGTCACAGCCCTTCCTTCCCAAAGAATTGCCCCAATCTGCCTTATAAGGCAACACTGAGGCTTCTAATTTCTCTTCAAGCTAACGGAAGTAAAATAGCAGGTGCCAAGAGGCGTGGCCCAGGGTCACATTGCCAGAGTGACTCAGCAAGAATCATTTTGGAAAGCAAGCCCCAGTGTGGCTGCTCATTCTTCAGCAGCCTTTCCTTGATAGACACTGGAGGGTTGCTCTGTACTGCCTGCTGCTGCCTGGAGCTTCCTGGCGATTGTCCCCAACTTGCTTGCCTGCTCTGCCCATGCCCTGGAGTCAACAGACAATAATCCCCTGCCCCTTGGAGAACCTTCGGGAGGCTCCTTGTGGGTGTCCCAGTAGGAGCCAGGAAAGGTGTGGTGGGCATGCCCTTGACATCTCATCCATCAACCCACCAAAATGTTCCCAGAAGGCCCAGCCTGCTTCTGAAGGCCCGTCAGCTAGCTCAACCCCAGGCACCTCATTCTGGAAACAATAACCTTGTTTGCCCCCATTTCCCCACCTCTGACTAATGAAAATTATTGCCCTAGGGAAGGGGATGGACTGGAGGGGAAAACTGGGGTCCTGGATACCAGTCAGAAGTAAGATGGATATGACATTGGGAGGAGAGGAAAGATAGATGTGAGATACACCATGAAGGACAATGACAAGGCTTGATGACTAACTACACAGAGATGAGAGGCACATGAAGGCTGAGGCCAGGATTCTGAACATGGGGATAATGGTCCTGCACCCATTTTCCAGCCATTGCTTTGGATTTCATTTCCACTTGTTTTTTATTCCTTTTGGATAGCGTAGAAAAGAGTAACCTTGATACAAGGGGACTTGGGCTCTGTGTCCTCCTTGTAGAGAAGTCGTCCCACTTCCGAGGGCTTCACTTTGTCATCTATAAAATGGGGAAAGAGGCCAGGTGCGGTGGCTCATGCCTGTAATCCCAACATTTTGGGAGGCCGAGACGCGTGGATCACCTGAGGTCAGGATTTTTGAGACCAGCCTGGCCAACATGGTGAAACCCCGTCTGTATTAAAAAATACAAAAATTAGCCGAGCATGGTTGTGCGCCCCTGTAATCCCAGCTACTCGGGAGGCTGAGGGGGGAGAACTGCTTGAACCCAGAAGGCAGAGGTTGCAGTGAGCTAAGATTGCACCGCTGCACTCCAGCCTGGGTGACAGAGCAAGACTCCATCTCAAAAATAAATAAATAAATAAATAAATAAATAAATAAATAAATAAATAAAAATTAAAAAACGGGGAAAGATCGCTCTTCATTTATCCAAAGAAAATAATGAAAATGAAATGTTTGTAAGCTAGACCAAATAAGTGCAAGATATTATATGTAGATAATGGCAGCCTCATTCTGTCTTGCAAACTCACTCTTTCCCTTGTACCTCGTACCAGGTCTCAAGAAACACCAAAAAGGGCCTGAGGTTCACCTTCCTTGCTCCTACATCCACCTTGTGGCCACTTTGTGAATGGCATGCTACAGGGATAGTAAGCAGAAACAAAGAGAAAGAAAAGACTTGGCAAATTTACAAATAGAAAATGATTTGTTGGTTATCCCCCAATTTAGTTAATAAGTCAATGCATTGCCAGTCAAAAGCCCTTGATAAGATGGTTCTAAAATTCCTATGGAAAAATAAATGAGCAAGAATAAACAAGACAAATTTGAAAAATAAGAAAGAGGGAGAGAAAAATAATATTCAAAAACTATAGTTATAGGCCTGGTGTGGTGGCTCATGCCTGTAATCTCAGCACTTTAGGAGGCCAAGGGGGGAGGATTGTTTGAGCCCAGGAATTTAAGACCAGGCTGAGCAACATAGTGAGACTGTGTCTCTATTTTTAAAAAGAAAAGAAAAAAGAAAATGATTAATGTGACAGGTGGCATTTTCCAAAGACAGCCACAGTGATATCTCCAATCCCACTTGCTCTTGCAAAATGACCTTTCTATGTCTCATTTGCATTCAAATGTCAGAGCCAGCATTCAAAGCTAGGCAGTTGATAACATCCCAAGTCAAGCCCATGACTACTCACCAGCATTGTTCTGAGTAATCAATGCTTTCAATAATCCTACTAGGTAATACTCCTGGTATACCCATTGGAAAGAAGAGGAGACTCATACAAGAATTGCAAATTGTACTTGATAGGTAAGGAAGAAATAAAGAACAGAAGACAGGGATTTTATGAAAAAATATTTGATCTCATCAGTAATCAAGGAAATAAAATTGAAACAAAGATGAGATGTGACGTCATAACTACTAAATTACAAAACTGAAAAATAAAAGAAATTGTTGTTACTACAAAATTTATATACTCATATACTATGAGAAGTTAAATTTAATACTTTAGAAAGCAATGTAGCAGTGATGATATACATGTATTATATTGTTTAAAAAGTTTGACTTAGATTTACTTCTAAGAGTTTATCTTAAGGAAATAATTCAAAACGATAATATTGTTTTCACACAAAGACGTTCTTTGCAAAGTTATGTGTGTAATTAGAAAAAGTAACCTATTTTCTATCAGAATGTGAATGAGTAATAGAAATACATAATAAAAGAAATAAGGACAAACTTTCACTTACAGAAACTATGTTAATAGATAAATTTGCATAGGAAAATAACAGGAGAGATTATGCAAAAATAATCATAGCATGTGAGAGCACTAAAGTCAACTCAGTTTTCAAGATGCTTAATAATTTTGCCATTCTGTTTAAAATTTATTTTTAGAAGAACAAAACTGTTTTGATGATGCTCCTCTGCAGGCCAGTCTCTTTCTAGATCACAATTTTTGTCTTAAAGAGTCAGAGCCAGGAAATCTCACCCTGTCATCTGGCACAAAACAGGTTTCTTCCTGCCCTGTTAGGGGATGGTGGCAGCCAGCAATCGACTACCCAGGGCCATCCAGAAGTTCACCAGCACTGCCCCTGTGCCTTCCACGGGGAGGAATCAGGCCTGGAGTGTCCACATGGTGCCTGCCGCAGGTGTCTGACATTCTTCATCATCGAGGCCCATCTGCTGGCAGCTGAGGTCCTTGACTGTTGGTTAATCTGCAGTGGAGTTTAAAGCCAAAGTCAGTAGTTGAATTATTCTGTTATCCAGATTGAGGATTAACACCTCTATTGAGTTGATGTGGAAAATGGCTCCGAAATTCCCCTTGACAAGCTCTCTCTTTATCAAAAAACCACTCCAATCTCACCTACTTTGCAATTTGCAGTAAGTGCTGGTATTAAACAAAATTATAATAGGTAGACTCAGAGTCTGCCCACTCTTCCCAGCACCCAGAGATGAGGAAGCAATAACTCAACCTCGGCCCCCCCAACCCCCTAGGGTGAATCTGACTAGGTCCTCACAGAACCCAAACCACCTTTCACGATCTTCCTCCCCTGGAGAAAACTGGTCCCCATGCTTCCCTCTTACTGGGCTCCAACCAATTCTCCACATGAGAGCTAGAAAGGCTTCTACAAAAACCCTCTGGTGACCTCCCATTGCACAGGTGATAGAAAACACTGCTGCCGCACCCTACAGGGCTCTGCCTAGCCTGGCCCCTGAAGCTTTTCCAGCAGAGTACTTGAACTTGTCCCACCCTCCACCAGGGAAATTCTCTTCCCCTTCCCTTAAAGTCACCAATTCATCCTGGTTTGCCTGGCACTTTCCTTTTAGCGTTGAAAGTCCCACATCCTGGGAAACTTCTCATTGCCCAGCAAACCGTTTGAAGCAATGGATCAAGCTACTTTGTATTCCCCAATCCACACTCCTAAGGTCTTATCCTAAAAGCCACTTGCCAGAGACCTGGCTCCTCCACACCCACCATATCTAAAGTGGGTCCTGACTGCTATTGTCTCTCATGACACTCTTCTTTCGCTTGAGGCACCTTTTAATTATTTGCTCCTTCATTCACAATTACTGAATTTCTCCTAGGTGCTCTGCATGGTGTTATGGGCTGGGGCTAAAGCCAGAAGCCGAGTAGACAAAGTCCCTATCTTTGTGAGCTTACATCCCAGTGAAAGGCAAGAATATAAGCAAAGGAATCCGTAGGTAAACCACATAGTATGTTAGGTTACATTTGGTGTGCAAGAGAAAAACAAGGCAGGAAACAGGGATAGAGATGTCACGGTTAAGGATGCCATTTGCAATTTTCAATAGGGCCCCCAGGAGAGGCCTAATTGAGGTTACATTTTTATAAAGACCTAAAAAAAAGTAGAGAACAAGGAAAAGAATTCCTGAGGGGAAATATTGTAGACGGATGGAACAGAACACGCAGAAGTCCCAGGTAAAGAACAGCAAAGAAGCCAGAATGACAGGAGCTGAGGGTGCAGAGGAGAAGTAGCAGGGGGTGAAGGCAGAGGAAGTGGAGGCCTGCCTCTGTGGGTGTGGGACCTGGTAGGCCATGTGGCTCATGTGGCTTTTATGCTGAGTGAGATGGGAAGCTAAGCTGGGTTTGAATCAGGGGAGTGACATGATCTGCCTTACTGTTTAAAACGGGCACTCTGGGAAACACCTGTTAAGGGACTTTCAAAATATTCTGGGTAAGAGATGGGGGTGGATTAAACAAGGGTAGAAGCAGTAGAGTTGATGAGAAGTTATTTAATCCTGTATATATTTTGAAGGTAGGGCTGGGGAGATCTCCTGATACCATGGATATGGGTGGTGTATTAGTCTGTTCTCATGCTGCTAATAAAGACATACCTGAGACTGGGTAATTTACAAAGGAAAGAGGATTTTTTTTTATTTGTTTTGTTTTTCTTTTTTATTTTATTTTATTTTATTTTATTATTATTATACTTTGGGTTTTATGGTACTAACTGACTCACAGTTCCACATGGCTAGGGCAGCCTCAGAATCATGGCTGAAGAAGAAGAGCAAAGGAACACCTTACGTGGTGGCAGGCAAGAGGGCTTGTGCAGGGGGACTCCCATTTATAAGACCACCAGGCCTCGTGAAACTTATTCACTACCACAAGAAAAGTATGGGGGAAACCGCCCCCAGGATTCAATGATCTCCATCTGGCCCCGCCCTTATTACAGTTCAAGGTGAGATTTGGGTGGGGACACAGCCAAACCCTATCAGGTGGGAAACAGAGTGGAGATGGTTCCAATGTTATAGTGCTTCCATTCCCTGAGATAAGAAAGACTGTGAGGCAGCAGGTTTGTGGGGGGTGGAACAATTGGAGATCACTTTTCAACAGGCTGATTTTTAGATCATTAGACATCAAGGAGAAACTTAGACATATGAGTCTAGAGCTCAAGAAAGAGACCTGGGCTGGAAATATAAATTTGGAAGTTGTCAGAGTAGAGATTATATTTAAAACCATGACACTGAATGCAATCATGAAATGAGCTAAATAGAGACCGAAGACAGGAAAGGCGCAGGAGCTAAGGTTGAGGACACTCCTTCATTTGGGGTTGGGAAGATGCAAAGCAGAAGGAGTGGTCAGAAGGATAGAGCAAAGCCACACACGTGTGGTGTTCAGGGGCCCATTGAGGGGTTGGAGGGGACTCAGCTGTGTCAAAGACTTCTTGTTGGTTAAGGAAGAATGGGGCTGAGAGTCGCCCATGCATTTAGTATTGTGGAGGTCATTAGATGTATTTAGGGCGTTTCAGTGGACTGTTTGAGCTTAAGCCTGATTGGAGTCGGTTCAAGGGAAACCAGGAGGAGACAGTATGAACCACTCTTTCAAGGGATTCTGCTGCTAATGGAAGAATAGAAAAGAGGGTAGTACTTAGGGTGGGAAGTGCAGAAAGGAGAGGAATTTTTTTTCTGTTTTATTTCTATCATTATTGTCATTTTATTTTGTTTGAATGTGAGAGGCAAAACGCATATATTTTTGCTCACAGGAATGATTTGGAAAAGAAGGAAAAAATAGGTAATGCAGGGAAGAGAAATTGATGGTGATAGAAATGCATGAGTGAGCCAGAAGGAATAAGGTCTGGGATCAAAGCAGAGGTGGAAACTAGGGCTAGGAACGCAGACAGCCAGTCCTAAGAAATAGGAGAGAAGTTAGAGTTTATACACACAGATGCTGGAAGGTGGGTAGGCATGGTGGTGGGAGGATATGGAAGTTTTTTCAGATAGCTTCCATATTCTCAATGAAATAAGGAACAAGTTTTATCAATCAGTGACCAACTTGGAAAACATGAAACAGTCTCAAGCAGAGAGAGTTTTAATGGAAGGAACTGGGTGCAAAAGGATGGAAGGACTGAAGAATACAATGGGAGAGAGGGGACCTCTAAGGTGACCTGTGACTTGCAGGCTGAGCCACTGCCAATGCTGAGCAGAAGCTACCTCCACTGTAGGTGCTGGAAATGCTGGTGTGGCTGGAACCTGCAGTTGCCTGCAAGCAGCTGCCATTGTCAAATCCAGAATAAGAATGATGTCTCCCCTCCTCCTGCTTTCTAATCTGTGTCAGGGCCTCCCTGGCAAATGCTAACTGGAAAGCAGCTGACAACAGTTTGGATAATGGAGTTTTGAGACTTCTGCCCCCTGCAATACAAGGAATATGTTGAAAACTCAGGAATCAAGCTAAATACCACAAGCCACACAAGACTGTCATCTGATAATGAGGATGGGGGACAGATATCAGAAGTTTGGGGAGAGATAAAAACATGCAGTAGTTGTCTGGCAGAATAACAGTGTGATTGGACTTGAAAAATAAAATACAATTTACTGTGAGTTTTAAGGCCACCCTAGAGGTAAGTGAATATGAATCTAAAGTTAGACCACTCAGCATAGCCACAAAGTAGGCAATGATGTGGTTTAATTAAGAGAGTTCACTGAAGGAAGAGTGGGGCAAGGGAGTTGAGGGTATATTCAAGAGAGTGATTATAACACAGGAAAGTAATTGGCCACAGAATTTAAGCTGCATATGGAAGGAAGTGAAGACATGGAGCAGGGGTAGATAACAGACATGTTTATGTACTAAGTTCTTATCTCCTCCACAAACTAAGAGTTCTTTGACATGATGGATCAAATCTATGTAGCTCTCATTGTATTCCTAACACCTAGAATTCCACCTAGCTCACAGTAAGAACTCAATAAACATTTGTTGGGTAAATGACCAATTGAATGAATGGATGCCATATTCCCTAATAGGCTGTCAGCAGTATCAGGTCAGGGACCATGTCTAGCGTGTTCCTTTCTGTCTCCTCAATACTATTGTAATGTCTGGCACATTGTAGATACTTTGATGTATTTGTTAAAATGAAATGAATTGAATCCATTGGAAAGGCAAAAAAGCAAACCCAGCAAACAAAAGAAGATAATATCATAAAAGATATAGGGTAGGCTGTGTAGGACTTGTAGACTCTAGCCAGAAGAGAGAGAGAACAAATGAAGGCCTGGTGGTGATCAGTATAATCCAGTAAAATGCCAAGTTCAACTTGAGTCTGAGAAGATGTTACACTTCCCAATCTGTCTCAGCTGAAGGAATGGAAAGAAATATGGCAGCACCAGAACAGGCAGGGGTCATTCTTGGCACAGGCAAAGACTGTTATTGATGCCAGGGGCAAAAGGAATGAAACCTGACTCAAAGTCCAGGCTCAGGGTTTGAAATTGAGAGTTGAAAAGCCAAAAAAAAAAAAAAAAATCCTCTCTCCTACCAACTCCCCCAATCCTAAACTTAGGATACAAGCAAAGCAGATGTATTGCCAACTGGGCTGTCCTCCAGGAGAGGGAAAGCCAGGCCAGCCCCGGGGAGCCCAAATGTGCTGACAGGCGAAGAGGAGTGGGTGGGAGCCACAGCAAGTGCTCCCTTATTCAGCCTGGGAGGGTTTAGCCCTGGACAAAATCATGAAGTTGGCAATGCTGGTTCACGAACTCTCAGAAGTTTGGCCTCTGGATCCCAAACAAGTCTTAAATCTCCTTTCCTTAATGTGAAGTTAAGTCCTGTAATGCTTCCCCATGTCCCTTTCAAAACTGCTTACAGTTGGAATAGATGACAGATCTCTGCTATGATAAACATGTCATCTCCCCTAGTTGACAGAAAGCTCTTTAGGGGAAAATACTTTGTTTTATTCAACTTTGAGAACTCCACAACCCCCAGGACCTATTCTGTAGAAGATGCTCAAGGAATGTTTGTTCAACAAGTGACTTAATTAATGAGTTAATGACTGGGACACTTCAATATATTATTTTTAAGGAGTAAGTTTTAAATAACTTATTCCTTCATTAGGAAAATGCAAATCAAAACCACGATGGGGTACCATCTTACCCCCACTAGGATGGATATAATCAAAAAAATAAGTTTTGATGAGGATGGTTTGATGGTTCCTCAAAAAGCTAAACATAAAATTACCATAGGACCCAGACATTACACACTCCTGGGTGTGTGTATACCCAAAAGAATTGAAAGCAAGTACCCAAACACATACATGTACACATGTGTCCACAGCAGCACTATTCACAATAGCCAAAAAGTAGAACCAACCCAAGTGTTCATCAACAGATCGATGGGTAAACAAACTATGACATATGCATACAAAGCAATAGTGTTAAGCGATAAAATGGAATGAAGTACTGATATTGTCATGTGAATGAACCTTGAAAACCACTATGTTAAGTAAAAAAATCCAGACACAAAAAGATATATATTGTATGATTTCACTCGTATAAAATATACAGAATAGGTAAATCCATGCAGACAGAAAGCAGATTGGTGCATGCCAAAGTCTGAGGGAAGGGAGAATGAAAGTAACTGCTTAATGGTTATCAAGTTTCCTTTCGGGGTGACGAAAATGTTCCAGAGCTAGACAGACATGATGGTTGCACAACTTTTTGGCTGTGCTAAACGCCAATGAATTGTCACTTCAAAATAGTTAATTTCATTTTATATGAATTTAACCTCAATTTTTAAAAAATTAGCTCTCTTATGGCATAATAAATTACCCAAAACATGAACACAATTAACATGTGTTACATTACACAGTTTTTGAGGTTCTGACTAGAGTAGCTCATTGGGTTTTAGTCAAGATGTTGTCCAGGGCTGCAGTCCTCTGAAGGCTTGACTGGGGCTGGCAGATTTGCTTCCAAGATGGCTCCTCACATTGCTCTTAGCAGAAGGCCTCAGTTTCTTGCTACACAGACCTCTCCATGAGCCTACTTGAACATCTTAAAACATGGCAGCTGGTTCCTCCAGAGTGAATGACACATGAATGTACAAGGCAGAAGTCACAATGTCTTTTAAGAACTAACCTAGAAAGTTCCATACCTTTATTTCCACAATATCCCATTGGTTGCACAGGTCAACTCTATTCAGAGTGAGTAGGACCTATACAAGGATATGAATTCCTGGAAGCAAGTATCCTTGGACATCATCCAGAAAGCTAGTGATCACACCCCATGCTCCCTTACATAAGAGATAATAATGAATTAATGCATCATCCACTCAGCCTAAATTTGACCACCAAAAGTGGTTCCTAAGGAGGCAGCCTTAGGAACACATGACAGAAAGCAAGGGAAACATTGCATGTGAATATTTTCTGTTGGGGGAATGAGTAGATCATGACTGAGTATGTGCAGAAGTTGCTTCATGCACATGTGTTATAATGAGAACATACATCTTGCAACAATTTACTGGAAACCCAAAGTTTCTTTGAGGCAAGACTCTCCTAAGTAATGGGAGTATTGATCTCTGATAACAAGACATCTAACTCATAATAGCATATTGGGGACGTTGTAAGAGAACGAAGGAAGGGGGTCTTGCCCCTTCTTCCTGTCTCCCAGTTTTCTTTCACGGGTTATTACATGCTAGCACATAGCTTCCTCAACAGTTCCTAGGCATGTCCTATTGCCCAAGCCCAGGGCCACTTCCCTCCCTTCTCTGAAATGGCAGTTTTGCCAAGGTTACAACCCTCAGCGCCCAGAAGGTACTCCAATAAGACAATAGGGACAGTTGTGTCATCTCATGAGTCAGAGCTTCCAAGATCCTGCCCCAATCAGATTGCTGATCAGCACATTCCTGAAAGTTAGGCAGATCACTGAAATGTTACCAAAGTCTTGGCTTGGGCGTAACACTATAAAACTATTTGGATGCCTTCATGGAAGCAAGGGGGCCGACAGCTGGCCACTTTTCATTTGGAGAGAGAAAAAAAATGATCAGGCTGTTCGAAGTTTTCAATTGAATAAAAAAATTAGAAATAAGAGAATTCAGCTTTGTAGAAGACTATGTCAACTGCCTAATAAGATGGGGTGGACTGGGAACCCTAGCTGCCAATTTACCTGGAATGAACTTCAGAAAGAAGTGGGATAAATCAAGCCATTAAGGTTGGGTGCACATAGAGAAAAAAATAAGTAGCTCAGGATAGATACAAGATGCTGCAAGATAATGTGTGCTAACATACTGTGCCTACCCAGAGGTTCCTGCTTTAGAGAAAATATTAAGGACAAAAGAATAGGCACAGAAACATCCAGGGAAACTGAGCCAGAAGGAGAAGAGCTAACAGGAGCACAGCGGGATCAGGGCAGTTGGTGTCCTGGAAGGCAGGAGTCCTGGGTTCCTGGATGTATATAAAAATGCAGGAGGTGAAAAAGGTGAGAGGAGAAGATCCACAGGGTAGAAGAGGGAGGAGGTTAAAAACAGCCATAGAAAACAAATGAATATAATCATAATTGAATACAGAGATGGAAAACAAGTGGCACATGCATGAAGAAGGCCAGGCGTCCTCATGTGTATCAGACTGAATGGAAAGAGCTAATGAAAAACAACCAAACCAAACAAGAATATGAGAAGGAGAGTTTGTACGTGGGCCATAATGATGTGATTGGGTTACTGACTTATATTTTTTATTTGCTTAGAGATTAGGGGAAAAATACAAGTATATGGGCCAGGCACAGTGGCTCACGCCTGTAATCCCAGCACTTTGGGAGGCCGAGGCAGGCGGATCACCTGAGGTCAGGAGTTCAAGACCAGCCTGGCCAACATGGTGAAACCCTGTCTCTGCTAAAAATACAAAATAAGCCAGGCATGGTGGCACATCCCTGTAATGCCAGCTACTCGGGAGGCTGAGGCAGGAGAATCACTTGAACGCGGGAGGCGGAGGTTGCAGTGAGCCAAGATCACGCCATTGCACTTCAGCCTGGGCAACAGGGTGAGACTCCATCTCAAAAAACAAAACAAAACAACCTACTCTGTGTCAGGTACTATTTTAAATATTAGACACTAGAACTACAGCAGAGAACAAAACAAAGTCTCTAACCTCACAAAGTTGATAATTAAGTGACATAAATGTCCAATTTAATATCCTGATCAGACAACTGTACAAATAGATATAACACAACAAAAAATATAAATAGCCAAAGTAAGGTACAGGCAAGGAACTGTGATGATTCCAACTTCTTTAATAACTTCTTTAATAATTCAATAAGTATTGAGTTTGTGGTCTGTGCATGGTGTTTTTGAAGTACTGAGAGCAATAGAGATATGAGTATGATATTATCTGAGCCCTGGGTGACCTATAGCCCCCTAAATGCAACTACTTGATGTTCCTGTGGCCAGTTTTTATTAGGCACTGTAAGGACTGAGCTGTCTGTCTTTCCTCCTTGGGTCATTCCAGTGCCCAGGCTTGCCCATACAGATCACATGTTCTCAGAAGAAGTATCTGTTTGGTTCTGGCCTTCTGGAATTTGATCCAGGTAGCTGGGCCACTGCCAGTCAGAGCTTGAGGAAAAAAAAAAAAAAAAAAGATAATGTATGAAAAGGCCTGAATTGATGCTTGACTTATTATATAAAGGCAATATTTTCCTATGTCTCAGGACTTCCAGGGCTAGTCAAAACGTTCTTTATGGAAAAATGTGCCCTGAAATGAAAGGTCAGAGGAGAGAAACCATGTAGCAGGAGCAAAATATCAGGACATCAGGAATGTCCACCAGGGTGGATGTTTGACGAAGTGAAATGAGGTCAGCTTGGTGGGTAGACAGAGGGCAGTGCAGGGACAACCACATGATTTTTGGTTTGGATGAAGAGCGGGACCAGACTGCTTTTCAATCAGTCTAATTGTGTAGTTCAGCCTGTTTCTTTTGGTTTCCTGAGGTTTGTCTCAATCACCCACACTGTTAGTAAAAACACTTTTAGGGAACTGAGAAGTAGAAACAGTGAGCTCATTGATTTTTATATCAGAACCATTTTGTGAGATCAATGTTTGCAATGTTCACCTTAGTTGCTAAGGTCATGGGCATACCAGCCCACAAAGATTTGCTCATATGCCATGTTTACCTTGGAACCAATGTTTAGCTTGGTATCAGGGTAAGGAGAAATACTCAGATGTAGTTAAAGAAAAGCAATAACTGTGATTATGTAAACTTGCCTTTTTTCCTCCCTGAATAGTATCCAGATCATAGGAAACTACCCGGAACCCCTTGTCATGGCAATAGCTGAAAGGCATAGGACTATATAAACCAGATTTAGAAAATAAATGGGACATAGAAAATTCTCCTATGCATGCTGTTGCGTGGGGTACGAGACACCATGAAACATCTTGTAAGTATACTTTCTAATTTCAAATGTAGGTGATTATGTTCTCAGAGCCAAACTAGCCAGGGAGAAGTTCTTTTTTCCCCATGGACTCTTCAAATTGAACTCAAGGGGAATTTAGAATTTTCAAATATTAATTTGAAAAAACATAGCCTCTCTGTTTTGGAACATCTGAACAAAGAGTCTCTCCCAAAGGAAGTAATAACTAAGTTCTTAAAGGTCCAGAATCCTTGGGGGTTACACAGATATTCATATTTTAGGGTCCTCTCTTCCTAGACTTGTCTTATTTACAAATTTCCAGTGAAGGAAAGTTTCAAATATATTTAATATATACCAACCCTAATAGTTTCATAAAATAGTGTTGCTATTTGCAGCTCATATATTTCCTCTATAAGCCTTACAGCATCATGATTATTCATAGAGTAGCTGTTTTCTTTTCTTTTGTATATGTATCTCACCTTTGTTTGCTTTCGTTGTGTGTGGCATATTGTGGGGTTGGGGAGAAGGGGAGTTCCTGAGCCTTCAGTAGACCAGATGAGGATGAGGTATGGAATGTGGGGAAACATTCATTGTGCACTTTCTCACCTTGTCCTGTTTCTGCTCCCACCAATTCTCTCTGACTTACTCTCTGATGCTTAAAATTCCCTCAACAAGCAAGGTAGGCCACACTGAGAAGAAATGATTAACTGCAAATATTTCAATAATTAGTCACATTTAATTGGCACAATCTGTTTCAAAATAAAGTGCAAATAAGTGGTTCATGGTCTTTTATTCTCAGGCAAAGTGGAGAATCTAGAGGAAAGGAAATCAAGAGGATATCAGTTTCCAGAGAGGGCAGAGAGGGAGTCTCAAATGCTTGGAAAGAGAGAGGAAGGTGCAGAAAAAGAAGACTGAGAACCTGAGTTATCATCACTTATTTTAAAATTTGGCCAGAGATGGTCCTTCCCCATGTGCGCATCAAGTGGTTGGTCAGGTTGCCTAATATTTAGCCCAGTGATTAGCAATACATGCAGAGTGAAGCAAAAGGTATCCTTGACTGAACTATATAAAGCTTTGTCTCCTGAGTAGCCAGCATATCAACCATACTGCGTGACAGTCTCCTGATACACTGGGTCCCCCATGCCATGAAAGAGGATGGGAGTTAGAGATCATTTAAAGAAGGCTCCAGCCCCAGCAGGGCTTGGGGCTCTGGACTCTGAGCTCACCTGAAGCTAAGGCAAAAGTGCTCTGATATTTGTTTCCATTTCAGGTCGCATCTTCCATCCTTGGGGTCTTCGTCCTAACCCCATCCCTGGCCATGATGGTGAGTAAGGATGGAGAGAGTTCAACCTGTCTAGTCCTCCTTTAGCAGAAGCATTTTAAAAGGTGATAATTAAGGGCAACCTCCTCAAATTTCCTGTGAGTACCCATAAAACCTACAAGGCAGGGGCGAAGTAGGAACTCTGAACTTTCAACTTTTCTCACTGTTGCTTGGTTTTCTCCAGAACATCCGTTTCAACCATCCTCTGGATGGATCTGTTGGGACTCAAATTATCTATATCAGTGCCTTCCAAGGTATGGTCAGCATCCGAGACAACAATATTTTCAGTGAATGGGACGGAATCCTGGACTACAAGAATGTAAGATGAGAAACACATTCATTACAATGTGAAAGAAAGCCACATCTGGTCCAAAATGTAGCCTTATGCTTTTCCAGAGAAAAGAGGACGTTTGCCTTCTCTAGGTTTAGGTCCTTGATGGGCATGCACATCACTAGGTAAGGGAACAGCTTTCCTGCAGTTGCAGTGACTTCTTTTTGAGCCAAAAAATATAGGGGGAATTCCAGCTGGTCTATAGGGATCCTACATCCCCTATGTTCCTGTGAGGTGTTGACTTCACACGGCCACTGAAGGCCTCTGATCTCAGAAGCCCCCATGTCTTGTAACTGGTATGTGCTGTAGAAGTTATTTTGTCTTGACTTCTGATTTTAATGTTAATTTCCAAAGAAGAAGAATGATGTATTTTCATTTTTAGAAATCTGACTACCACTTGCCCATCACTTTCAATGGTAAGACCTAGCAGAAAGACACAATATCGAGAAGGCTCCACCTGTATGCTTGGCCTGGCTCTCTGATAGAAAAGCACTATAACCACAGGGACATCACTCGGCCTTTGTGTGCCTCAGTTTCCTCCTCTGCAAAATAGCATCAATAGCTACCATTCCTACCTGGCAGGACTCTGAAGGATTAAGTGAAGCAGAAGCCCACACTTCTTGTTCTGTCCTGCAAGGCCCTGTCCCATCTGGCCCCACCCTCTCCCATCTGGCCCCACTCCCACCCACATCCATGACATTCCCTCCAGCCACTCTGGACATCTCAGGATGGGCACCTCAGGCACAGGCTTTCTCTCTGCTCCAGCCTGTATCTGCTGTGCTCCCTTCCCTGACCACGTTCCTCCCTAGTCACCTAACCCATTCCTGATTTCCTCAAGGAAATGTCCCCTGAATCCTGCTAGAGGGCACACAGTCTACACAGGCTAGTGATTTTCAACTCTGCTCTATGCCATGGAGACTTTTCTTCAAACAAAAATATTCCATGGTAGTCTATGACATGGAACAGCAGAAGCCAGGACTACTCTGGCTGGAGAAGGGAGACGCAGGCAAACCTTAAGCTCAGTCAGGCACGGCTGGAGAACCGCTGCTCTACTCCAGGCTGTTGAGAGGCCAGATGACAGGCCCAGGGACTCATGGAGGCGGATGGTCAGTGGCAGACCTAGGGCTAGAATCTGAGTCTAGAGGGCATGGTCCAAGGTCCTGACAACCTTGTACATTCAGAGAGCACTCCATAATTTTCACAGTGCCCTCACAAGCAGTTAATTTCTCCTCTTATCTTCACAGCAACCCTGTGGGAGAGGGGCTATTATTATTTCTGCTTTCAGATGAAAAAACAGAGGATTGTGGAGCCCACTGAGGACCATGATGGTTGCTAAGTGGCAGAACAGGACCTGCAAGTCAGCCTTATTATTAGATCTAATCCCCTATCCCTCCCATCCCACCTGTCCATTCATTGTGTGCAGAATTCCCCGAGAGATTCCTTTCCTCACCCACATCAGGGGACAGTGCCAAAAGCCCCAGGAGTAGCAGGGCTCTGAACGTGTTACCAGTCCTGATGCTGGCCTTTTTGTGGTGCCCAGAGTGGCACTCTGCTGGATGCTGTACATCAGTCAGAAGAGCAGCTGTGCCACATTGATAGAAAGTGGGTGTCCATTAATATTGTGACTGCATGAATGACGTGTTTCTGCTGTGTTGCTTTAAGGCTCTGTTGGCGGCTAAGCTATTTAACAAGATGGCCTGAGTCCTGGCCAAGATGGACCAAGCAGTCTTCCCAAGTTCGGATGACATTAGCAAGGCCCTGGACAAGCAGGTAAGTGAAGCCAGTTCACTGTGGTTCCCTTTTAGTTTGGTGTTTTCCAACTCTGCATCCGACCTCCTAGGACAAGGCTGTGCACATAGAGAGACTTGGATCATGCTTGTTCTTCATGCCCATGAAATTCCACCATCATACCAAGGACTCCAGGTGCAGTTGATGGCTCATTCAAGTCAAGTCATAATTTAATCAAATAAAAGTTCTATACAGTGATCTCATTTTGATGAATTCCAGAAGGGTTTGAGCTACATGTTAGTGAATATAAATTGTTGAATGTAAATATTAGAGTGAAGTGACAGAATATTCACATTCCCCTACCTTCTTTCTCCTCTGCCTACCCCCTAAACATATCCACACATATTCTCTTCAGTTGAAAATAAGCCCAGGACTGCTGAAGCTCTCTTCCCCTCAGCTTCTTAAATGACAAAAGTAGTCCAGTAAGTTAAAAACCAGCAGGTGGTCCTGGACAAGTCATTGAAATCTGCTGTCATTTGCTTAAGTAGCCTGCACAGCACATTTGGCCGACACTGATATCCATGGCAGGAGGTGCTGACTCTCCAGGGGTAAAAAAGATACACTTCAGGTCACATAAAAGTAAGGCAACTTACCAATTTTTTTAAAAGAAAAGCTGAAAGTATCCCATCCGATTTAACAAGCAAAAACATAATATAATGCAACAAAAAATTTAAAGCATCCTATATTTTCATTAGACATGAGAAAGCATTGAAGACCAAATGAATTATTAAGTTTAAAAGGGTGAAAGGAACAGACAGGAAAAGTTACCTGAACGCACAGGCAGATTTTTCTGGAGTAATGTCATCACCTTGTGGCCAGACAGGATATTGCTGTTAGAGACTCCAAGGGCATGTTTGGGTTCAGAGCTATTCTGGTCAATTTTATCACCCCATGCACTGCCTCCACTTACTCATGGGCCAGGGTCTCAGATCCTTTCTGTCCTGCCTGCTGTTCCACCCCCAAATGCTGTCTCATCATTTTGATGTGACATGCCTTCCAGGCTTTTAAGCGTTACCCGTCTACTCGCGGCCTGACCTACACTGTTTTACCCAGCCGGGTCAAGAACTTAGCGCAGTATGGAATGCCCATTAAGAACATGTGCAGAGATGACCCCACCTACTTTGCCTGGCAGCAAAAAGAAGGTGTGTTAGCAACTTAACTAGAAACCCAAGACCATGGGTGAGTCAAAAGGCACAGTATGAATTTCAGGTCATTGACAAATTCTAATAACAGTTGTTGGGTTCGTTCTATTTATTTGTTACTGGATATAAAAATAATGGGGCCTGGGATGTATTCCCCCTCTGGTTGCGGAGATGATTTCCTGACAGCGGGACTTGTTGAGAATGGGGAGCTGAGTTAACTTAGCTTTATCAGGAGGCTAAGTTCAGTCATCTCATCAGTGGGATTTGACAGTGGGTAGATATCCTCACTTGACCCAAAGCCTCATCACTCCCTGCCCAAGCAACACAGTGCCCAGCATCCTATCATTAGAGTCCCATTGCTCTGGGATCCCCAGTTTCCTCTTCTGCAAGCTGCCCAGAGGTTGGAAGGCAAAACTCTAATAGTTATAGACCACTCTGGAAAAGGAGCATCTCAGTGCCTGGCACTCCTGCTAGGGATGTGGTGGGAGATCAGTAGTAACCACCTTGGAAAACTACTAGACAAGACTTAAAGAGCTGCTTTCTAGTCCAGGTAGTCAGTAACCACTTCCCATTAGGCTGCTGTCAGTCACTTACATCTTAATATAAGTTAACCCAACAAACAGGGCTTCTTCATAACAGGAGGATCCAGCAGGAAAACAGGGAGAACTTGAGGGGCTGGGGTTCAGAAGGATGATTAAGGATCACTTAAAGAAATAGAAAAAGGAGAGGTGAGGCCAATGATTGCAGGGGCAGGCAGTAGTAGGATCTTTCATTTTAGTCCCAGTCTTTTGCTAGAAGAGCTGTCCTGAGCACTACAACTGTGTTAGTTGCAACTCATAATATAGCCACTCTATTTGGGGGTCTTAAAGTGCTATTTTTTAAAAATAAAAATCCTTCTCTTTCTTTTTAAAGGTACTGCCCTGGCAATTGACCCTGATTCTTGTTTTGAAATCCAACTTCTGTCCTTTATGGGACTCTTCATCTGCGGTGAGATTCCTGGGCTCTGAACCTCCAGGAGGGCTGTTTGGCATGTGGACTCACCTGGCCTGAGGCCAGTGCTAGGACCCGGCCCTCCCTCTGCCTGTGGGAAGCTGCTCCTTTTAGTCTTCTACCTTCTGCCTTTTTTCCCAGTACCCAGCTCTGTAATCTGAAAAAGTGTGTCCACTTTCTCCCTCTGGGTTAGAACAATAAAGTTTCTTGCCTCACTGGTCTAGCAAATGAGTCCTCCCTGGCTGCCCTGTCCCCCTCAGCATTCCCGGCTGCATGCAGCCCGGGACCTCCCACTCCGGCATGGTGCAAAGGAGCTGGCACCTCTCCCAGGATGTCTCATCTCTAAGGGCTTCTTTCTGGGGTATCTCTTGAGAAATTTCTTGAGAATTTTAGCCAAAAAAAAAAAAAAAGAATCAATCAATCAATCAAAAATAAACAAAGACACTAGCCATAGCACAGACTTAGCTGTTGGGTCTGAGGCTATATCTCAGTCTCCTGAAAAATTGGTGCTGAGATTCCAAGGAAGCCTATTCTCTGTGGTGGCCCAGCCTGAAAATCCCTGTGAGAGATCCAGGTAAGCCTCCCTTTGGAACTGGCCTAAGCCCTTTAGTGGTAACTCCTAGGCATTTCTCTCTGTTGCAAATGAATAAGGGCCATGAATTCTCAGCACTCTTTTTATCTATGTATTTATTTATTGTTTATTTTTTGGAGACAGGGTCTTGCTCTGTCACCCAGGCTGGAGTACAGTGGTACGATCATAGCTCAATGAAGCCTGGGACTCCGAGTCAAGTGATCCTCCTGTCTCAGCCTCCCAAGTAGCTACAACTATAAGTATGAGTCACCATGCCAGGCTAATAAAAAAAAATTTTTTTTTTTTTAGAAACAGGGCCTCACTATGTTGCCCAGGCTTTTTTAATCTGTCTTTCTCTTTCTGTTTTTTTGAAATCAAATAGGCTTTGTATTTTAACTGTCCGTTCCTATAGCTGGGAGGGCCTGAGCCACGCCTACCCAAACCACAGTGCATCCCTGGCTCCTCTCACCTCAGGAACAAGAATAAATGGGGAAGGAGTGTTAGAGACACATGTGCAGATGTTCCACAGAAGGTCACGCTGGAGTTTGGAGGACTATAAAATAGAGTAGGACTGGGTGGGGTGTTGCATAGTGTGTGTGCATGGAGCAGGAGGGTTCTGGGGGATGACAGAGCTGCTAGGAGCCAGTTCTGCCAAGGAGATAGAGCAGTGGTTGACTGCCTATAGCCAGGAATGAAAGCCGACTGCACCAGAAAAGCCCAAGATGAACCTCTATCAAGGTATACACAGGATGTGGTTGGGCAGGCCAGAGGCTCTGAGCCTCTGGAATTGGTCACATATGACTTGTTGAGGGCAAGGCAAGTACAGATACGTACACAGCCACACTATGTGGAAATATTAGATGCAATATACCAAGGCTTGGACAAGCCAAGGCCCTGAGAGCACCATGAGGCAGGGTCTGGCCCCCAAGTCTAAGCCCAGTGAATCCCCAGAGTCAAATCACCATGGTTGTCAATGCATCCTATATGTGCCTTATCCCTGACACCCAGCCTCCACCTTCAACCTGAGCTCTGGGGACCAGTCCCTATCTTGTCGTATGTGCCTAAGTCCCTGTTACAGTTGCTAGATCCCCACTCCTGAACCTTCTGTGAAGATGGGGGCCTGCTGCCTACTGATCACTCTGATGCCACTCTCCCTCTTCTGGACTTCTGAGCTTCAGCTGCTCCTGAATTTCCCATCACCTCTGGACTTCATCCAATTATTATAATACCCTTGTTATTTCCAGGAGACTTCAAGACCCCCCAACATGCTTGTCTCCATCTGTTACATCCTTGCAGATACTCGCTTTCCAGCTGGGACTGGTTTCCTTCCAGAAATGCCAGGTTCAAGGCCTGCTGCCCTCCCGATGTGCATCATCACACTTGGCTGTCATTGGCTGGGCTGTGATAGCACCCTCCTGAGAAAGAGCCAGCACACCCCTCTAGACCTTAGAGGACTTGTCGAGGTAAATTTGGGTCCTTATAAAGAATCTTCCATGCATGCACCAGGATTTGGGTCCTTTGGGAGTTGGGATGGTGATGGTAAAAATAGCATTCAAGATGTTACCATCCTACTGATGGCCATTGTTAACATTTATTCTCAGAGTGCATCTAATTCAGCACTCAGTGAAATTTACCATATTTGAATCTCAAATCAGTGTCCCTGACCCAAATGTATTCCATGTTTATTAAGGCCCTAGCCTTCTGTTTAAAAGAGGATCATATGAACACTAATAACAGATTGTATGTTCCACCTGGGATTAAAGAACTTAAGCTGTGGACCTCTTCAAGGAGAACTACAAACCACTGCTCAATGAAATAAAAGAGGACACAAACAAATGGAAGAACATTCCATGCTCATGGATAGGAAGACTCAAGATCGTCAAAATGGCCATACTGCCCAAGGTAATTTACAGATTCAATGCCATCCCCATCAAGCTACTAATGACTTTCTTCACAGAATTGGAAAAAACTATTTAAGTTCATATGGAACCAAAAAAGAGCCCACATAGCCAAGACAATCCTAAGCAAAACTAACATACCTGGAGGCATCACACTACCTGACTTCAAACTATATTACAAGGCTGTAGTAACCAAAACAGCATGGTACTGGTGCCAAAACAGATATATAGACTAGCAGAACAGAACAGAGGCTTCAGAAATAACACCACACATCTACAACCATCTGATCTTTGACAAATCTGACAAAAACAAGAAATGGGGAAAGGATTCCCTATTTAATAAATGGTGCTGGGAAAACTGGCTAGCCATATATAGAAAACTGAAACTGGATCCCTTCCTTACACCTTATAAAAAATTAATTCACGATGAATTAAGGACTTGAATGTTAGATCTAAAATCATAAAAAACCTAGAAGAAAACCTAGGCAATACCATTCAGGACATAGGCATGGGAAAGGACTTCATGACTAAAACACAAAAAGCAATGGCAACAAAAGCCAAAATAGACAAATGGGATCTAATGAAACTAAAGAGCTTCTGCACAGCAAAAGAAACTACCATCAGAGTGAACAGGCAACCTACAGAATGGGAGAAAATTTCTGCAATCTAACATCTGCATCTGACATCTGCATCTAATTCTGCATCTGACAAAAGGCTAATATCCAGAATCTACAAAGAACTTAAACAAATTTACAAGAAAAAAACAACCCCATCAACAAGTGGGCAAAGGATATGAACAGACACTTCTCGAAGACATTTATGCAGCCAACAGACACATGAAAAAATGCTCATCATCACTGGTCATCAGAGAAATGCAAATCAAAACCACAATGAGATACCATCTCACATCAGTTAGAATGGCGATCATTAAAAAGTCAGGAAACAACAGATGCTAGAGAGGATGTGGAGAAATAGGAACACTTTTACACCGTTGGTGGGAGTGTAAATTAGTTCAACCATTGTGGAAGGCAGTGTGGCGATTCCTCAAGGATCTAGAACTAGAAATACCATTTGACCCAGAGATCCCATTACTGGGTATGTACCCAAAGGATTATAAGTCATGCTACTATAAAGACACATGCAGACGTATGTTTATGGCGGCACTATTCACAATAGCAAAGACTTGGAACCAACCCAAATATCCATCAATGATAGACTGGATTAAGAAAATGTGGCACATATATACCATGGAATACTATGCAGGCATAAAAAAGGATGAGTTCATGTCCTTTGCAGGGACATGGATGAAGCTGGAAACCATCATTCTCAGCAAACTGTCACAAAGACAGAAAACCAAACACCACATGTTCTCACTTATAGATGGGAATTGAACAATGAGAACACTTGGACACAGGGCAGGGAACATCACACACTGGGGCCTGTCGGGGGGTGGGGGGCTGGGGGAGGGATAGCATTAGGAGAAATACCTAATGTAAATGACGAGTTGATGGGTGCAGCAAACCAACATGGCACATGTATACCTATGTAACAAACCTACATGTTGTGCACATGTACCCTAGAACTTAAAGTATAATGAAAATAAATACATAAATAAGAGAGAACTTAAGCTTCTTGCTGAGTCCATTGAAATAATTTTTGAGTCTCCCTGGGAGTGCCTAAAAGTAGCTAAGAATGAGCCCAGTGATCTTCCAAGCAGGGAAATCGTCTCTTTTCTTTTCTTCCTCCCTTGGGGCAGCCCCTGTCTTTGACATAGGCTGACACAGTCAATGCTGCCTCTTACAGCTGAGAGAAGAGGCCAGGGAACCCACAGCACCCAGAGTCCTCAGGTGAGCCATCTCCACCTGCTGCCCCTCTGTGGAGTGCTGCCTTTTGGGCAGACACTGCCATCTCTGCCTCTGATCTGAGGAGCCTTAGGGGGCTTAAGAAGCATTAGCCCTCTGGACCCAATGCAGAAATAAGAAAAATGAGTCTCTCCTCACCCTTTGGCATCTCAATCATTCATGTATGCCCTGTGTATTAGTTTGTTTTCACACTGCTATAAAGAACTGCCCAAGATTGGGTAATTTATAAAGAAAAGAGGTTTAATTGACTCACAGTTCTGCATGGCTGGGGAGGCCTCAGGAAATTTACAATCATGGCAGAAGGGGAAGCAAGCACGTCTTACATGGTGGGAGGTGAAAGAGAGAGTGTGTGAAGGAGGAACTGTCAGACGTGTACGAAACCACCATATCTCGTGAGAACTCACTCACTATCACGAGAACAGCATGGGGGAAACTGCCTCTGTGATCCAGTCAGCTCCAAACAGGTCCCTCCCTCAACACGTGGGGTTTATGAGGATTACAATTCCAAATGAGATGTGGGTGGGGACACAGAGCCTAACCATATCACCCTGCAATGTGTACCCTAGTTTCTTAGAGAAACTAGTGAAAAAAAGGGGGGGCTTTTCTCATCTGTGGCTACTGTTGTTTTTATATTCAGTCCCCACCCACCACCCTGGGACCTGGAATATGAGTTCACTGGGGACTGGACCAGGGACAAATTTGAGCCTGAAACATGACAATGTCATTAAATTGCTCCTCCCTCCCCAGAGTTTGTTACTGGATTAGGACTGTGTCCCAGCCCCCTCTTTCCTGAGCAGATCTACCCTGGAAGAATCTTTAGTCCTGCAAATGGGCACTTGGAGGATTACCAAGAAGTCTTTAAGTAATGTCTAAATCCCAGCTGGGACTCAAAACTCTCTGCAATAAATAAAACTCTCCTGCAAGAATTCCATCCTTGCTCAAGAGTCCTTTCCCAGAGAGAGGAGATCTAAAACAGAGGTCAAATTTCCCGGCCTCCTTGTTTCGAGAAAGGCACTCCATTGACAGACTTCCCTTTAGGGGGAATATCTTAATTTCCTTACTAGTCCTTTCCACTCCCGATGGTGTCACTTCTAATTCTCCCTGCCACTCCTGCTTCTCTGCAGTCTAGGGAAGAGCCAGCTGTGTCCAAGCTCAGGACCATGGGTATGGGTGAGCTGGCTCATATGGGAGGCAGCTGCCCAATGTTCATTTTCTGGCTACCTGCTCACTCTGTGCTCTTAGTTTCCTTCCCAAGGGATCAGGAGCAGTGCCCCTTATCCTGCCTGGAATGTGCTGCTTCTCCTTGTCCTGCTGTCTGCTTGGGGCGGAGAGACCCACCCCATAACTTAACCCATAGGTCAGTAGTTATTTGTGTGGAGCCCCTCCATTGGACTGAGTTAGTTTGGGCGATGCTTTACACATGGGCAGTACCCCAGCTGTCCACAGCAGGCAGAGCTGTAGGTGTCCATGGACTCACATCCTCCCCATCCCTGAAGGAAGATCACAGCACTGGGTCCTCTGGCCTGGCCCCAGGCACCAGGCAGCTGGAACCCGGGCCTTTCAGTGCTGATGGGCTCTAGCCATGGCCAACTTGTATGTATCTTGAGACTGCTGAAGACTGGGTGGGCCTCCTTTTTATTTTGTGTTTTAAATTTAAAAAATATATGAACATTTTTATTGAGTTATACAATGAAGTGCAGATTTTAAGTGCACAGCTCAATGAATGTTTGCATATATTCATCCAATGTAGCCATCAACCAGAGGAAGACGTAGAAGATTTCCAATGCCCCAGAAGGCTTTTTCATGCCACTCCCAGGCAATATCCAACCTCACCCTTGGCCCCAACGGAGTGGAAAGGGATAGTAATGGAATTATCCTTTAATTTATCCTTAGCATAATGGAATATGCTGAGGAGTTCTCAGCAAAAATCAAACACACTCTGGCAAGTCTCTTGAGGTGGGGGTCAACTGTAGATGGTAAGGGGTTGGTGAGCAGCCCCAGGATTCTCCCTATTGTGATTAGTTTGTGTCAAACAGGAGAACAGAGAAGCTAACAAAGGTCGTGAATAAGAGGACAGGATGATTGTCCATTGACCAGGCATTGTTTACCTAAGGCCATGTATGGGTGTAGCAACAGTAACTTTTTAGAGGAAGATTGAGGGGTGAGCTGCATCATTAGAGGCAGTGAGGGGTGAATTCTTGGGGTGTCCCTTTTTGGGGTCATATGCTACTGCATGAGCTGCAAGGGCCATGCAGCAGCCAGGGAATCCTTCCCTAGTGGTTAAAAGCATGCTGAGGAAATGGGCTTACCACCTTAAAATGGGGTACACATAGACCCTAAATGCCAAGAAGCACTTGATTCCATTCCTGAATGTGTGCTGAGCTCTGTGCATCAGAGTTGCCGCAACATCAGACATTTCCCCAAGAGCCAAGGGAGAATCAGGGACAGTGCCTGGACTGATAAGAAGGAATGGCAGGCCAAACAGAGCTGGGCAGTGAACTTCAAGTGACATTTGCTTGAAGTTATCCTAGGAGTAGCCCTCGGTATTGGGTTTCTGCAACATGAGTAAAGGAAGGTGGTGAGCCTGGAATTTTCAAAGGGGTTTTAGGGGTGAAAGAAGTGGAGACAGCAGTGCTGGGTGGGTCCAGGTCTGGAGGCATGTGTACTCACTGGAGTTATCCAGCCTCTTTCAGGTCTATCTGTAAGGAATGTTTTCAGCTGTGAAAAAAGAGAACTCAGTCACAGTGGCCTAAACAGGTAGATACTGATCCAGGAAGGAAGTCCCAGCTGGAGCAGCTCTGGAATAATGCAGTCAGGCATTCTAGCTCTTGCTTTCTTTCTTTCCTGAATCTTCCTTCTCTAGGATTGTTGCCTCATGGTCCTAAAATGGCCAATCATCTCCTGACATCAGCCTCATATCCTCATTGAGTGAAGGATGATAGGAACACACAAAGGGCAGAGTCACATGCCAGCTGAGTCTGTTACTCCTTATTAGGAAAGAGAAATCTTTCCTGAAAGCCCCACTTAGCAGATTTCTACTTATAACTCATTGGCAGGAACTGAGATCATATGGCCACCCACAGGCCAATCATAGGCTGAGGAAAATGATATTGCTTTATTGTCTTAAAAGAAACCAAGACTGATTTAGCCCAGGGCTTTCTCAGCCTTGGCACTGCAAACATTTGAAGCCAGAACATTCTTTGTTGTAGGGCGGTGCCCTGAGCATTGTAGGATATTTAGCTGCATCTCTGGTGTCTACCCATTAGATTCCAGTAGCATACCCTCCAGCTGTAACAATCAAAAATGTCTCCAAACACCACTAGATGTCTCCAGGGGAGGGGAGAAAAATCACACCCCAGTTGAAAACTACTGATTCAGACTAATCATGATTAATCCCCTGGAACTAAAGGAACATATTTTCTAAAATTAAGGGCTTTTTTTTGTTGCTACTTAAATTGGAGCTCTGGGATTGGGTAATCAATGGACTGGTTTTGCCACAGAGTATTAGACAACTCTTACCAACAATAGATGAATAAGCATTTCTTTTAAAGGTCATATCCTCATTAGTTTCTGCCTGTTTGGGGTAACTTTATTGTCTTCAAATGGCTACTATTTATACTTTTTTCCAGGTTTATAATTCTTATGGAAGGAATGTTAGTCTGATATAAGCTACTTCATCATTATTAGAAGCTAGAAGTCTCAATATTTTATTAATTCACCAATTTATATTTATTATGTTTGAGTTAACAAATGCTTGAATTCATTCATTGAGTCAGTTATCCAAACAGTTATTTGTATAATAAAGTCTTTGTTTGGGTCCATGTATTCTAATCCTGGGAGCTCTGAATGAACAAATTCTATTTAATTCTATCTCAGATGAGCAAATGAGTTTGCATGACATGTGACATGTCATTTACTGCGAGAAACACAATTGTATGGGAAATAAGAAAAATAAGAACCTCATCTACATGCCTCACCCAGCTTCCTGCAAAAGCTCGATTGGCACACTCATATCCTGGGCCAGGCTGCTCCTTCAGGCCAGCTGTTTAAAAAAAAACAAAAAAACCCACAAACATCAGTATATTTTATGTGCACACATATGAAAAGGAAGACAGAGGGACCAATGAAGACATAGCAGGCAATAGGCACACACTGGTCATGTGTCCTTTTCAAGAGCTGCCCATTTGGGAGACAGTCTCACCCACCTCAAAGGTCCTTTTGCAGAACCAGGGCCTGCAGCTCCTCCAGGTCGGGGGTGGCCTCAAGGTGGAAGGCACTCTCCGTGCTGTAGCTCCTCTAAGGGCTGGGCCTCTTACTTGTCTTCACTGAGGATGATGCCTACACACTCCAGAGCTTCATAAATGTAGGTTCTCATGAACCGACCCACTCAGCGGATGCCTTCCCAGGAGATCCATGCGGAGCGAGGGACCAGGACTAAAGGGCTTCATGGGCACTCCCTAGGTATTACTGCTGTGAATAAGCATAGACCATTGTGACTCACTGGCATAGAAGAGGGGATAGGGCACGTGGGACGGGATGCCTAGCAGATGTCAGAAGCGGTTCAACCATGCAGGGCAGCACATTGTTGTCTGTAACTTAGAGATGCTGCCATGTCCAGTGGAGAGAGACCCAGGACAGCAGAGGTTCATGAACAGCCAGCAGACACTCCCCACCAGCACCCCTACTGTTTGGCAGGGCTGTGATTACTCCAAACTTTGAATCCCTGGGCATTAAGGGATTGGGGATCTGATACCCTGAAAAGCAAGTTGAAGTCTGGGCTATCACTTATGAGATCTGAACCGGTATATCCCGTGGTCAGACAGGCAGCATTGCGTTTGCTGTCTCCCTTTGCTGAAGGCTTGATGCCCTATGACGGGAAATGGGAGCAACAGGACACCTAGATGAAGCAGCAAACACAATGCTGGATGTTGCCAAGCACACAGGTGTACCCCAGAACCTCCTGCACTTGGGAGCTTACAGGACCCAGAGAGAAAATGGTGCCAGGGAATGCCCACAAGGCCACATCTGAAGCAGTGAGACCCACTGGGCCATCCGAGCACTAGCTCTGGCTGAGAATTAAGGAAGTATCAACGAGCTGGCCGCTGGACTCAGTTGTGGAATGGGAGTGTGAAGGTGGGTGGTGTGGTCGAGGGGTGCACATGGAAGACCTGGAGGGGTATTGGGATCCAGGAGACTGAGACAACATGGAGTTGGGGAGAGAACCAAGGAAACAACCCAGAGAGAACAGTGAAGCCAGACAGTATTCTCCTTCTGGAATCTTCTCCAACTGTAGATGAGAAGCAGTCTACCTCCCCCCACCCCACCCCACTTGAAGCCTGGTTCCCTGTAACCCTCAAAGCCCTGGAATTGGCACCATAATAAAACCAAAAGGAGGGCTGGCCCTGCAGAAAGTATTAATAGTTCATCCCTGGATTTGAGGAGCCTGCCCAGGCAGGAAACAGGCTGGGAAATTCCCTTCATTCTGCCCAGGGGATGGCTAATTGCAGAAAAATCCTGCCAAAGGCAGAGTCTGCAAGCCTTTCTCCAGAACTGGGACGCCACTGCTTCCCTTCCCACCACAGCCTGCCCCAGCCTGCACCCCGGGTGGTGCTATCTACAAGGTGCAGGTAGGGAAGCCAGCAGGGAAGAAATTAGCTTTCTCCTTTTAAAAAATCATTTAAAAAGTGGCAATATCTCCTGTGGAGTGTGGTAGTGCCACTTTTTAAGTGATTCATAAAAAGGGAAATGCTAATTTGTACTTGAGTCCTAGTGTGGTCAAGAAGAGACCATGTACCATGGGATGGGCCACTTTCTAAAGGTCCCTACCCCTTGGGGAATGAGGAACAGAGCTGAAGTAGGCTGGAGTAAGGATTTTACCTGTCCACTGCCAGCAAAGGACCTGTCACAGGAGAAAGGGGGTTGGGGAAACCAAGATGACAATGCCTATAAGTGTGGCATGGTTAATACTGTGTAAGGAGTAAGCTCAAAGCATCAGCCTCACTGGGAGGGGTTTGGAGAGAGGGGAAGCCCTGAGGAGGTTTTGCTACAGGGCTGGGACTATGGCCAAACCAGAACTAATCCCCTCCCACAAAGGATGCTCCAAAGAGCCTTCCACAGCTGAAAGGTCCTCCTCTCTCTTTCTCCCCCCATTATCCATGGGTTTCCAATGCTGGATACCTGCTCCTCCATCCCGCAGAAAGCTAGATTGCTCAGCTGGCTTGAAAATAAACGAGTCAGGGCACAGATGACCTAGAACTCTGCCTTTTCCCTATCAAACTAACTTGCCTCTAGGTCCCCATTGTGGATCCACAGGGCCATTCCAGCCTGACTGTGCATTGGAGGGTACCATCAGTTCTCAGCTGGGCCACTATGAGGAGGGAGCACTGCCAGAACCCACTAGACTCTGGGCAGGGAGGCATAACTCAGTTCAAGCCAGCTTTTGTAGCCTGACCAACTCTTCCAGCATCCTGGGTGCTTTGTGGTATTCGGTCCAGGTTTGCTCCTTCTCCCTGATGGCCCAGAGAGGGTCTCTGGCTTGAGCATCCAGTAAGTTAACGGAGTCGATATCTACTTTTTTCAGCCTTTAAGAGGGGGCTAATTATGGAAAAAATATAACCAAAGCCCCAGCTGCATTGTAGCTTCCATTTAGATACATTCCTTTTACGGTGTGCCTGTTATCCTCCACCGGCTGCTCCTGACATGTATTCAGCATGACAACAGCAAAGAGAAGAGTTAGAGAGCAAATGCTAAAAATAGGAGCAATGCTATAAAAATTAATGAGGATAACACATCTCTAAGCAGTAAATTCCAAAGGAGTTTACCAGTCATAACACCCCTTCCTGCACCCCACCTTCCTATCCCTAATGCTGGCCACAGGATTGTGCCCCACATGAGCCAATTAGGATCATATACTTTTAAAATTAAAAGTAATTTGAAATTAGAACTAAAAGGAGTCCTTTTCTCTCTGATGATCAAGGTGGGAAGATGAGGACCAATAGTGGCTGACTATAGTATAGTTGACAGTGGTATTGACTCTATCCTCATGGAGAAACCCAGTGTAAGATACTGAGGTTGAATGTAGAGAGGAGAGTTGAGACATGGAAAGAGAGTGTGTGGTCACCTTCAAGAATCTAGTTGCGCTACTTAAGACCAGAGTATCTGTTTTCTTCCATGGTTAGTTATATGAGACAGTAAATTCCCCCTTGGCCTCAGCAAATTTGATTTGGTTTGCATCACTTGCAAACACCAAAGCCCCAGCTCAGACACTCTACCATTCATTTGGCACTTTATTGTGCATTCATTACTGATGTTATCAAATGTTTTCATACCAATGCTTATTTCCCCAACAAGAAAATAACTTTGGCAGATATGGTAGCTTTGCCTTGGGCCTCTTCCCCCAGCATACCTGTCCCAGTGCTGAGTACATTGATGACTGTTAACAAGTAGATGTACAGTTTTCGAAATAAAAGTAGTAAATGGCACATAGAAATTATTTTTTAAATGTTATTAAACTCCTTTTACAAAACAATCAGAGGAACCCCAAAGCTTTTGTGGCTAGTTTTCAACTGTATTTGAGTTTCCAAAGTGACAATTGATAAGGAGAACTGGAAAAACCTATTTGTTGTTGCATTTAAAAAAAAAATCAGTGTTTATTTTATGTGCAGGGAGTATATGTGCGGGTTTCTTACATGGGAATATTGTGTGATGTTGATGTTAAGTATACACATCCCATCACCCAGGTACTGAGCATAGGACCAGATAGGTAATTTTACAACCTGAACCTTCCTCTCTCCTTCCTTCCTCTAATAGTCTGCAGTGTCTATTGTTCCCATGTTTATGTCCACGTGTACTCAATGTTTAGCTCCCCCTTATAAGTGAGAACAAGTAGTATCTGGTTTTCTCTTCCTACATTAATTTGTTTAGGATTACGGCCTCCAACTTCATCCATGCTGCTGCAAAGGACATGATTTCTTTCGTTTTCATGGCTGTGTAGTATTCCGTGGTATATATGTACCACATTTTCTTTATCCAATCTACCATCGATGGGCAGCTGGGTTGATTTTTGTCTTTATTATTGTATATAATGCAGCAATGAACATATGAGTGCATGTGTCTTTTTGGTAGAATGATTTATTTTCCATTGAGTATATACTCAGTAATGAAATTGCTGGGTCAAATGGTATCTGTGTTTTAAGTTCTTTGAGAAATCTCCAGACTGATTTCCAGGGGCTGAACTAATTTACATTCCCACCAACAGTATATAAGTGTTCCTTTTTCTCCACAGCCTCACCAACACCTGTGGATTTTTTTACTTTTTGATAATAGCCATCCTGACTGGTATGAGATGGTATCTCTTAGTGGTTTTATTGGTATTTATCTGATTATTAGTGATGCTAATTTTTCATATGTTTGTTGGCCACTTTTAAGAAGTATCAGTTGATCTCCTTTGCCTATTTTTAATGGTGTTATTTGTTTGTCACTTGTTGATTTGTTTAAGGTCTCTATAGATTCTGGACAGATATTTTGCCTTCGTCAGATCCATAGTTTGAGAATATCTTCTCTTATTCTGCAGGTTGTCTGTTTACTGTGTTAATAGTTTCATTCACTGTACAGGAGCTCTTTAATTAGATCCCACTTCTTTGCCAAGGCTAATGTTGCCAAGGTTAATGTATTTCGTAGGTTATCTTCTAGGATTTTTATAGTTTGAGGTCTTTGAGGTCTTTGATGCATTTTGAGTTAATTTTTGTATATGGTGAGAGGTAGGTTTCCAGCTTCAATCTTCTGCATATGCCTAGCCAGTTATCCCAGCACCATTTATTGAATAGGGAATCCTTACCTCATTGCTTGTTTTTGTCAGCCTTGTTGGAGATCAGATGGTTGTAGGTGTGTGGCTTAATTTCTGGGTTCTGTAACCTGTTCCATTGGTCTATGTGTCTGTTTTTGTACCAGTACCATGCTGTTTTGGTTACTGTAGCTTTGTAGTGTAGTTTGAAGTCTGGTAGTGTGATGTCTTCAGCTTTGTTTTTTGTTTGTTCATTTGTTTTGTTTTGTTTGCTTAGGATTGCTTTGGCTGTTTGGGTTCTTTTTTGTCCCATATGAATTTTAGAATAGTTTTTTTCTAATTCTGTGAAGAATGACTTTGGCAGTTTTATAAGACTAGCATTGAATCTGTATATTGCTTTGGGCAGTATGGCCATTTTAATAATATTAATTTTTTCAATCCATGGTCATGGATTTTTTCCATTTGTTTGTGTCACCTATGATTTCTTTAAGCCTTGTAAAGATCTTTCACCTCCTTAGTGAAAGCTGTATTCCTAGATATATCATTTTCTTTGTGGCTATTTAAGTGAGTTTGTGTTCTTGATTTTACTCTCAGCCTGGACACTGTTGGTATATAGAAATGCTACCACTTTTTGTACATTGATTTTGTATCCTGAAACTTTACTAAAATCATTCATCAGTTTTAGGAGTCTTTTGACAGAGTCTTTAGGGTTTTCTCGGTATACAAATATATCATCAGCAAAGAGAGACAGTTCGACTTCTTTTCCTATTTGGATGCTTTTTATTTCCTTCTCTTACCTAATTTCTCTGACTAGTACTTACAGTAGTACTACCTTGAATAGGAGTGGTGAGAGTAGGTATCCTTGCCTTCTTCGTGTTCTTAAGAGGAATGGCTAAAGCTTTTGCCCATTCAGTATGATGTTGGATGTGGATTTCTCATAGATGGTTCTTATTATTTTGAGGTATGTTCCTTTGATAGATGTTGAATTTTTATTGATAGCTTTTTCTGCCTCTATTGAGATGACTATGTAGGTTTTGCTTTCAATTCTGTTTATGTGGCAAATCATACTTATTGATTTGCCTATGTTGAACCAGCCTTGCATTCCTGGAATGATGCCTACTTGATCATGATATATTAACTTTTTGATGTGCTGTTGGATTTGGTTTGTTAATATTTTGTTGAGAATTTTTGCATCTATTCAATCTTGGGAGATTTTTGCTTTCAGGAATTTATCCATTTCCTCTATATTTTCTAATTTGTGTATGTTCATAGTAGTCTCTGAGGACAAGTATTTCTGTGGATCAATTGTAACATCACCTTTGTCATTTCTGGTTGTGTTTATTTGGATCTTCTCTTTCTTTTTTGTTCATCTAGCTAGGTGGGTCTATCAATTTTATTTATTCTTGCAAAGAAACAACTATTGGTTTCATTTGATCTTTTGTATGGATTTTGCATCTCAATTTCATTCCATTCTTCTCTGACTTTAGTGACTTCTTTTATTCTGCTAGCTTTGGGGTTGATTGGTTATTTTCTGTCCAGTTCTTTTAGGTACAAAGACTGCTAATTTGAGATCTTCCTAACTTCTTGATTAAGGCATTTAGTGCTATAAACTTTCCTCTTAACACTGCTTTAGCTGTACCCCAGAGATTTTGGTAAGGTATGTCTCTATTTTTAGTAATTTCAAATAATTTTTTATTTCTTCCTGAATTTTGATGTTCACGCAAGAGTTATTCAGGAGTAAGTTGTTTAATTTTCATGTATTTATGTAGTTTTGGGAGATCTTGATATTGATTTCTTTTTAATTACATTGTGGTCTGATATTAAGGTTCATATGATTTCAATTTTTTTAAATTTATTGAGACTTGCTTTCTTACCTAGCATGTGGTTGATCTTGGAATGTGTTCCATGTGCAGATGAGAAGAATGTATATTCTGTCTTTGTTGGGTGAAGTTTTCTGTGGATATCTATTAGGTCCAATTGGTCAAGTATCAAGTTTAAGTCCAGAGTTCCTTTGTTAGTTTTCTGTCTCAATGATCTGTAAGTAGGATGTGAAAGTCTCCCACTATTATTGTGTGGCTGTCTAAGTCTTCTTGTAGATCAAGAAGTAGTTGTTTTATAAATCTGGGTGCTCCAATGTTGGGTGTGTATATATTTAGAAAAGTTAAAACTTCTTGTTGGATTGTACCCTTTGTCATTATGTAATACCCTTCCTTTTTTCCAATAAGCCTTCTGCGGTCCAGGCAATACCCTTCTTTGTCTTTCTTAATTATTAAGGGTTTAAAATCTGTTTTGTCTGATATAAAACTAGTGACTCCTGTTCTTTTTTGTTTTCTGATTTTGCATGATAAATCTTTCTCCAACTCTTTGAGTCTGTGGGTGTCATTACATGTAACATAGAGCTCTTGAAAATAGTGGATGATTGGGTCTTGTCTTTTTATCAAGCTTGACACTCTCTGTCTTTTAAGTGGGGCATTTAGCCTCTTTACACTCGGGGTTAGTATTGATGTGTGAGATGTTGATCCTGTCATTGTGTTGTTATGTAGACTTACTGTGTAATTGCCTATAGTGTCTGTGGGCTGTGTGCTTAAGTGAGTGTTTGTGATAGCAGGTGTTATTCTTTTGAGTCCATATTCAGCACTCCCTTAGGACCTCTTGTTAGGCTGGTCTAGTTGAAAGGAATTCCTTCAGCATTTGCTTGTCTGAGAAGGGTTTTATTTCTCCTTCACTTAGGAAGCTTAGTTTGGCAGTGTATGAGACTTTTGGTTGGAAATTTTTTTCTTTAAGGATGACAAAAATAGACCCCCCTCCCTCCATCTCTTCTGGCTTGTCAGGTTTCTGCTGAGAGGTCCACTGCCAGCCTAATGAGAGTCCTTCTGCATGTGACTTGACCCTTCTCCCTAGCTGTCTTTAAGATTTTTTTCTTTTGCATTGACCATGGTGAATCTGATGACTATGTGCCTTGGGGATGGTCATCTTGTATATTATCTGGCCAAGGTCTTCTGTATTTCTTGAATTTACATGTCAACCTCTCTAGAGAGATTAGGGAAATTTTTGTGGGCTATGTCCCCAAATATATTTTCCAAGTTGCTTATTCTCTCTCCTTCTCTCTCAGGGATGGCAATGAGTCATGGATTTGGTCTCTTTACATAGTCTCATATTTCTGGGAGATTGTGTTCATTTCTTAAAACTCTTTTTTCTTTATTTTTTTCTAAGTTGATTCAAAGAACCAGGGTTCGAGCTCTGAGATTCTTTCCTCAGCTTGGTCTATTCTGCTGTTAATACTTCTGATTGTATTATGAAATTCTTTTTTCAACTCAATAAGCTCAGTTTGGGTCTTTTGTAAAATTGCTATTTCATCTTTCAGCTCTTAAACCATTTCACTGGATTGCTTGGTTTCCTTGGATTGGATTTCAACTTTCTCCTGGATATCTATGAGCTTCATGGCCATTCAGATTCTGAATTCCATGCTTGTCATTTCAGATTGGTTAAGAACAATTGCTGCGGAGCTAGTGGGCTCATTTGGAGGTAAGGGGACACTCTGGTTTTTTAAATTGCTACAGTTCTTGCACTGATTCTTTCTCATCTGGGAGGGTTGGTGTTCCTTTAACTGTGGTGTAAACTGAATATAGTCAGTTGGCTTCATTTCTGGAAGTTTTCAGAGGGCTAAGGCTCCAAACAGTCTGTTGAATTCTAGTCCTCGGCCTGGCCGGAAGGAAAATTAGCAGTTTTTCGTGTTGTAGTTTGGGCTGAAATCCAGTAGATGGCGCGTGAGAGCAATGGGAGGTAGCTAGGCTCTCATTCTGCCACCTGGCTCCTTTGTGTATCCGGCCTTTGAAGCCCTGCTCTGTGGTGCAAGGGGGAGAGGGGTGACCCCTCACCAGGTCTCCTCCTCGGTCTTGGGGGGAGGGACCCCTGATCATTGGCACTGTGGCCGTGACTTTTTGTTGTTGTTAGGTGTTCCAGGTCGTGGGGCTCCTTCACGCAGAGGTCCAGCAGGGAGACAGGCCCCACACTTACTGGACCAGCTCTGTGGAGGGAGGCACGCCTAGGTTCCACACCGGCCCAGGAACCTGTGGGACTCACCCCTCTCTGAGAGTTTTCTGAGAGTATGGGCTCCTCTTCTGCTGAAGCACTGGGCCCAGTTCCGCACTCCGGAGCCACAGACCTTAGCCCTGGGACGTCCGGATCTGCTCACAGCTCCCTCCCCTGGACCCTTGGGGTTGGGATCTGTGTGCACTGAGGGATCCAAACAGCTCCCACGCTGCCGGAATGCACTCAAGTGGAGCAAAGCACCCAGGCTGAGCAGCTGAGGCTGCACTGTGTACACACTCCTGTGGGGTGGCCAGGCAGGAATCCTGGGAGGGACCGGCAGGTAGGTGGGCCTGCGGGACAGATGTGCCCTAATCCCACGGGGAAGCCCTTCTTCTCCCATTCTGGTGGTTATATGGGGCCAGAGTCTCTCAGAGGGAGACAGAGAGCCCTGGGGGATGAGTGCTCCCGCGGAGCTGTCTCACAGGCAAAGCTTCCAGCTCCGTGCCTGCTGAAGCCCTTTCTCCATCTAATCTCTAGTGAGAGTCTCATGTCAGCTCAAACGCGGAGGCCGAGGGTCCTCTGCAGCTAGGATCCCAGAGGTCTGCGGCAAGAGAATAAATTGTCGTTAAAGTAATTCCTCTTTGCTCTGAATTTGCATTCAGCCGAACGTGCACGTGTGACCCAGCTTCACGATCTGAGATTTGTACACAATGTGAAATTTATTTGAAATATTGGAAGTTGCTTTTCTGCTATGTATTGACTTGGCATTTCTAGTTAGGTTTTCACTCCTGTTATGATCTTCAGTATGGTGCATCTTTTCCTGGATGTTAGGTGCTCCTTCCTCTCTCCCTTTCTCCCTTCTCACTCCAGGGCAACACATATTATTATAATGTTTATTCAGGTTGAGTCTACTGGTTTGGTGAGTTAAAGAACATTTTAACTCATATGAATGGCCCTAAAAGTCTTCACCTGAGCATTCAACTTGTTTGATAAGCATACGCCATGTCCCTCCCCTGGCCAGGTCAAGGCCATCACCATATGAGCCTCTTCTCTACCCAGGTTGCTCCCATATATTTGGATGGTTAGATGGGAAGCCGGTCCAGAGGGCAGATGCAGAAATGGAAATTCGACCCCAGCTGACTAGTCCACATGTGACTCAGTGGTACCATCTGGGAATTTTCACACATTATGCACCTTATTTAAAATTCTGGCAATTTTTTTTCTTCTATATAGTGACAAAGACATTGCTTGGATTCCCTTTGCTGCTTACAAAAAACAACAAACACCAAAAAATCTGTAAATACAGCATTTATGTTTTCTGACTGAATCTCAAAATTAGTTGGGGCATTGGGAAAGAATTTAACTTGACTTTTGAGTGTAAACCAAGGATGTATTTCTTTGAAAAGATAAAACAAGAGGGCTAATCATCCTAAACATGAATGTCTGCACAGATTGAAATTCCCAAGATGCCCAGGAGCCCAGCCTTTGCACAGCCTCCAGCACCGACATTATCTGGAAAAGGGAAAATTTTTCAGAGAAAGAGCATTAAAAAATATATTATTGGAATTATTAGAATAATAATACATTTGCTTAAATAAAACTGACAACTTTTGGAAGTGCTGGTTGGCTCAATCCCAGTGATATTATACCATTCTGTGTCAATGGCATGCCTATGTGCCTTTATTTACTTTATGAATGAGTACTTAAAATTCTTTTCTGGGCAGTAGATATATAATAAACATGAACTCTTCTTTATCTACTCTTCTTTATCTACCTTCCACTACTCTGAGACATTTCCTTTGTTGTGTTCGTCATCAGGTGGCCCGACCTCTTTCACTCTGGTTGCTCTGCCACGTTTAGAAGCTTTGTATAAAAATGACAGTAATATCTGCAGTGGCATATGTTACCCAGATGAATCAGGGTTTTTACTCCCTGTCTGTAAGTCCACTTGGCCTCCTCTTTCCTGTACCAATTCTATTCTGGATCCTGAGAGCATTTCTTAGTGACTTCCTTCTTCCTTCTTATTATCTTCAAAAGATGCTATTCTAAGGGCCCAGATGACTTTTTGCTACTTGAAATTCTTACATATGAAAGTATACAAGAATTGAGTAGTTTTTCATTGGCACCCAGGAATCCTTTATTCCATCCTCTCTTTTCACTTGTCAGCTTCTTCACTAGACTATGTGTTCCTTGGAGACAGTTTAATTCATTTCTGTATTCCTAACATTTAGCACAATTTACACACGTGGCATGTAATTAATTCCCAAAGCAAACTGAACTGAGTACTGTTTCCATTTATTTGCATTTCACATGGCACCCAGCAGAGCACCTGGCACATAGTAGCTTTCAGAAAATATTTGGTGAATGAATGACTTATTGGTACTCACGTGTGTTTTCAACCACTTCCCCCTTATACAAGGGGATATGTTTGCAGAGTTTCTCAATGGGTGACCCAAACAGGAACCAATCCACATCTTTGATCAGAGACTCCAGAGGGTTGTACTTGACCCAGGTGTATTTGTTGGAGAACATGTTTTCCAGAGTCTAGATCGGTATAACGGAAAAGAACAACATAAAATAAATTGACAAAAATTGGTGTACCTTATTCGAAATTGTGATGATTTTTCTCTTTCAGATTATTAAACAGAAAGAACTTAGGGATCTCAAGGCATCATCTCTTTTTGAACACTCTATCTGTGAAGTAGCCTCATTAGTAATTACCAGTGTTATTTTACCTCTGGTGGCAATGAAGCCCAAAGAAAGTAAGTCCCATGTCAAATGTGGCACCTATAAGAAGTTGTGGAGGGAGACTTAAACCTTGGGTCTCTAGCCACAGTGCACTATAGTATACAGTATATAGTATACAGTATATTCACTATACTGTATTATTTCTTTGCATCTTTGGGTCATTGAATATTAGAACTTCTCTTACTAGTGTTCCAATCACCATTTCTCATAGCCCTGCTCTGAGAAGAGAAGCTGATCAGTCCTTGCTATAATGTCACTGGAATTTATTATAAATTCTTGTATTTAGGACTATATGGTGGAAATCAAGCTGAGATTTACTCCTGCTCTTAAAAAATAATAAAATAAAAGTAAAAACACTTTAATAACTTTAATAAGTTGAATATCATATTTATGGTAAGGCATGATAGTATGATCTTCTCCCTCACCCTCTTCATTTCTCCATAAATACCAGTATTGCCTGGCTTAAGAACAGAGAATACTCAAGAGTGCCCCAGAATTACCTGTTTCTCATACATGTAACGTTGGAGATTGTTCAAAGGAGGGATGTTCTGATGGTCCATCTTCAGGATAAAGCAGGCTCTTCGAGAGAGCACCCTGGATGCAATGTAGCCCTGAGGCAGCAAGAGTACAGTTACTGTTCCTCCCTAGTTCTCTGAATCTGAACTTGGTGAAGACGATGCCTGAAACTCAGAAGAAAGACTTGAACATGCACAGTGAATATATGGTGGGATTGCTCTCCAATCTGCAATCAACTTTATCCACTTGACTTATTTTACATACCATTTTCTTTTTTTCACTTGTCATTTCTACCCCTTTGAAATTGTGCAAACCCATGACTATATTCTGCTTTTCATGTTATGGAGCCAGGGTCTGCAGTTTGAGGTTTGAAAGATTGAGAAGAAGCACTTCCCTGTCTCTTTCCATTATTTTATTATCATTATTATTATTATTTTTTTTTTTTGAGACAGACTCTCACTCTGTTGCCCAGGCTGGAGTGCAGTGGTGCAATCTCAGCTCACTGAAGCCTCCACCTCCCTGGTTCAAGCAACTCTCCTGCCTCAGCTTCCAGAGTAGCTGGGACTACAGGTGTGCACCACCACGCACAGCTAATTTTGTATGTTTAGTAGAGATGGAGTTTCACCATGTTAGCCAGGCTGGTCTCAAACTCCTGATCTCAAGTGATCCACCCACCTTGGGCTCCCAACGCGCTGAGGTTACAGGTGTAAGCTACTGCATCTGGCCTCTTTCCATTAATTTTATTCTGCTTCCTCCCCAATTTGGGGTAAATAGAATATTTTTTAGAACTGTGCTGTCCTGGCCGGGTGCGGTGGCTCATGCCTGTAATCCCAGCACTTTGGGAGGCCGAGGTGGCCAGATCATGAGGTCAGGAGATCGAGACCATCCTGGCTAACATGGTGAAACCCCGTCTCTACTAAAAATACAAAAAATTTAGCCGGGTGTGGTGGCGGGCACCTGTAGTCCCAGCTACTCGGGAGGCTGAGGCAGGAGAATGGCATGAACCCGGGAGATGGAGCTTGCAGTGAGCCGAGATCACACCTCTGGACTCCAGCCTGGGTGACAGAGCGAGACTCCGTCAAAAAAAAACAAAAACAAAAACAAATACAAAGATCTGTGCTGTCTAACATGATAGTTATTAGGTATATGCCACTATCTAAATTTAAATTCAAATTAGATAAAATTTAAAATGCACTTCCGTTACAAATTTTGAGTACTCAATAACCACAGGGGGCTGGGGGCTTCCCTATTGGAAATTCAAATCTAGAACACTTCCACCACTGCAGAAAGTTCTGTTAGACAGTGCTGCTTTAGAAGCTCTAATAAGCATACCCACACCCACACTCATGCATACCCACACCCACACTCATGCACGCCCACATACGTCTCATCTATCCTCCCCTCATTTGCCATCTTTTCTTCCTCTCCAGTTTTCTCCATCCCTTCTCCATCTCAAACCCAAGCTGGCTGGAGAGGGATGGGTTGAACTAAGGTGGGATTGAAAGAGCAATGGAGGGTGAAGACCCTGGGGCCAGAAGGGACCTAAGGCCACTGAGTCTTCACCTGGAGTGAAAATTGTGTCTATAGAATTCCAAATAATGATATACCCTAGAAAGCTGTATCTAATAGAAATATTCCTGGTTCTTATTTTTCAATTCTCACAAATTGTCAGTTCCTAAAATTCAAAAAACAGACAGAGCCTGAGCCTGGTGATAATGGAAGAAGCTTAAAGCAAATCCTCACTTCTCTATTTTTTTTAAAGACAGTTTTGGGATTTCTATGACAGTTGCTTAAAAACAATTTCAGTGCCACTTCCTTTTAAACCACATCTTCTAATGACTCCATACTTTCAAATGTGCGATTGAACCGCCAACACCAATGGGAAAGAGGAACATGAAGACATTTCTAGAAGAAAAGGGACAGAAAAGCATGTTCAAAAGTCTAGTGAGATGAGCTGAACCTACTTATATCCATAGAGCACAGCTTGGAACCTAGGTAGAAGCAGGTTCATAATTCGTTGGTGGAACAAATGGAAAACAAATGAATAAATAACTGATGAAGGATACGTTTTCTGAGCAGATTTCTGTGACTTATTGTTAATGCCAGTATCTAACACTTGAAAATAGTTTAGTGCTTTTAGTTAGCAGACTTTCTTACAGAAAAAGTATGATTTGTTGCCTACCCTATGTACATAATTAAATGTGTATAGTTGCTCTGAATTTCTGCTATGTTGTGATTGCTTTGTGATTGTTCTTTTTATTATTTTATATTTTTTAATTATTTATTTATTCATTTATTTGAGACAGGATCTCGTTCTGTCACCCAGGCTGGAGTGCAGTGGCGCAGTCTCAGCTCACTGCAGCCTTGACTTCCTGGGCTCCAGCAATCCTCCCACCTCAGCCTCCCAAGTAGGTGGGACCACAGGCTCGCACCACCACACCCAGCTAATTTTTGTATTTTTGGTAGAGATGGGATTTCGCCGTGTTGCCCAGGCCAGTCTCCAACTCCTGGGCTCAAGAGATCCTCCTGCCTCAGACCCCCAAAGTGCTGGGATTACAGGCATGAGCCACTGTGGCTGACCAATGGTTCTTTTTCTGCATGATGTTCTGTGTTAGAAGCCCTATTCATTCATTTATTCACTCAACAAATGTGTTTGAGTGTCTGCGTGCCGGGCTTTGCTTTGGACTTTGGTTACTCTTCTCTGCACTTTCTGAGCCTGTAGTGGGATAATAGCATCACTCTTCCAATTTCTACCTGAAAAGGTCAAGCAAATGCATATGTTTCCTGACATATGTTTTTCTTGAAAATGATTTTGTTTTTTTCACCAATTGCTTAATTATTTAAAGAGAAAAGTGAAAGTGAAGAATTCTTAAAGAATTGCAAGGTTAAATCTAAGAATTCAAGTATATATGCCCCATATATATATAGATCCCTCTGCTCTTTAGCAAACTAGTCCTGATGAATATGAAAATTCATTTGCTGCTTACATGTTTATAGTCAAAAATTGTGGTAGAAGAGCATGATCCTGCATGGATGTTAACGATGGCGGTATTTTTTTCATTATCAATTGTCACTGTCTCCTGAACATTGCCACCATTGTTGCTTGGGCTGATGATGTTAAAAACCTAGATTGAAAAGAAAGACAAAGTGTTTTTCCATAAATCTTATATATTTGAAAGGCAACTCTTCCAACAAAATAAAGCATCTGCCTGCTATGAACAAGGGATTAAAAACTAAAACTCTCCACTGGGGTCCCAGTCCAAAAACTTATGATGCCATAAGAAGGCAAAGCTTTTCCTTAGAGTTTACTATATTATATATGGGAGAAGCAGTGATATCACAAAAGAAATGAGACTGGCCACATTTTAAAGCAATGGCTTACATTTGCAAAGGTATTGTGGTTGGAGAGGAATAGCCAAGCTCATTATTTCCATTATTGGTTATTTCTGAGATTCCATCCCAAATAAGGCATATGGCCTCTCTACTGTCTTCAGGATCTCTTGTACCTTCCCTTTCCTCTCCCAACATCTCTAAGAGATAAAGCCCATAAGGAACCAACTCACCTCGTATCCATGAGATTGTATCCCAAAGATGGTCAGTACCACCAGAAATGCCACCTGAAAAACAGACCCACCACATCCATTCTTTATAGGGTAGTCATTGAATGTGGGACAGGAGGAAACACTGGACAGGAAAGGCACAGATGTCTCAGAAAATGTACACCTAGAGACACTGAGTGGCCACAGATGGTCAGCACTCCCTTTCCACGCACACATTGATTGGCTCACACATTGGCTCATTTAACGGGTATTTGTTGAGTTCATTCTATTTGCCAGACACAGGGTTCTACAATTGCCACCTAATTCCCAACTCTTTCTAGCATTATAACCATGTAGATAGTAGGAGAAACCTGGGGCAGATGAGCAGTGAAGGATTCATTTCACTATGGAAATACCCTGGTATGATTCATACTAGCTTTGGATAACAGTGGTCAAATTGTGTCCTCTAAAAAAAAATTAATTAATTAATTAATTTAAAAAAAACTTTAATCCCTTAAGACTGAGAGGGTAATACAGATTTAAAATGAATCATGGGTGATAAAGACACAACAGGTTCCTGAGGGAAACTATGAAAATAGAATGCTTAGGAGCACAATTAACTTTTGAGGCTGACATCAAGTAAACCCCCCATATTCTCCTATGCCTTAGTGCTGGGCCCGCAGGTCGTGAGCTGATATTGAGGCAGTTCTGATATTTTGCTGTAGTCCTGTAAGAGTCTGTTCCAACATGCTAACCCAGGTTTTGTACCCTGTCTTCTGAACATCAGTGAACTGTACTATCACTGAAAACTACATCAGTACATAGTTGACTGCACTGTCATTTGGAAACTGCTGATGAAAGGAGTCTTGGGGAAGGGGGATATTTTTAAGAACTGTCAGTGGGACTTTCCTAATTCCCTTTCCATCCCACCCTTAATACTTCTCTTCTGGGGACTGGGAGTAGAGCATCTAACAAGGACCTGTGTGCTGATATTCAACCTTCCATAGGGATACATCTTCTCTTACCACAGACCAGCTCTAGCAACATATGATACTCCTGTATATTCTATTTAATGAGTCTAAAATAGTGGTTTGAACAAGTAGTCGAAGGACTAAACCACTTTAATGGTATGATTCGAGAGAGCTTGGGGGAGTGTCCTCTGCCCCAAAATGATCTCCCTTCCAACACTGTGGTTAATCCACCACGGTTATATAATAATTTTGTGCTTCAGGGTTAGGTCTCAATTTGGAAAATCAAGACAGCCCTGCCTGAGAGAGGGAGCTCTTTAAACTGACAGTCTTTAACACTTTAGAAAGAGGTACTTCACATTTTGCTTTCTCCCTTAGCAGCTGAATGAGAATAAAGGACAGAGACTAGGGGAGAGATTTCCATTCTAGGTCAGAACACAGCCCACTGTCCATGGGGCACTGCAATGTGGAACTATGGAGGATGGGATCAGATGGAGGGGTGGAGTGGCCATAGAAGGAACGTTTTGTCCTAAGGGAGAATTTAGTCATAATGAGAGGCCATTGAAGACACTCTGGCTGCTTAAATTTGCCATGATTGCATCTGCAGGTGGGGATTCAGATGGATAAATTACATTCTAAATCACACACTTATGGGCTTGGGAAAATCACATTCCTCTGCCTCTCAGTCTCCTTATCTGTAAAATGGGGAGAACACTATTCAACTCATAGGGTTGTTGCAATGAACAGATGAAATTATTCATGTGATATGCTTAGCCTAAGGCTTAGGATGCATTTGAGAAATAAGAGGTACTATTATTACTATTACTGATATTATTTTTAAATTACAACTTCTCTCTTAGATAGCAAATGTAGTTGTTTTAAATAGCCCAAATTCCCTATGAAGCTCATAATAAAGGATTATTATTGAACATCCTCCAAATCAAAATTATCTAGCGATTTCTTTGTATTTTTGTATTTTCTTTTAAGTAAACATCTCAAAACAGGAAAAGGACAAAAAAAGTCAGACTTATTCAACACTATTTCTGCCAAAGATGTCATTAATTCAATCACAGAAGCTTAGAAGCATGCACAGTATCTGTCTAAGACTCCCAAAATCCATGGCATATCAGATATGAGCATTGTCTGCAAGCAGTCACCACAAGAGTATCAAGAAGCAGAAACAAATACTCACAAGTATTTTCATTTTGCCTGGGAGAGGAAGGTGCTGGAGTAAGTAAAGCTGCCCTGTGCAGCTTCTATCCTTTATATGGGCTTGACGATGTGGATATCTCTTTTTCAAATGATCACTTTGGAAAAGACCATGTCTACATCTCTGACACACCCCAGCAAACTCCTTTATCAGAATTGAGATCCAACCACATACCTGATATCAATGAAGTTCATTAGTCAGTAATGAAAATTCACCACTTGGTCACTCTGTAAATATTCCATGCTATTTGTACTGTGCTGCACTTGAGATTTTAATTTCCACCCTTTAAAAATATTGCACGATGCTTGTTCTATGCATATATTTTACAGCTCTACAAGGACAAATTCCTAACATCTCCTCCTAAAGGAAGAGTGCTTCCTTAAGGCCTGAGTTGGGCCCCAACTTGATGTCTTTTCACCACTGTTCTGCTGGCTGAACTCTCCCACAGGGGGAACAGATATGAGACTGGGTGCCAAGACAGTGGCTGGGGAGGCCTGCTTAGAGAACAAACAACCTAGGATTTTCTTCGTTCTTCCCTTTAGATTTGGTGTCAATTTCCAGAAATTAATGAGGAACAAGACTCAGAAAGCATTCTCCCCAATTACCAGGGTTAACCAAATTTTTACATTAAGCTTCGCCCAAAACTGCACAAAACTGTAAATTAGAGAGCTCTAGTTACCTTGCAGTGTGTTGAGAAATTCTCAGATTGAAAAAAAAAAGAGAAAGAGAATAAATAAATTAGTTAATTTGTGTAATTTTTTAAACATGACAATTAGAAATGGCTAGTTACTGTCAGGGTATAATCATGAACTCAGGAAGGGAAATTTAAAAACAAAACAAACAACAACAACAACAAAAACAATAAACTGCGGCTGGGCGCAGTGGCTCATGCCTGTAACCCCGGCAATTTGGGAGGCCAAGGCAGGCAGATCACCTGAGGTGAGAAGTTTGAGACCAGCCTGGACAACATGGTGAAACCCCATCTCTACTAAAAATACAAAAAAATTAGCCAGGCGTGATGGTGCTCGCCTGTAGTCCCAGCTACTCAGGAGGCTGAGACAGGAGAATTGCTTGAACCCAGGAGGCAGAGGTTGCAGTGAGCCAAGATCATGCCACTGCACTCCAGCCTGGGTGATAGAGCAAGATTCCATCTCAAAACAAAAACAAAAAACCCAGTAAATTGCAAAATTGTAAAATATTGAGAATCACCACAGTAAGCAAAGAGATAACATAAATAATGGCCTTGTTCTACAGCTAAAACAACTTTCTAACTAGCAGCTTTAAACAAAAATGGGGCTCTCAAAAAGTAGACATCTGAGCAAGTTAAGGGCTACCTAGTTCCCTACCCTGGCTGTTCAGTGGGGGTGGATGTAAAACACGCAGCTTTATTAAATCTTTCTGAGATAGCAGTTGCAGAAAGGATTACAGTTTTGTAATGCACCTGCAAATTTTCTCTCATATCTGGCTTCAGAGACTCAAAAAAGCAAACCAGCAATGCCCATAGACATTAGGGCTAATGAAAGTATTACATGCTATCCTCTACCATGTCCCCCTCCTGTCCTCAGGAGTTCTGGGTCTATAGTCTAATAATGATCGTTGCTAGCATTTGTAGAGCACTCAATGTGTTTCAACACTTTCCAAACACTTCGGATATATTGATTCATCTGATTCTCATATCAACCCTAGAAGTTACCTTCTATCCTGTTCCATTTTACAGATAGGAAAACCAAGGTGCAGGGAAGTTAAGTAACTCTCTGGGATCACACAGCTTCAAAAGGCAGGGTTTGGGATCTGAGCCCAATTTAACTCCAGAGTCCACATTCTTAACTCTGAAAATGATACTCTCCTTGCCTTGCTGAGACAGGAGCATTAGCAAGGAGGCTTCTGCTTCCAGAATGCTCCCTGGCTGAAAGATAGACTTGGAAATTGTCAGGCCTACCCACAACTCAGGAGTGAAAACTAAAATGAGAAGTGGTGCTTGTAAACGTTGTTATGAAAGAAATTCCTGTCTTCACTCCCAGCTCCCCATCGAGGGAGTGAAATTGCTGAAGGGCAATTTCTGTAAGGACCTGGTGCTGACCGTGCCCACCTTTGGATAGATACCCTGACACAGTAGGTCTGAGAAGGGGTGCAGGCATGTGGACTTCTAAAACTTCCGTGGGTTATTCAGATTGAACGCTGTTTCAAGTCTCATCTAAACCTCTTACAAGGAAACTAAGAGCCAAACAGGTTAAGGAATTTGCCTAGGATCATATATAGTCAGTATATAGTTTCTGGCAAAGATAACTCTCCCTCAGGCCTTCCGACATTAAGTCCAATATTCTTTAGTTGTTAAAGCACCAAAACGTTTAAAATAATACTTCAATGAATGAAGGTATTAATGTTCATTTATCCACTCTTTTAAAAAAATTATTATTATACTTTAAGTTCTGGGATACATGTGCAGAACGTGTAGGTTTGTTACATAGGTATACACGTGCCATGATTGTTTGTTGCACCCATCAATCCGTCATCTACATTAGGTATTTCTCCTAATGCTATCCCTCCTCTAGCCCCCCACTCCCCGACAGGTGCCAGTGTGTGATGTTCCCCTCCCTGTGTCCATGTGTTCTCACTGTTCAGCTCCCACTTATGAGTGAGAACGTGCAGTGTTTGGTTTTCTGTTCCTGTGTTAGTCTGCTGAGAATGATGGTTTCCAGCTTCATCCATCTCCCTGCAAAGGACATGAACTCATCCTTTCTTATGGCTGCATAGTATTCCATTGTATATATGTACCACATTTTCTCTATCCAGGCTTTCACAATAGCAAAGACTCAGAACAAACCCAAATGCCCATTTATTCACTCTTCTATATGGTCCATTGCTTTGCTGATACAATCGGTGCTGACACAGATGTTTTCATACCTGTTCAAAATCGTCCTGTAGTGTATGGCTTGCTTGGGTCACAGGAGTGTGCAGAGTCAACTATTTGCTAGTTCATATCCTTTCCCCTTTTTCTAATTCTTGTCCATTTTGTATTGCTATGTAGGAGTTCTTTTCATATTCTGAGTAAGAATTCTCTAATAATCTCCTAGTGTATATAGCTCATCATTTAACTTTGTTTATGGTATCTTTTGCTATACAGAAGTTTTATTTACCTTTTGATGTTGTTGAAATGAGCAATATTTTCTTCTCTAATTTGTGCTTTTTAGTCTTGCTTAAGAAATGCTTCCAAGGTCTTTAATGTATTTTCCTACATTTCCTTATAGTCTAGCATTTTATATTTAATTTTACTATTATGTTTGAATACAGTATTAGGTTGCAATCTAATTTTTTTCTTCATTTGAATATCCAGTTGTCCCAGCATCCATTATTGAATAATTCAGGCTTTTTTCACTAATTTATAATGTCACATAGTTTCCACGTATGTGTTAGTCTATTTATTGTCTCTCTATTCTATTGTTCTATTTGTCCATCCAAATGACAATGCCTCCCAGTCTGAATTTCACTGTCTTTATAAGTAAGTTTTAATATCTGGCAGAGGAAATCTTCCAGCCTTGCTGTTTTTAAAAACTGTCTTGGCTATTTTTGTGAATTTTCTGTATTGCTTAGTTGTTTTTCATTTCATTGATTTCTACCTTTATTAGTTTTTCTTTATTTTCACTTCCTTCATTGTTATTCTGTTGTTATTTATCTAACTTCTTGAGCTGAAACCCACCCATTTCTATTAAATCTCTTGCTATTTTTAAAGGATAGCATTCAGCAATAAATATTTACCTCTAAGTACTTTTTATTTGCATCTCACAACTATTTTGATCAGTTCTTAATATTTCTTAATTTCCACTGTGATCTTCTCTTTAATCCACAAGTTGTTAAGAATATTTTTCAGTTTCTTAAGTAAAGATTTTTCTCCTTTCTCTTGCTCTTTCTTCACCTTTTCCTCTCTTTTCCCTCTCTCTCTTTCATCATCTATAAACACTCCAATCTTTGAAATAAATGTATATTTTACATCATCGGGTTACGTTTAAAATGGATATTTCCATTAGATCAAGCTTGTTAATTTTACTTTTCAAATATTCTACGTTATTCCTAATTTTTTATCTACCAGATCTAACTAATTCTACTAGAGGCATGTTAAAAACTTTTCTTAGGACTGTACTTTTGTCTGTCTCTATGTAATGTTTATAAGTTTTTGTTTGATGACATTCACAGCAATGCTCTTTGGAATATGCAAATTCATCTTCAGTATATCGTCCTGGAGAACTGTCTTTCATTCTCATGTAATATGTCCCACTGTGCCTCTATTTATGTTCATTTCTTTTTGCCTTTGGTTTGCCTTTTTTACTATCTGGGTAGTAGACTTCTTTATTCATTTTATTTTTAATTTTTCTGTGTAGCATTACCTTAGATGTTTCTCTAGCTTATAGTATTTTACAAAGTTTTATTTATTCTACCGTCTGAAAAATACAGTCTTTTAATATGTGAATGTTATCCATTTCCTATATTGTGATTACTAATACAATTTAGACTTTTTTCTAGTCTGATTTTATTGTATACTTGTTGCTCTCTTTCTTAACATTCATTCATTTATTTTTTGCCTTGTTTGTACTGATAAAGATTGTATAGTCTCCTTTTCCCCTTATCTTTTTGAAATATATAAATTTTTTTATTATTTAGGGCTTCCTTTGAAATTTTAACAAATATACTTAATTATCCATATTTCCTATGAATCCAAAAAGCATCCTATATTTCCTTCTTCCCCAAAGACATAGAAACTCAGTACTTTTATGAGGTTGCTTTCTATCCCAAGAGTGTTATAATTATATAGTTTTATTTTCACCTTTAAAAAAATCACACAGGCCAGGCGCAGTGGCTCATGCTTATAATCCCAGCACTTTGGAAGGCCAAGGCCAGCAGATCACTTGAGGTTAGGAGTTCAAGACCAGCCTGGTCAACATGGTGAAACCCTGTCTCTACTAAAATACAAAAATTAGCTGGGCATGGTGGTGCATGCTTGTAATCCCAGCTACTTGGGAGGCTGAGGCAGGAGAATCGCTTGAACCCGGAAGGTGGAGTTTGCAGTGTGCTGAGATCATGCCACTTGCACTTCAGCCTGGGCAACAGAGCGAGATTGTCAAAAATAAAAAATTCAAAATAGTTAAGTGTACCATCAATGGATAATTAAATTTACTAAGATATTTTATCAATTTTATGCTAATTCTTTCTTATAGTCAAATACTCTATTTTCTTTTTACTTAAATATATCTCTTAATAGTTCTTTTATTGGAAGCCTATTGATGCTAAATTCTCTTGTTTTTCTATGTTTAAATAAGTCTTTATTTTCCTCTTACTTTTGAATAGTAGTTATAGGTTGACAGTTATTTTCTTTGTAGCCTTGTGAAGATATTACTAGATTGCCTTCTGGCACTTACTGTTGCTTCTGTGAAAACTGTTCCCAGTGTAATGTAATGTTTCTAATTTGTTTTTTTCATAGTAATATGCTGTTTTATTTCAGCCTGTTTTATTTGCTAATTTTACTCTTCCTTATATATGTAATACCTTCATTTATATCTTTAAGTATCTTAGACATCTTTACAGGTGCCTTTTTCTCACTATTCTACTGTTCAAACCAAATAGTAATATCTACTCTAACTATTGATTTGGTTAGTTGCCTTTCTTGACAAGTAGACCTATTTAGACCCATTATAACTATTACTTTTTAAATTACAAAACTTAAATCCTCTATTTTTACAATATTTCTCTGAAGCACGCTCATGGGCTCACTCACTCTCTCTCTCTGTCTCTATACTTCTGCAACTCTTTTTTTATTTTCCAGGCAGCACATACTATCTCAAACTCACCATGTCTAAAATAAAAATTGTTGCACTCCTTTCCCAAAGCTATTCTTTTTTCTGAACTTTGTTGTTTCTGTTGACAATTTATCTAGGTCTTTGGGCTACCCTTGAAGTCATCCTTGATTCTTCTGCCAGTTTTCCTCTGTAATGCCTCTCTCATTTATATCTTTTTTTCCAATCCATCAGCCCAAGCTGTATTGCACATTCTTATTACTGCACAGTGTCCCTATCACAGTGACTTTCATTAGTCAGAATATTGGCACTAACTACTCCCACAAGCAATGCCTGAATCTCAGTGCTTTCACAAAATAAACTTCTATTTCTCACTCACATAAAGTTCAAAGCAGATGAGGATCATGGTGGGTAACTCTCCTCCAAGGAATGATTAGTGGATTCTAGCTTCCTCTTATGTGGGCGCCGTCTTCTCACCTGGCTTCGTGTTTTTCCGGCGTCACTCAGCTGGCAGATGGAGGTTCAGACTGACCACATGGAGAAGTCACACCTACTTTTAAATTTTGCTTTTAAAAAAAGCAATTAATGATCTTTTGCATTTCATGCAGTTAGGCTTATATGTCTTTTTCATATGATTTATTTCTATATTTTCAGGCTTAGAAAATCCTTTGCGTTGCCCAAATCAGATTAAAGTTTACCTATAGTTTCTTCCAGTTTTTTATGGATTATTTCATATTGTATGTATTGTTTACATTTATTTTTAAAATTAATTTGGAATTAATTTTTGTTTATGGTCGGATCTATTATACATCAGCTTTTCCCAAATAACTAAACCCTCATCCCAAAGCTATTTAAAGCGAGTCTTTTTCCCCCCAATAGTAGTTTTTGAGCTCTTGCTTGGGGTATGGCAGAAAATGACATGGTAATGAATTAAAATACTTCTAATGTATGAGGGAGACAACGAGTAGTATCTTCAACTTACCAATAGTTTTAATAAATCCACAAGAAAATAGTTGACACATAGGATTTTTTTTTTTTTCTTTGAGACAGAGTCTTGCTCTGTTGCCCAGGTTGGAGTGCAGTGGCAAGATCTCGGCTCACCACAACTTTCACCTCCCAGGTTGAAGCAATTCTCCTGACTCAGCCTCCCGAGTAGCTGGGACTACAGGCACACACCACCATGCCCGGCTAATTTTTGTATTTTTAGTAGAGATGGGGTTTTACCATGTTAGCCTGGCTGGTCTCTAACTCCTGACCTCAGATAATCCACCCACCTTGGCCTCCCAAAGTGCTAGGATTGCAGGCCTGAGCCACCGTGCCTGGCCAGGGTTTTTTTGTTTGTTTGTTTTTTGTTTTCAACGGGCAAATGACCTGATTCAAAGGAGAGGAGCAATCATAGGAGGTGGTAAAGAGTTGAGGCCTCAGAAACATACTACCTGGATTTGAATTCCAATTTGAATTCTAAGTTCCCTATCTCTCACTGCGTGCCTCAGTAACCTCATTTGGAAAGAAAGAATAACAAAATACCTCCTCAAAGCATCATTATAAACATTGAAAAGTTCACATATATAAAATATTTAGAATAATTGCTCACATAGAGTAAGCTCTCAATAAATTTATCTAATAATATTATCAATATTTATCTTAAGTAAAATATACCAAACCTCATAAATTATTAGGGAATTATACATTTAAACAGCAGTATTAAATTAAAATGGAACTATGACATCCAAAAAATCCCTAATTATTATTTTTTAATCACTTCTAAATAAGGCATGGACTAAACAGGAAGTCACAGGGAAATTTAAAAAATATTTTTAATTCAATGGAAGTGAAAATACAATATATGAATATTTATGAGACGCAGCTTTAGCAGCACTTACAGAGAAATTTATAGCATTAAATACTTACATTAGAAAAAGGAAAGATCTTAAATAAATTATCGAGGCATCTACCTTAAATTTGAAAATAAATATCAAATTAAACCTAAATCAAGCACAAAGCAAGAAGTAATAAAGATAAGAGCAGGAATCAACGAAATTGAAAACAGAAAAACAAAAGTCAATCAATGAAAAACACTTATTTAAATAAGTGTTTATTTAGGCTTATTTAAATAATCAATCAAGTTGATAAATCTCTAACCAGACTGTTCAAGAAAAAAAAAAAAGAAGAAGACATACACTATTCATATCGGCATTAAAAAGGGGACATCAATACTGATCTTATACCCGTTAAAAGAATAACAAGGAAATATTACAAACAATTTTATAACCACAAATTCAACAACTTAAATGAAATGGAAAACTTCTTGCAAGACACAAACACCACAGATCACTCAAGAAGAAATAAATAATCCGAATGGCCCTATATCAATGAAAGAAATTGAATTTGTGCTTAGAAACCTTTCCACAGAAGAAGCTCCAGGCCCGAGTGACTTCACAGGTGAACTCTACCAAACATTTAAGGAAGAAATAATCTGAATTCTATGCGAATTATTCTAGAAAATACAAGAGGAGAGCATACTTCCCAACACATTCTATGAGACCAATATTACTTTGACACCAAAAATAGACAAAAATAATATAAAAAAATAAATTACAGATCAGTATTCCTCCTGAAAAAAATAAAAAATATTAGTATATTGAATACAGCAGAATATAAAAATAACAATAATAATACATAACGCAAGTGAAGTTTTTCCTGGGACTGTAAGGTTTGTTTAACATTTGAAAATCAATCAATACACAGCAGGTTATCAAATAACATTGTTTAGTTCAAAGTGTTTTGTTATAATGCTGATGAGAAAAAAATTGATTTCCAACCAAGGTCACTCACTGTCTGTGTGGAGTTTGCATGTCCTCCCCATGCCTGTGTGGGTTTTTTCCAGGCACTCCAGTTTCCTCCCACATCCCAGACATGTGCCCATTCAGTGAATAGGCACGTCTACATGGTCCCAACATGAGTGAGGGTGAGTGTGTGCGTGAGTGTGCCCTGCAATGGGATGACATCCTGTCCAGGGTGGGTTCCTACCTTATGCTCTGAGCTTCCGGGATAGGCTCCAGATGCCTACCACCCTGAACCAGAATAGCAGCTGGAAAATGAAGGCATGAATACAAATGTTTGTCAAATAAAAACTCATAAAGTATATGCCAGTCATATAAATGCATATCAATAAACAGTGCTCAGTGATCCCACTATATTTGTTATTGTTTGTTTTATAACTGTATGGTGGCAAGAAGCACTCCATATAATTTTCTCTTAGCAAAATCTCTTCCTTGATTTAACCCACTACTACTACACCAGCTCCACCAGAAACTGGGAAACCAATTATCTTACTTGTTTTTATGAATGTTTCTTAATGTATATATAGCTCATATTTATTTCAATGTTTAATATAAAAAATGTTTTGGGTCTTTATTTAGAAGTTTGATGATGTTTTTAATGACCAGAAATAGGCCTCAGGAACTTAACTCTCACTTGTATCAATTATCCTATAGTAAAATTGATTTTTTTTGGTTTTTTTTTCAGATGGAGTTATGCTCTTGTTGCCCAGGCTGGAGTGCAATGGCACGATCTTGGCTCACTGCAACCTCCACCTCCTGGGTTCAAGCAGTTCTCCTGCCTCAGCCTCCTGAGTAGCTAGGACTACAGGCAAGTGCTACCACACTCGGCTAATTTTTTTTTTAATTTATTATTATTATTATTATTATTATTATTATTATTATTATACTTTAGGTTCTATGCACTCGGCTAATTTTTTGTATTTTTAGTAGAGACGGGGTTTCATCGTGTTAGCCAGGATGGTCTCGATCTCCTGACCTCATGATCCGCCTGCCTCAGCCTCTCAAAGTGCTGGGACTACACGCATGAGCCACCGTGCCTGGCCTGATTTTTTTATACATCATTTCACTTAAAGTTGCAGTTTCCACGAACCTATTCACGATGTTAAGTGAGGACTTACTATAATCTAATATATTGTATACTAAAAATGAAAAACCATGTGTTCATCTTGATAGGTGCAGCAAATCATTTGACAAAATTCAACATACACTCGTGATAATAACTCTCAGAAAACTAGAAGTAGAAAGGAATGTCCTCACTCTGAGAAAGAACACCTATGAAATACCTTTAGTTAATATCATCCTTAAAAATTCACAAATAGAAAATTAATAAATTGGAGCTCAGTAAAGTAAAAACATTTGCTCTTCCAAAGACAGTCAGAAATATAAAAATAAGAGGCAGACTGGGAAAAAAATACTTGTAAAATACATATCTGATATGTACATCTGATAAAGAATTTATATCTAGAATATATATGTAACTCCCAAATTCAATAATAAGAAAACATACATTCCAATTTTAAAAACAGGCCAAAGATTTGAAAAGATGGTTTACCAAAGCAGATATACAGATGGCAAATAGGTGCGTAAAAAGATGCTCAGCATCATTGGTAATTAGGGAAATGCAAACTAAAACCATGATGTGATGCCACTATACACCAATTAGAATGACTAAAACAACAAATAAGCAAACAAAACAAAACAAAATTGAAAAGTCCAAGCATGGTTAAAGAGCAGAACAACTAGAATAATCATGCATTGCTGGTGAGAATGCAAGATGGTAAACCACTTTGGAAAACAATTTGGTAATTCATCATAAAGTTAAATATAATTATCATATGACCTAGCGATCCCACTTCTAGGTATTTACCAAAGAGAAATGAAAATATATGGGCCCATTAGAACCTGTACATGAATATTTGCAGTGGCTTTCCCTGTAATTACCCAAAACTGGAAACAACACAAATGCCTTTCAGTGAACTGTGGTACATTTATATATTAGGATACTACTTAATAATAAAAAAGGAATAACTCAATTTTTAAAATGTGCCATGACACATACGAATCTCAGTGCATTATGCTGAGTGACACTCTTGTCACCTATACACAACAGTAAGCACAATCCAACTCCTAGCAAGACTAACATAAAACCTCATGCAAAATGCCTATTCACCTCAGTTTCTATCACCCAATAGGTCATATCCAACTTTCAATAAAAAATTACAAGTCATGCTAAAAGCCAAAAAAAATTAACAACTGTCTGAAGAGACAAAGCAAACAACAGAACCAGACTCATATATGGCAGGATGTTGAAATTATCAAATAGGGAATTTAAAATAACTATGACTACAATGCTAAGAGCACTAACGGAAAAAGTAGACAACATGCAAGAGCAGATGGGTAATGTAAGCAGAGAGATGGCAACTCTAAGAAAGAATCAAAGGAAAAAACAGAAATCAAAAACACTGGAACAGAAATGAACAATGCCTTTGATGAGTTCATTGATAGATTGGACGTGGAGAATGAAAGAATAAGTGAACTGGAAGGTATGCCAATAGAAATTTCTCAAATTGAAATACAAAGAGAAGAAAAAATTTTAAAAATGAACAGCTATTTAAGAATTATGGGACATTTTGTAAAGGTGTAAAATATTTATAACTGAAATACCAGAAGGGAAATAAAGAGAAAAAGGAGCAGAAGAAACTATTGAACTAATAATGGCCAAGAACATTCCAAATACAATCAGACACCAAACCACAGATCCAGGAACTTTAATGAAATTAAGCAGAATAAATACCAAAAAAATCTACACCTGGGCATATCATATTCAAACTGGAAAAAAAAAACAAACCCAAAGACAAAAAAGGAATCTTGAAAGAAGCCTGGAGAAAAAAAAAAAAAAAAACATACCGATAAAGGAAAAAGGATAAAATTACAGTGGATGTCTCTCAGAAATCATGCAAGCACAAAGACATTAGAGTGAGATATTTAAAGTGGTAAAAGAAAAAAATCACTGATTGAGAATTATACATTCAGCAAAAATTATCCTTAAAAAAATGAAGGAGAAACAAAGACTTTCTTAGACAAGCAAAAAGTGGAGAAATTTATCATCAGCAAACCAGACCTCTAAGGAAATATCAAAAGAAGTTTTTCAGGCAGAAGGAAAAGGATATAGGTCAGAAACTCAGATCTGCATAAAGAAAAAAAAGCATCAGAGGAGAAATACATGAAGGTAAAATAAAATCTTTCATTTTTATTATTCTTAATTGATCAATATTTATTCAAAGTAATAATAGTAACTGTATTTTGAGATTATAGCATATGAATAAGTAAAATGAATGGCAGCATGTTATAAAGGATAGGAGGGAGGAATTGGAAGTACTCTGTTAAAAGGTACCTGTACTACCCATGAAGCAGTATAGTGATATTTGAAAGTAGATCTAGATTAGTTGTGAATGCACATTGCAAAATCAGCAATCACTAAGAAACTTCTTAAAAGGTATAATTGAGGAGAGAAAATGGAATCATATAAAATCCTTAGCTAAAACCAGAGAAGGCAAAAAAGAGAGGAAGAAAAACAGAAACAAAAAAACAAATGGAATAAACAGAGAAGTTACAGCCATGATAGATATTAATCCAACTGTATCAAGAATCACTTTAGATGTGAATGATCTAAATACACCACGTAAAAGACAGAAAGTGACAGAGTTAATCTGGCTAATGCCTGTAATCTCAACACTTTGGGAGGCTGAGGCAGGTGGATCACCTGAGGTCAGGAGTTCGACACCAGCCTCACCAACATGGAGAAACCCTGTCTCTATTAAAAATACAAAAAATACAAAATTAGCTGGGCGTGGTGGCACACGCCTGTAACCAGGAGGCGGAGGTTGCAGTGAGCCAAGATCATGCCATTGCACTCCAGCCTGGGCAACAAGAGCAAAACTCCATCTCAAAAATAATAATAATAAAATAAAAAATAACACCAAACTATATGTTGTCTATAAGAAATTCACTTTAAATATAAAGACACAGAGAGGTTAAAAGTAAATGAGTGGAGAAAATGCACCATCTAACACTAATCAAAAGAAAACTGAAGCACCTGTATTAATTTTAGACAAAGTGAACTTCAAAATAAAGAAAATTATCAGGGCTAAAGAGAGGCATCACATAATTATAAAGGATTTAGTTCTCCCAGAAGATATAACAATCCTTAACGGATGTGCACCTAACACCAGAGCATCAAAATATGTGAGATGAAAACTAATAGAACTGGGAAATCTTTGTAACTTCCAATCAATTTTGCTATGAACATAAAATGGCTCTAAAAATTAAAGTCTATTTTTTAAAAACTGATAAAACTGCAAAGAGAAGTAGACAAACCACTGGAGACTTCAATACCCCTCTTCCAAGAACTAATAAATCAAGTAGGCAGAAAAGCAGTAAGGGTATGGTTAAACTAAACAGTATCATCAATAAATTGTATCTAATCAACATTTATAGAATACTTCATTGAATAACAGCAGACTATGCATTTTTCTCAAGCTTCCATGGAACATTCACCGAGATAGACCACCTGCTAGGCCACAAAACCCACATTAACAAATTTAAAAGAATATAAATCATACAAAGTGTGTTCTCAGATCATGATGAATTTACATTACACATCAATAACAGGAAGATAATTGAAAAATCTCCCCAAATTTGAAGACTAAACAGCACATTTCTAATAATAAATGAATCAAAGAAGTCACAAGTTTTGTTAAAATATGACAAAAAGTTAACAGTGATTATTTCTGCATAGTAGAATGATATGTGTCAATTATTCTTTGATAATTTTTATGTTTTCCACAATTTCTTGTGAGTTACTTTTATGCTCAGAAAAGAGTTTTAGATGGTTTTTTAAAATAGATATTTAAAAGATAGAATTTAAAGGCTATAGTTATCCATTGTGAATCAATTTGACAATAGCTGAGGTATCTATTTTGATTGACTCAGAGATTAAAGTGCCATTAAAATAAATAGAAATAACAGAAAAACAGCATGTTTGAGAACTAATGAAAATAATTTGGTTTGCAGTCTATTTGATTTTGAAACACGATTATTGAATACATCTAATGTATGCAACAAACTAAAGCCTGAAGCTCAGTAGGGTTGGACCTGTTTTTCCATCTTGTATGGGTGGCTCAAGTATTTAGAATAGAGGAGGTCACACAGGAAGAATGCGAAGGATGAAAAAAAGACCAAGGATGGACTCCAATGCCAACATTGAAGGGAAAGATGAAAGAGAAGAAAGCAAATGCTGAGATGGTAGAAGGAGCAGTTGAAGTACAAATGGGAGAAAGTGGTGTCACAGAAGTAAAGAAAGGAGAGAATTTTTCAAAATAAGGGAATTGCAGGATCGAAAAGTACAAAGAAGTTAAATAAGTACTGAAAAGATAGCGGCATGTCAGCAATTTTGAAGTTAGGCTCTTTGTCTTCCTCACTTTGGTCTCACCAATACTGGAGCCCAATTGCAGTGGGTTGGGCCATGATGGTAGGTGGGGAAATAGAATCAGAAAATGTATGTGATTCTTTTAAGGGATGTAAAGAGGAGGGGAGATATAAGGTCTCCATTTGTGAGGAAAGTAGACTTAAGGGAAAGTTTTTATGTTTTGTTTTATTTTGTTACTATTGAGAAACTTTGGCCATACAAATCAAAAATAAGGAGCAAATCAAAAAAGAAGAGACTGAAGTTTGAGAAAAGGACAGCTATTTGATGGAGGAAGATGAAAATCAGAGATAGAATTGTTGGTCTTAGAAATGACATATTAAGAACATATTCCTCCAAGATGAGAGGGAATGAAGTTTGGGTGAAGACAAAGATGGAAGATGGAGGGATGACTGTTCAAGAAGCCTGATACCTTTGAGTTTCTCCATGCAATAGGCTGTTAGGTTGAAGAGCAGAGTGATAGAGAGGACTTGGATAATCTGGCAAGGACTTGAACAGTCACTGAAGGGAAGGAGGGAAGAAGCTGGCGATGTCATGAAAGCTGAGCTCCACTGATGCTATGACAGGTCCAAGAAGAATCAGTTTTAAATTTAAATTCTTTTCTATATTGGCTCCCACCCAAGAAGAGAGAAGGGGGTTTTCTGGGAAATTGGCCTCTTCTAGATTTGAGAAAAGTGGCAAACATTAGTAGAACCTTTTTTGTATCAGAATTTCATTGAGGGCAGGAAGTGTGCTAGACACAAGTAGTGTGAGTTCTGTCTCAAAAAACTACACAGCCCAGCACTTTGGGAGGCCAAGGTGGGTGGATCATCTGAGGTCAGGATTTCGAGACCAGCCTGGCCAACATGGTGAAACCCTGTTTCTACTAAAAATACAAAAAAATTAGCCAAGCATTGTGGCAGGTGCCTGTTATCCCAGCTACTCAGGAGGCTGAGGCAGGAGAATCACTTAAGCCCGGGAAGTGGAGGTTGGAGTAAGCCGAGATCGCGCCATTGCACTCCAGCCTAGGCAACAAGAGTGAAACTCTGTCAAAAGAAAGAAAGAGAGAAAGAGAGAGAGAAAGGAAGGAAGGAAGGGAGGGAGGGAGGAAAGAAGGAAGGAAGGAGGGAAGGAAGGAAGGAAGGAAGGAAGGAAGGAAAGAAAGAAGAAAAGAAGGAAGGAAGGAAGGAAGGAAACTCACAGCCTAATAGATATCCAGAGATTCCATCATATATCATCTCTACATACATTCTATTTCAAGGTGAGTCATGAAATTCTAAATAATAAAGTGTATTTACATTTCTAAAAAGTATATACTTATTTATATACTTTCCTTTATATGTGCTTGATGGTCCTTTATGCAAAAGTTAAATCAAATTGAAAGGTGTGTCAATTATGAAAAAGTTAAGTGACTACGTTTCTAGGGAAACACCCATGGCCACTACCTAAAATATTAATTTACTGGGAGGAGCTCAAGGCTGTTGAAACGTGTGGGTGTGGAAAAGAGAAAAGAACCTTCAGACGTGCAGGGAAGCATTGGGCCAAAGAGGAAGGGAAGTTTCAAGTGTCAATTGGTGAAGATTAAATCCCTGTAATATCTTGATCTCGGTGTGTAGTAAATTGTAGGTTTTTGATAAGTTAGATAATCCTGAGTCAATTTTTCTCTATCTACTATGATTAAATGAGATATTTAGCAACACTAAAAGCAAATCTGAGAGTGTTAAGAATGCCATAAGACAGTCTCTTCACAACTACTGAACCTCCAGTTCACACCACCTGGCTCTGCTGCTCCTCTAGGCTGGAGTCGCCTGACCCTCTGTCTCTCTTTGTCTTTGTCAGTCTATCCCACAGGACTCAGCCAAGGCCCATATGCTGCATGAAGCCTCTGTAACCACTCCAGCTGAGAGATGGCACATTCTTTTGAACGTCTGTCTCTACTGCTTATTTGGCATAAAGGAAAGAGCACAGGCTCCAGGGTTATGTGAATTCAATCACTCCATTCTTACCTGCCATGTGACCTTGGATAGGTCAAAGCCTCTCAGAACCTCACCCTCCTCTCATCTTGCTTTGGTGTGTCTATACTACGCGTGTGTCTTGCCTCCCATCAGGACTAGCTATGCAATTTGCAATGCCCAATGCAAAATGAAAATGTGGGACCCCTTGTTCAGATAGCAGGGAAAAAAAGCTTTTTCCTTTCATCCATAGGTTATCTCTTTCTCTCAACTTGTGACGCTGTTTTTGATCTGCCATTTATTGTCACACACTCCCTTGGGCATAGGGATTTTTGCAACATGAGTGGCCTCTGCAACTCAGCATCTGGGTGTATGTGTCTGACCTCAACTCTTCCTGTGCCTCTAGCCGTGTACCACCAGTAGAGAGAAGTAGAGGAGTGGTGATCAAGAGCCCATCCAGGTAGGTGGGCATATCAGGACCACGTGTGAACCAAGGCTCCAAGCAGGAAGAATGCAAAGGATGAAAGAAATGCTCCATTGTCCCATTCACTCCATTTAGAAAACAAAAATTCAAAAATAAAAGTATTAGGATTTTCAAGGTGGCAACCGCAAAGCACTAAACCCAAGTGTGGGGCTCTCTTCCAAGTGTGGGCCCTCTGTGACTGCACTAGTCACACATCTATAAAGCCAGCCCTGCCTCTCGTATAGATTTCAGGATCTTGGAGTGTGAGCATTGTTTGTTTTACATCTTTAAATCTTCTGTAGCACTTGTGCTTAATTGGGGCATGACATTAGCTGCAGCATTATGCATTGCTATTAATGGGCTATTTTTCAATATGAGAAAATGAGTAGGGGGTTGTAGGCCCAGTGACCCATTTCTGAGCAAGCAAATGATAGAACTTTCCTGGCCTGGATGAGAGGTTTTTATTAAAATCCAATGGGACCTCTGAAGGAAAAGCACACTCCAGAATGAATCCTGATGGATACGTTTTATTAAGCATTTCCAGGAATTACAGACTAGGAATGTAGGTAGGGAGAGAGCATAATTGAATAAACATGGAAACTCAAAATTCCCTGAGGCAGCCCTGAGGATCCAATGTCACCATCTGAAGATGTGTTCTTTCAGAAGTGAAAAGATTGCATATGTGTGTATTGTGTTCTATGTAAGACGTAGAAAAGGAAAGCAGTTCTGACCGGTTACCCTACAGAAAACTCGATGATTTACAAAACTGTGCTTCATTGTTCACTGGCCTTAGGGCAAGCCCTTTACTTTGGCCTCTTCTGCCAGCGAAGCCATGGTGTGGCGGCCTGGGGTCCTCGCAAGGCCCTGGCTCTAGGCACTGCTCTGCCAGTGCTAGCACTTTGGTTCCAACCGTTTGGGATCTTATTCTCATCTTTTAATGAGCAGTTTAGTCATTTCCCAGCCTGACTGCTGTTATTTAATGAACAAACCATCAGTATGAGTGCTTTTACACCATTATCTCTAAACCGCTTCAATACGAACACTGAACAAAGTATAGTGTTATTATTTCTGGATTAGCCAGGACATAATTATAAAGCAATATGTTGCTGTCACTTTGTGATTTCTATTCCTCATATGGGCATACTTTCTTTAAATCTTTTTCAGAACAGAAGTGTTTAACCAGGCTCGATTGTCCTTCACGATGATAAACATGAAGTTATTGGTCAGCATTGTCTTTACCTCTGCTTTCATATATTTTATACACATGATGCAATTACTCAGGAGATCTTCTTTTAGCAAGATTTTTCCAAACCCCATTTATATCACTCTACCACTCAAGGTAACAACTAATCTTAGGCATAATATATCACTGCCTGCCTCTGAGGGGATCCAGAAGGTTTGGCAAATGAAATTGAACAGACATACAAACAGCCACAGAAAGGCAGAGTTATATGTATTTTGGAAGGCAATGGTCCCAGAGGAAACAACAAAAATATCTGCTCGGTAATGCAAAGTGCTCCCTCCACTCTGCTGTAACTTGAAAAGAATTTCTCCCCTATACAAAAATAATTATGTATTAAGTTTGGATTTTCTGGAACTTGAAGATCCTCTAGCAATAACTATTAAAATGTTATTTTACGTGTTTCTATCACTATTTTTTAGAAGTGTCATTCCTAGCCATAAGTATATATGGAGGCTTTGATAAGGGTGTGTCACTGCTGCAAGCACCAAGGCTGTAGTCACCAGAACCATCATGAGAGTCTCAGCTACAGGCTGGGAAATCAAGACCAGGGAGGGGCAGAAATTTCTCCACAGTGAAGTGTATTCAGACCTCATAATGAACCACTTAACTGGGGACCATCCAAAGGACCATCAGACTGGTGTGCAATTTGCTCAGAAAGACAAGAGTAAAGGCAAGGAGACTGAAATAGAGTCTCTGCATGAAGGGACTTCCACACTCAAACAAATAAATTATCATTTGCAGACAAATGGACTAAGGCCAGTTGAGTCCTAACTATCAGAAAATGGAGCAAGAATGAAATGGAAGCCAAGGTTACTAAGGGCTTCATAGGTATTAATAACCACTAGGTCAGCCCATTAACAGGTCTGTACAGAGATGGAATCTTGAATAAGAATATTTAATGATTAAAATGTACCCTATAGGCAAACATTCCCTTCCACTCAGAGAACAAGAAGGAATGTGAAAAGTCTGATTTCTGTGGGAAAGCACTTTGGTTCCAACCATTTGGGATCTGACTGACATCTTTAAATGAGCAGTTTAGTCCTTTGCAGGCCTCCCTCCAGTTGCACACAGGAGCATATTGCACATGGGATGCATCCCGTCTGCTCCACACGGAGGGAGTTTCCACAGAGTACAACACAGGGTGTGGAGTAGAATGAAGCCTTGGGTATGTGTGCATTGTGAGATAAAATGACGATAGGGGCTTGTTTCTTGGCATGGCCCAGCATCAATCTCTGCAGGCAGGGCAGGCTCTATTTACCCATGGGCTGGTTTGTTCCACACTAACCCCAAGCCACAGAGGTCACACCATCAACTGAGACTCCCTCAATGTGTCATCACAGCCAGTGTAGGGCAGCCCCTCTCAGGCTGGCACCAAAACCAGAAATGACTAAATATAATGCACTTTTTATCCCGTAGCTTAACATCTCCTTTACGCAAGTAAAATTTTTACAAGGGGCCTACGGAGCACCATATATGTGTCTGCATATTTTAGATTCTATGGAGGTGACCAAAAACATTGGTATGTTCTATCTTCCTGGGAAGACATTCTTCTTCATGGGAAGAATGAAACATAAAACACAGTTCTCAGGGCAAAAGTCTTGCTCATGCTTCATTAGGAGTTTTGGCCTTGGATGAGACCAGGATTGAGGTGAGGGTTGACCCCCACCTCGACCCCCACACTCCCTCTCCCCCAACCTTCCACACCACACAAAGTACAGAAAAAGAGGTTTTTCTGGTTGTAGAGCCATTGAAGTACCAATATTGTATAAAGGAGGAATTTCTTCTCTTTACCCACAAGAAACCTGAGGCCTAAAGGAAAAAAATAAATGACTCATTGAAAGATGGGAAAATAGAATCTAGGTCTCCTGGCTCCCAGCTTCATCCAGTAGCTCCCCAGATGGGTTTTTAAATCCAGGGTGCATCCTCAGAGGCGGCACAATTGTTTCACTAAGGCAGAGGTCCCCAGAGTTGTTATGAGATGTTAGGACAAATAAATAAAAGAAAAAGGGAAAACAATCAGGTTCTGTAGTCAACTGAGATGAGAAGAACCTGGATGAAACATAGATTTTTCCCTTATAAATTTCTTAGCCCATTTGATGTGTGAATGTGAATTGTCAGTCTCTAAGGGGGGGATTATTGGACCCTGAACTCTACCTATGTATGTGTGTGTATCTATGTATGTGTATGTGTGTATGAATGTATGTATGTATGTATGTATCTATCTATCTATCTATCTATCTATCTATCTGTCTATCTGTCATGGAACAACTTCCAGACCAGCATTTCACAGGTCCAATGCAGAACTTCAGGCCCTTGTCCTTGCTATGACATGCAAAATGTGTGCTGGGCACTGCACCTGTGTACCAAGATGACTACCAGTGGCTGAGTTTAAAGGTAGAGACCATGCTGCCCACTCATTGACTTCTCAGTGACATGAAGTTTCTGAAGCAGATGAAGGCCTCTTCACACATGTCTGCCCCTTACTCCAGGCTTATCACCTTTTGTGGATAAAGAGTGAGTTTGAAAGAAATCAGTGGACACATTAAAAAATATCCAGTAATACTGCAGCTGTTCTAATCCACTCCTACCAACATTTTTGAAGAGATGTTGATAGCGAATCAAGCTTTATAACCATGTGATCCCATCTTATGGTTTCAATCCATGCACAGGAGGAAAATTTTGGGCACGAAGTTTCCAAAGGGAAAATTTATAGATTGGTAGTTAATGAAATACAGTTTTCCTCTTTGGCAAATTTAATTTACTAGCTTCACTGTATAGGAAGAAGCAGGAAAAAAATTAAAACCAACTCACACCTCCAAACCTGTTTTGAGCTTTTACTTGTCTGCCCAATTGACAGTTTCTACTCTCTGCTTTTGATGAAAATATTTTTATTATTTTAATGTAACTTCTGAAAACTAAATTATCTAGAAGCAAATAAAAAGATATTGCTTTTATAGTTCCCAGAAGGAAAAAACAAACACTAGGAAAGTTCTATCTAGCAGATGGGGGAGATGTGATGGAGGCAGTGATATTTGAGCTGAGCCTTGAACAATGAACAGGAGTCTACCAAGAGAGAGGCTAGGGGGTGGCCCTCCAAGATAAAACAACAGCATGTACAAAGGCATGGAGACATACACATCTTGACTTTTCCAGGAATGGTGGGAACGCTGGTGGAGCTAGAATGTAGGTACATAGCATAAAGTAGCAGACAGGAAGCCTTTGGAAATCTTATTACGAAGGACCCTGGATGCCATTCCAATGACTTTGAATTTTCTGTAGGCTGCCAGTGAAATTTCCAAGCATGATAGAGTCATGTCTATCTATGCACCTCAGAAAGACAACCTCAGGGTTAATGAAGAAAATGCATTGGAATATAAGAAACTGGTGACCAGAGTGATCAATTGCATGACTGTTGTGAAAGTCCAGGTGAGGGGAGCTGTGGGCAAGGTCAGAGTTGAGAGGCATTTCAGAGATAAAATGACAGTAACTAACTGGATGTGAGGCTGAGAAGAAAGAGCTATACCAGATATGTGGTGCTATCATTAAATGAGCTCAACACTGCAGAAAAGGGATAGGTTTGGTGGGAGTTGCTCACAAAACATGTTTAGTCTAAGCAAAACCATTGCCATGGGCTCAGATAAAAGTTAAGAAGTGGAAACCATTTCTACATTCCTATAGGAGCTGCTATCTGGAAGGCCTTGTATACACGTGGCTTTTCAGCTGTGATTTTGTTTGGTTTTAGGGATTATTCTTTTTCTGAATCTGAGTAATGTTAACGTGTAAAATACTCACACCCACAGCTTCGATTGGGTGAGAAGTTATCATAAATCATATTGAGTTTGTTGTGATACCTTCAGCTTCAACAAGTGATGAGTCAGGTCAACTCCATGTGAAATTTCCTTGCTAAGCATGCAGATATTCTGAAAGGTTTCCTGGTACACTGGCTCATGGCACAGATAGGAGAAATTGAGGAAGATAAGTCTTTGACCCCCACCTGATAACACCTAGTTTGAGTCAACCTGGTTAAGTACAAATATGAGAAGGCTTCTCATTCAGGTCCATGCTTGCCTACTCCTCTGTCCACTGCTTTCGTGAAGACAAGATGAAGTTCACAGTGAGTAGATTTTTCCTTTTGAATTTACTGCCATATGGTTGGAGACTGTCAATATTCTGAGATTTGGGAGGTCTGCTTCTTATGGCCCCATCATGGAAAATTTTAGAAAAATTCTCTTTTCAAACACATGGACACAGAGAGGGGAACAACACACACCAGGTCCTGTTGGGGGGTGGAGAGTGAGGGGAGGGAACTTAGAGGACGGGTCAATAGGAGCAGCAAACCACCATGGCACACATATACCTATGTAACAAACCTGCACGTTCTGCACGTGTATCCCTTTTTTTTAGAAGAAGAAATAATGAAAAAAAAATCTTTTTTCTATTTATGTAATCATGGCATTTATAAGCATCTCTATAGAGAAGGATAATTGTGCTGAGATTAGACAGCTGTCTGAGCACCTTACACTGACCTATTTTGAACAAAATGACTTTCCACATCACCTGATTCCAGTCTCCATGCAGGGTAAGCAGTTCCTAAGCCCTAGAAAGTACCGATCATCCCTCATTCTTGAATTCCTCCTTTCATTTACCAAAATTCCTGAGCATGTTCAGGAAAGATGAAAAGCTTATTGTCAAAATAAGTGGCTGAGATAGACCTCTTGTCACATTTGTTACAGTAAAATGGGTCTCCAAGAAAGAAAGATTTGCCTTGGGCTCTAGCATGACCATTTATTTAAGAAAGCATCTGAAACATGAAGCTACCACAGCATCTCTCCTGTGGTTCCAGACAGAAACCTGAGAGTCTAGGAGGAGGTGGACCGAGAAACCCTGCCAAAGTAACTAGTAGTGCCGGGTTTCTCACAACACGATGCAAAGGGGCTAGAATCAGATGACTATTTTCATGTTTCAACATACTACGCACTGGAAAACGTTACGGCAGACTCTACTTTATAATGGGGCTGCAAATGTAAAATGATTACCTAGAACTAGGTCCTCTTAATAGCAGCAAAGTTTAAAAGAGTCAGAGGGAGCTCCAGACACAGGTTAGATTTGATTTCTCTCCTAGTTCTGCTGTGAACAAGAGGTATAAGTTTGGCCAACTCACTTAACCCCTGAAGCTCAGTTACCTTATCTGTAAAATGATTGCATTGTACTAGGTGTTCTCTAAAATTTCTTCTACCTCTGACTTTTTAGGAGACTGATTTTTAACTCCTTTTTAAGCTATTGGGAAAAAAATTTAAATTTTTTTTTAAAAGTTACCTTGAATCTCTAGAGCAGTTCTCAAAACTATTTTGTCCCAGGCAAAGGAAATGAGACTAGGTACCAAGAATGAGGCACCCTGCATAAAGCTCTGTGCTCTGACAAGCAATGTCAGGGACCCTGTGATAAATAATTAAACCAAGTATGCTGGGACACTGCTAGTGACGTCACCTCTGCTGATCACTCTTGCCAGCCAGACACTCTATCCTTGCTTTCTCATCATTGGCATCCAACCGGCCTACTAATCCATTGCTTTGGAAAGTTTTTTTTAATAAAAAGATTATTTCTATTAGGAAGAAAACATCCCATGTTAAATAGGAAAATTAACTGAAATCATTTTCAGATGTGGTTTTTAGAACTTATAGCCATTTCAAACCATAGTATTCATTTATGGCTATTTATTGTAAAACTTATTTTTTTTCCAAGGAAAATAAGATAGTTTGCTTTATTTTAAAACAGTAACTTTCTTATATTGGGGCACTGACCAAAATTCAATACTAATACAAATATGTTTCCTAGGAGGTCAAAATATGTGCCAGGTGAATTTTCTGAATTTCTCTAAAGAGAGAATTTTAGACCTTATAAAACAATTAGAAACAAGTGAGTGGGAGGTGAACATCAACAACCTGTGTAACATAAGCCACAGTACAAATTTAAGCTGAATAACCAAGCCATGTCAGTTACCCCAAATCATTTTTGTTAATATTTAGGAGAATACACATATTTTCAATAACTTAAAAGTGAATCTTTACTCCCACCTCTTAATACTCAAAGAAGTATAACTTTCTTCTTTTACTAGATTTAAATAATCCAAATATCTACTCAAGGTAGGATGCTCTGTCATTAACTATAGCTGAGTTTATCCAAAATAGAAAAATCATGAAGATTTATAAAGCATTTAAAAAATAATCATTTATAGCAAGTCCTTGAAAGCTCTAAATAAGAAAGGCAGTTCTCTGCTTTCTAATAACACCTATGGTTTATATTACACAATATAATTCAACAAAACAGCATTCTGACCAATGATAATTTATAGGAAATTCATTTGCCAAGTATATGTTTTATTATAAAGTTAATATTTTGAGCAATCTTAAAAATTTTTAAACTCTGTTCTGACATTTCCAGAAGTATCATCTTAGCAAAGTCATCTTTATGATACCACTTATTAAACTGAAGAGAAACAAGATGGTACATTCTGGGTTTTACTTTAAAAGGGATTTGATTCAATAATTTGATTTATCACTATTTGAAAATTACATTTTCTTCCTCAGTACTGGATGGCAATGAGATGAAAGCAGCTTTCCTGGCTCTCAACTTCCCTTCTTCATCAATTTTTCCAGCATTTCATAAGACCTACACTAAAAATTCTAAAACTATGTATCACATTAATATAATTACTTATAATTAATCAGCAATTTCACATTACCATTAAAACTTTTATGGTTAAAAAATGCAAGGTAAGAGAAGAAGAAAACACACTGAACTAGAACTGAACACATTGGTAAAATTAGTGAATATTTTTTATAAGCTTGGATAGAGGAAGAAAGAAGAAGATATCATTGTGCCATGTAACAGGAGACCAATGTTATTTGTGATTTCAGATTGTCTTTGCTGGACTTCTTGGAGTCTTTCTAGCTCCTGCCCTTGCTAGCTATGTAAGTCTCACCTTTTCAAGTTTGCTACCAAAATGCATTTGCAAGGAAATGTGGTATTAAATCACTCTCAATCTCTTATAAACTTCAGAATATCAACGTCAACAATGACAACAACAATGCTGGAAGTGGGCAGCAGTCAGTGAGTGTCAACAATGAACACAATGTGGCCAATGTTGACAATAACAATGGATGGGACTCCTGGAATTCCATCTGGGATTATGGAAATGTAGGTAGCCAACGTGCAATTTTCACTCTATTGTTGAAAAATTGGTTTTCTTTTTAACAAAAAATGTGCATGTTAACCATAAAGAAATTAAAAATAAATTCTAATTACACATAGCATACAGTTATAAGTAAAGGTGCCCATTTTGCTCATCCAATTTTGTTCCCTAGAGATAACTACTGTTAATAAGTGTTGCATGATCAGTTAAAATTCAAACCAATAAACACTATGTTCAAGGGATTGAGTATATACAACAAATATGAACATCCTTTTGCCTTGCCTGCAGATACCCTCAATAATGCTGAAAGACTTATACAACATTACTGCTTCCAAAGCTTAGACTATCTCACTTTGTTTTCAAAGGAGGTTTTACGACCTTCTAAAGAGATTGAAATTGACATTTCATCTAAAACTCGGGAAATGTAAATGACAATATTAATTGGTAAGAGAGGAAAAAAGAAAGAAAGAAAGAAAGAGAGAGAAAGAAAGAAAAAAGAAAGAGAGAGAAAGAAAAATAGAAAGAGAGAAGGAAAGAAAGAGAGAAGGAAAGGAAAAGAGAAGCAAAGAAAGAGAGGAGCAAAGAAAGGAACACTTAGCACTAGTTAGGAGACCCAACTCTGGAATTATCAGCTATATATTTAACAGACGTTATACTTTTAAATAGCAAACTCTTTCAATAGCAAACTCTTTATTGTTTCAATTTTATCTCATCAATTGGAAAAATAATATTTGTCTTACCTGTCTCCTTGAAATGTGAGGATCAAAGGAGACTAAAACATGATAGCTTTTAAAGTCTATTTCAGTAAAACAGACTTATATAGAGGGGTTTTTATCATGCTGGAACCTGAAAATAAAGCAAACCAGTTAGATGCTTAGTCTCTGCCCTCACAGAATTGCAGTCTGTCCTCACAAATGTCAGCAATAAATATGATTGCCAAGCAGTGCCACATCCAGTGCTCTTATCCCAGCTCATCACGATCTTGGAGTTCCATTTCTCTCTGCAGGTGGAACTGACTTCTGATAAGAAAAGCTCCTTGGAGAACACATGCCTCATTATTTGCCATCTACTTTAACAGGGCTTTGCTGCAACCAGACTCTTTCGAAAGAAGGCATGCATTGTGCACAAAATGAACAAGGAAGTCATGCCCTCCATTCAATCCCTTGATGCACTGGTCAAGGAAAAGAAGGTAAAAATAAAAGCCTTTTTATTTTTGGTGAGGGGAGAGGTTTTACATCCTTCAGTAAATAACAGGAAGATCACAGTCATTCCCTCTTGACCACAGTATGTTGTAGTGTGCAGCACAATGGGGGAAGTTATTGGTGATTGCCTGAGGGAAGGCAACTTCTGCCACATCAAATGTTGTGGCTCACACCTACCTCTACAACCGCTGAGCAAAGCACTTGAAACCTTGACCGTTAGAGAAGCAAAGTTCTGGTCACACCAATAGGAGCCTCAGTACTTTGCCAAGGACATTTTTCTGCAAGAGTTAGTTAGGGTTATTAGATTTAGCAAATGAAAATAGAAGATATCCAGTTAGGTTTGAATTTTAGGTAAGCAGCAGGTCTTTTTAGTATAATATATCCTATGCAATATTTGGGATATACTAAAAAAAGATCCATTGTCTATCTGAAATTCAAATGTAACTGGGTATTGTATATTTTGTCTGGCCATACTAATCCAGGTAAGTGGAAAGAAGAGTTCCATAATGCTTTAAAATATTTGCCTGAGTTCGTATTCCTATAACTGATAAATGGGTACCTTTCATTGACAAGGTAGAGAAAATAAATAAACTGCATTCTCAGAAGATGATTATTACATAGTCTAATCCAAGGAATCTATGATGACCAAATGAGATCCAAGTTTCAGAATAAATTTAGCCTCAGACTTCTGTTTTTATGAGAAGCTGAGGTTTCAAACCAGCTAAATCCCTTAGGACACTTAGAAATGCTAAGATATACAGAATAAGCTAGAAATGGCTCTTCTTCATCTTGATTATGGAAAAATTTAGCTGAGCAATACTCACTGTTGGCCTTGTATACCCCTCAAGTCAACAAACCACTGGGCTTGGCATTCATTCTCTCCCATTCTTCCTTTCTACCTGTCTTTTCCACACTCAGCTTCAGGGTAAGGGACCAGAAGGACCACCTCCCAAGGGCCTGATGTACTCAGTCAACCCGAACAAAGTCGATGACCTGAGCAAGTTTGGAGAAAACATTGCAAACATGTGTCGTGGGATTCCAACATACATGGCTGAGGAGATGCAAGGTGAGTAGCATCCCTACTGTGCACCCTAAGTTAGTGCTGGTGGGATTGTCAGGCTATCCTCACGCGTGTCCATAGTGGGCACCAGTGATGCAGGGATGGTCATCAAGGCCAACATTTGTGCAGTGCTTGCTCTGTATCAGGTACCGTTCTATGTGCTTTAAGTGTGTTAACTCAGTTGGTTCTTCACAGCAATCTTATAGGTTCTATTTTAATCCTACTTTATGGATGAGGAAACTGAGGTACAGAGAGGTCACAAAATCCTTGCCCGGGTCAATTCCAAGCTTTTTGGCCCTGGATTCTGTGCTCTTAAATGTTATGGAACACTGCCTTTTAAGTGTGAATCAAGAGTAGACTCAAGTCATATTCAAAACAATGCATGAATGGCTAAATGAAAGAAGAATGCTAATAGAATCTATTAACTTTCTATAGCTCAGACAATCACTTAATTTCTGGACATTCAAAGAACAGCTGCACAAAAACAAAGTGTCTACCTAGGAATCTAACTTAACAGCAATTTTCCAGATCTCTGAATTGATTGATTTCATCACAACAGACAGATAAACCTTGACATTAGCACATAGCTAGTTTGGAAACCCCTACTCCCCCAATCCTCTGCAAGAAAAGAGTCCTTGAATAGACATTAATATAGGCTTCTTCTTTTCTCTTTATTAGGGGCAAGCCTGTTATTTTACTCAGAAAGCTGTTTCACGACCAGTATACTATGGGTTGTGGACATTTCCTTCTGTGGGGACACAGTGGAGAACTAAACAGTTTTTTAAAGCTACTATGGATTTAGTCATCTGAATATGCTGTGCAGAAAAAATATGGGCTCTAGTGGTTTTTACCATGTCATTCTGAAATTTTTCTCTACTAGTTATGTTTGATTTCTTTAAGTTTCAATAAAATCATTTAGCATTGAATTCAGTGTATACTCACATTTCTTACAATTTCTTATGACTTGGAATGCACTGGATCAAAAGTGCAATGTGATGGTGGCAAGTTGTTGAAGTGCCTTAGACTCAACCTATATTCAAGACCTATCTCCTGTAAAGAACCCCTTCAGGTGCTTCAGACACCACTAACCACAACGAATGGTTCCAAGACTCTCCAACTGCTCTGAAGGCTGCTCTATAGTTGTTGTGCACAGTAACGTTTCAGATCAGCAAGTACAGAAATTCACTCAGAGTCACATAAGCCAGAAAGGGTGGTTTATTGCAAGGATATAAGAATATCTAAAAAAATCTGAGGGCAAGAAAAGCAGCTGGTTATCAAAAAGACTACATCCAGGAACTCTGCTGACACCAAGACCCAAGTCTGCTTCTCTCCCTGAAGCCACGTGTTACCTCTTCTCTCTTCTTCTCTAAATTTTACTTCCCTCTTTTTCGCATATTGCAGATGGATTTTTTTGTGCTTATGGCACAGAACGGCTGAACCAAATTTTCAGCCTCATCTTTCATGTTTACATGTCTTTCCAGTTCAAGAGGTAATAGCTCATGTTGAATCCCAATTCCATTTTCCTTGATCCTGTTTGGCTCAAAGTTAGCAACTTCCATTCACTGATGGCCAGGAAAGTGAAAGGTCTCAGAGAAAATAGAGACTCTAAATATTGTGTATTACAATATAAAACTCTTAATTTTTAAAAGTTGCTCCCATACATCTTTTTTTAATCCCCAGTGCCATAGGGGAATATCTAATCCATTCCCATGTCTTCAGGTGAAATAGCCACAAATAATCCTAACAAATAAAACTAAAGACATTGATTCTCACCATTTGGAAAAATACTAATATTTACCAGTTTTTATTGGGATAAGACTGCTATATTTTTCCTCATACTGATATTATTTCATAACTGTTCACATGAAGTGCACTACAAGGTTGGTAGAACTTCCAAAATATTCTGAAGCCACGAGAGGTAAAAACTTATCAAAACCCCATCAAAGGTTATGGCCTTAGATATTTCCCTACTGTGAGTGAGAAAGAAATAAAACTGTGACTCATAAACTGGATACAATATCATGTACCTGACTTTTGGGAACTGGTAAATCCCATGTTTATTAGAAGAATTGTCTAGCCCCTATTTCAGGATAAAAAATTAAATTCACTAGCAATATATAAAAATTCTAGATTATATATACTTACCAAAATACATAAAAGAAAAATTATAAGAATTGAGAATTTAACAATTTCATTATCCTAGTTGAAGATTTTAACATATATCTTTCAGTAAGCTATAAATGAAGTAGTTACAGCTATAAAAAATGTTTAACACAATTAACAAGCTTATGTTAATAAACATATGTAGAACACTGCAGAATATATATCCTCTTAAGCACGTATGAAACATTTACGGCCGGGCGCAGTGGCTCACGTCTGTAATCCCAGCACTTTGGGAGGCCGAGGCAGGTGGATCGCGAGGTCAGGAGATCGAGACCATCCTGGCTAACACAGTGAAACCCCGTCTCTACTAAAAATACAAAAAAAAAAAAAAAAAAATTAGCCAGGTGTGGTGGCGGGTGTCTGTAGTCCCAGCTACTTGGGAGGCTGAGGCAGGACAACGGCATGAACCCGGGAGGCGGAGCTTGCAGTGAGCCGAGATCACGCTGCTGCACTCCAGCCTGGGTGACAGAGCGAGACTCTGTCTCAAAAAAGAAAAAGAAAAAGAAACATTTACAAATATTGGTCACTTGCTGAGACATAAATTAAATCTCAAAAAAAATTCAAATGATTGGCATCATAAAAGAAGAAATTTTTCTGACCTAATTTTAATTAGGATAAAATAAACATTTTTCTCTAAATAAAACCAAATTACCCATTTGTTTTGAAATCAGGTATACTAATTCTAAATAATACAAGCGCTAACAAAAAATTCATGAATAAAAGTAAAACACATTTAGAACTGTGCAATAATGAAAACACTGCATATAGAACCTTATGAGTAGTAGCTATAGCAATATGTAGTGAAAAACTGATAGCCTTAAATCTTTATTTTATAGAAGAATGGCTGAACATTGAGTTAGGCCTTCAATTTTACAAATGAGGGATGAGCATAATGTATACAAAATACATATGAGGAAAGAAATAATATTGACAATTCAAAAATTAATAAAATTGAAAACAAATGTACAATAGTAGTAAAGGAATAGGGTCAAAAATTTATAAACTTCACAAGAGAAAATTTCAGACCAAGATGGTTTTTACAGGCAATCTAACAAATATTGAAGATACAAATTACTCTAAACTTATACAAACTATTCAAATGTATAGGGGGAAAACAAAACCAGGAGTACTTCCAACTCATTTCATAAGAATATTGTTAACTTGATTTAATGGATTGTATGAAAAAGTGAAATTAAAGAGTGATCTCTGTCATAAATATAGATGCAAAATTTCTTAACAAAATCATTGCAAATCAGTTGGGCAATGTATACAAAAGATAATATAGCATGATTAGGTTGGATGTTTCACAGCAATCCAAGTTGATTTGATCATAGGAAATAATATAATTTGCTGCAATAAAGACAACAATTTTGTGATGTATCTCACTAGCAACAAAAAATACATAGTAAATTTGAATATTCATACTTGAAAGAAGTCAAAAATTAGGAATCAGAAGAAACTTCGTTAAACTAAGATCATCCCCTCCAAAAATCTACTGTATCATATAAAACAATGAAAGCATTCCTATTAAAAAAAGAAATAAAACAAGATGCCTGCCATCACAATTTCTAGAAACATTGTACTGAAAGTTAGTAGAGCAAGAAAAATAAATAAAAAGACATAAAGATTAGAAAGAAAGCAGAAAAAAGCCATCATTCTGCCCAGATGACATGATTTTCTGTGTAAAAACTCAAACAAACCTATATAAGTTATGGGAGTCAGAGAATTTAGAGATTTCTAAGTACCAAAATGACAATCAAATATGAATTGTATTTTTATGCATCAGCAGCAAACATAGAAACTTTAATTTTTTGTAGATACACTTATAATTGCAAAAGATATGACATACCTAGGAAAAACTATTTAATAATATTTCTTAAGCACCTTAATAGTGCTACATCCATAGCACTATTCCACTATAGAAACCCATCAGCATATAAAAATGCAAAGATCCCTGCCTCTTTTAGCTAACATTTTAGTTAGAGGAGACAGAAATAATGATAAATATAATTAATTAATAGTAGGATATTTGGTAGGATAGTAATTTATACTGTAACATAGTAGCATAGTATTATTTCTTAGCATACTAAGAAAAAAAGTACTGAGCAGAGTAAGAGGAATCAAGAGTGTCAGGAGGTAAGAGGTAGTTTGCAATTTTTAATAGGGTATTTGGGATACGCATCATTGAGAAGGTGACATTTGAACAAAGACTGAAGGAGATGAAGTTCTTAGCCATGCCAATATTTCTGAGAGAAAAGCATTATGAGCAGAGGAAACAGCCAGTGTTAAGGCCTAAGACAGAAGCGTGTCTGGCACATTAAAAGTACAGCAAGGAGGTCAATGTGGCTGAAGCAGAATGAGCAAAGCAGAGAGTAATAGGAGATGAGGGCAGAAGGGTAATGGAAAACTAAATCATGAAGAGCCCCTTTGGGTGTTACTCTGAGTAAAATAGGGAGACAATGCAGGAATTTGAGCAGAGATAAGATATCATTTTGCTAAGTAATAACTAACAAAAGAAGTGCTAGACTTCTATGGAAACTTTATTGAGATGTTAAGGTAAACTAAATAAATGCAGAGATACACCATAGCCTTGAATTAGAAGATTTAATATTACAAAAATGTCAGCTCTTCTGCAATCTATAGATTCAAGGCAAATTGAAAACAAATTTTCAACATATTGGGTGTGAGTGCATGTGTGTGTGTGTGTGTGTGTGTAGTACATAACAAACTAAATTTAGAATATACATGGAAGATCAGGGGCCAGTTGGGAGACAGTTCTCCATGAGTTGTTGGTGCTTCTATACATCTTGTGAGTAGAAGCACTGACTGCCCTTTGTTCTTAACTAATTTTAGCAAAGATTTTTTGTATGGCAAATAGCTTTGGAAGATAGAGATAGTGTCTTCCTTTAGAGGAAAGAGCAAGCATGCTATTATAAAAGATTCGAGTTCCCAAAGCTCAGGGTTTCTCTCAGTAATGCAATCCACTGTGTGTGCAAGCATCAATCTTGGTCTACATCGTCACTTCTATGAGACTTATAGGCAACGAGCACTGACACAAACATGCTCATGGTCATACTGCTTGCTGTGACACGAGTAATAAAGTCCTTTGTCTCTGATCCAGAAGTCTCACGTCTTCTGTCATCATCCACGAAACGACAGCTTTCAAGTAGGATAAAATTTCAGACTCTTCTTGAAAGGGCCAAAAATAGCCAAGTTACTGGTGCAGAACAATGAAGTGAGTGAACTAGACCTATCATAATTATGACAGAGACATGGTAATTAAAATGATGTGATATAAGTATTAGGATATTCAAATTCATCAATGGAACAAAATAGAAAGCCTGGAAATCAATTCACACATCTACAGATGGCTGGAATAGAACACAGGTTGCACTCTAGGTTCAGTGGGTGAAACACGGGCTTTTTAATCAATGGTATTAAAACAATTAGGTAGCCAAATGGAATAAAAACAAACTGAAAAATGAAATAGACCTCTACCTCACATCTTATTAAAAAATTAATCCCAAGTATATTAAATCTCTAAATATAAAAGGCAAAAAAATGTAGAAGGCAATATAAAATAATAACTACATGACAGTTGAGAGAAGAAAGGATTTGCTAAACTTCACATAAAAAATCTTAGCCATAAAATAAAATATTAATAGATTTCTCTACATTAGAAATATGAATGTCTGTTTACCCAAAGACAACAAAAATCACGTGGAAACTCAAGCCATAAACTAGTAGAGATATTTGCAACACATAAACTGGGTAAGAGATTTGTACAAAAGTGATGTTAAGAATTCTAACACATCAATGAGAAAAAGATGAGTAGAAAAATGGACATTAATAGGTTTCTAACATTAGAGGAACCCTGAATGGTGAATCTGGATATGAAGAGATCTTAACTTCATTAGTAATAAGAAAAATGCAAATTTAAGCCATAGTGGGAAGATCGTTGTATACCCATCCAAGTGGCAAGTGAAAAAGTCTAATATCGGGTGTTGAAGAGAATGTTCAGTAACCAGAAAATGGCCAGAGCAACTGTGAATTTATACAACTGCTTTGTAAAACAATTCAGCATTGCCTAATAAAGTTGAAGCTGTGAATATCCTGATCCGATAATTGCACTCTTCAGTATATATCCTAGAGAAACTCTTGCACATGGGCATCCGGAAACATGTACAAAAAAGTTCATAGCAACAGAGTTTGAAACAGCAAAAAACTGGAAATAATCCAAATATTTGCCAACAGTAGAACAGACAAATATATTTATTTAGTAGGAATACTAAACATTAAAAAAAAGAAAACTAGATTAATCACAGCCACACACAACAACATGAATGACTCTCTGGAAAATAATTTGGGGCCCAAAAAAGCAAATTGCACAAGAAAACATATAGCATTTATATAAAGTACAAAAACATGCAAAATAGACAACATGCATATTTTAGAAATGCATGCATTTGTGGTAAGACTATGATGAAAAACAAGGGAATAATAACACGAAATTGGGTGTAGATATTAACCCCTGAGATGGGGAGAAGTGTTCATGATGAGTACATGGAAGACTTCCAAGGTGGTAGTAATGGTCTCTCTCTCTCAAACTAGACGGAGGGGAGGGGTGTTCGTGGGTGTGTATTGTAACATTATTCTTCACATCTTACATATATTTCAAAGTAGTCTTTGTACTTACTCAATACTTAATCACAATTTTGAAAAGTTGAAAGCACAAGTAAGATCATGTTATGAAGACAATAAGAGAGTAGACCTGTGCAGATGGAAAGAAACTGCTCTTTGATTCCAACATGAGGCAGAGGCCTCTCACTGCTGGCTCAACTCAATGTTTGGTGGTTCCAAATATTCAGCCTTTGACCCATATTCCCAGAAGAGTGGTGTAAGTGAAAATGAGTTCATTCAGCACCAGGATACAAGAGGACTGCAGAGAGAGCTCACTGTTCCTGGGCTGTGCCAGGGCCAAGCCCTGCGCTCTGCAAGATTCTAAATCACCACTGAGAAGCCTGCTGTGCACAGCTTTCCATTTGCAGTTTTGTTTGGCCTTGGGGATGACCTGAGTAACTAACGCCAGGCCACGGTTCATCTTCCGCACTTGGCCTATTGGGATTGGGAGATGCAGAGCGTACACAAAGCTGGCTGGCTTGCAGGATCATCTGAAGTTTTCCTGACTTCATGACCCCAAGAGACACCAGAGAGGAGCAGATAATATCCTATTAGAGGCCTCTCAGAGAGCGACGTTAACAAAAAATATTTTAGATAAGCCCTTGCCCATTATTACAGTATCTTTCTGGTCTCTGCCCAATTGTAGATACTGTAATAATGGGCAAGGCAAGGGCTTATCTAAGAGTTTATCTGACATAACTAGATCATTTAAAACAAACCTCCAGCAATTGGATCCTTCCAGAACATTCACTAATACATTTTAACCTATAAGTCAATTTTTCTGAGGAACTTTTATATTGATATATACATATATTCATTAACTGAGTTTTAATGTCCCAAATATTTGAAAGTTTAGAAATAATCAATCAAGAATATCAGCACAATCAAATTAAGGCACAAGAGGCCAGCCACAGTGGCTCCCGCCTGTAATCCCAGCACTTTGGGAGGCCAAAGCAGGTGGACCACATGAGGTCGGGAGTTCAATACCAGGCTGACCAACATGGTGAAACCCTGTGTTTACTAAAAATACAAAAATTAGCTGGGTGTGATGGTGGGCACCTGTAATCCCAGCCGCTCGGGAGGCTGAGGCAGGAGAATCGCTTGAACCCGGGAGGCAGAGGTTGCAGTGAGTAGAGATCGCACCACTGCACTCCAGCCTGGGAGACAGAGCAAGATTCCGTCTCAAAAAAAAAAAAAAAAAATTAAGGCATAAGAGAAAATATGCCAGACCTTACATTTAAATAATATCTACCCACATATTCAAACTAGGCTGAATTTGTAGCCAGCTGGTCAGAGGGGAGGGTGGTCTGGTGACTCTTGGACATGCGACTGGTTTCCAAAGTAAAGGTACTCTTGTGGAGATAATAATGCCTACGAGTTCGATCATGTATTTCCTTTTTACGGTATGTACTGTAAATTATTTCTTTTTTCCTTTCTGTCTCTCCCTCCCTCCCTTTCTCTCTTTTTCTTTCTTTCATTTTTTTTCTCTTTCTCACTTTTTTTGGCCTAATTGAATTGGTTAAACCATTAAGTACAAAGAATATACAAAAGTGATAGCAGATATCCTCAACTTATATTTCTATTTTTTTATCACTATACAGAATTCCAACAATCAGTTTGTCACAGATACATTGAAAGATTTATTTTATCTAATTTATCTAATATTTGTTAGATTACCTTAACTTGGAAAAAAAGAAATTAATGAGATAAACTTTTAAATGTTTATATTTGAATGGATCGTTTTAAATGAACTAGGAGGATAGAACTTCGCTCAGATTTTTTTAATGTTCTTTCTATGATTTGAGTGTTATTAAAAGGTCAGCTTCATAACGCAAGATAAAACATTTAGCTTAGTCAGAAAATGGACTTCAGCTCCTAATAAATTATTTCTAGATAACTGGAGTATCGTGCCTTACAGTTGGGGTGCAAATAATAGCTCCCTGGTAATACGCTCAAAACTCATTTGCCAAGATTTGCCAGATTCTAGACTTTCTGTCTCCCTAGGGCTTTGCCTACCATGTCTGTATATTTGGGAGTATATTTGTGTCTGAAGGGCCTTCCTGGTCACTCTCAGTTCTACATGAAGCCAGAACCATACATGTCTCACTGAGCCTGAAGACTCCTCAATGGCTGCCAGAATAAGCTGAATTGCAGCTGCTGCCGTCCCCTAAACAGAAGGTCTGGTTCTGATGCTGAAATCTGGATACTTGAAAGAGAGGTCTTTGCTTGCTGTTGTGGCCCACAATTGAATCAGAACAAAGCTGCCCCTCCTGAAACTTGTGATTGTCAGACACGAGGTTAAAGTTGAACACTGCATTGCCAAGGTTTGGCTCCTGGTGCAGATTCCTGCCTAAGCTGCAATAGTTCAGCCAGATGACTTCTGCAACCAGGTGTGCGTCATCTTAACACTGGGCTCTGCTCCAAACCAAATACGTTGATCTAGGGTTTGCTTATCAATTCTCTCGTTTTTCTGTTTTATAATTCATCAGTGTATGTTTTTTTTAATATTACTTACTAATTTTTAAATTCTTACTCTCCTTAAGCTTATCATTCCTTGTATATTAAGCAATAAAACCATTTACCATCATTAATTTCTTCTGTGTATAACTGACTTCATTCCTTAATTTTCGACATATATTTTTAACATCATTATTATTTATTTTAAAAGCCAATAACTACATGTTTTATTACTTCAACTACAAAAAATACTGTAGGACCATATTTTGAATTGTTATGTCATTTGTTCTTTTATTGTTAATTTATAGTTTTATCTGTGGCATGTGAGTCTCCTAATGGAATTTATAGAGCTTTTCTCAAGTCTAGATCAATTTTTGAAAACATTCCAGGGATATTTAAAAAGAAGATGTGTCAGTTCCAAGATTCAAAGTAGAATGTAAAATTAGAGAAGGTGGAGTTTAATTCTCTCCCTTTGAGCATAGGTTGGACTCAGTGACACGCTTCTAGCCAACAGAACATAGAAAGGAAAAAAATAGTGAATTTCCAGTGGAGAAATCTGGCTGACACCACCTTAACCAAGTGATCAAGGTGAACATCATCAATATTAAACAGGTTGATATCTTGTGTCCTCTCATATAATGTGACCTTCACCTTGCTCATATTCTTCCTTCAAATCCATAACCCCAGTATAATCATGAGAAAACTTCAGACACATCCAGACCAAGGGACATTTTACAAAAGATCTGATAGAAATCTTCAAAGGTGTCGAGGTTATTGTATTTGTTTCTCAGGGCTGCCATGCCAAATTACTACAAACTCAGTGGCTTAAAATAACAGAAATTTATTTTCTCCTAGCTCTGGAAGCTAGAAATTTGAAGTTGAGGTGTCAGCAGGGCTATAGGAGGAGAGTCCCTCCTTGCTTCTTCAGCTTCTGGTGGCGTCTGGTGTTCCTTGGTTTATGGCAGCACCCCTCCAATCTCTGCCTCCGTCTTCACACGGCCTTCTCGCCTGCATGTCTCTCTGTCTCAAATCCTCTTCTCCTTTCTCTTAAGTCATTAGATTTAAGGCCTACTCTAAATCCAAGATGATCTCATCCTGCAGTCTTTAACTTAATTACGTCCACAAAGACCCTATTTCCTAATAAGTTCTTCCAGGGGCACCAGAGGTTAGGGTTTGGACACGTCTTACTGGAGAACCCAATTCAACTTGCTAAAGTCATGAAAGACAAGGAGACTGAGAAACTGTCACAAATTGGGGAAAACTAGGGAGGCCTGATGACTGAATGCAATGTGGGATCCTGTCTTGGATCCTAGAGCAGAAAGAAGGCATTAATGAAAAAACTGGTTTAAAAAATCCAAAGAAAATCAGCAGGTGAGTTAATAATATTATAACAATGGTAGTTTCATAATATTGCTAAACAATGTCTTAACATTAATTTCACAGTGTTGATCATTGTGTCATGGTTATTTAAGATGTTCAGACTGGGGGCCAGGCGTGGTGGCTCACGATGCCTATAATCCTAGCACTTTGGGAGGCCGAGACAGGCACATCATGAGGTCAGGAGATGGAGACCATCCTGGCTAACACGGTGAAACCCTGTCTCTTCTAAAAATACAAAAAATTAGCCAGGTGTGGTGGCATGTGGCTGTGGTCCCAGCTGCTCGGGAGGCTGAGGCAGGAGAATCACTTGAACCCAGGAGGCAGAGGTTGCAGTGAGCTGAGATCGCGCCACTGCACTCCAGCCTAGGCAACAGAGTGAGACTCCATCTCAAAAAAAAAAAAAATAAAAATATATATATATATATATATATATGTATGTTCAGATGTTCATCCATATTAGAGGAAGCTGGGAGCAGGGTATATAAAAACTCTGTCTTTATCACTTCTCTATAAATCTAAAATTGTTTCAAACTTACAAGTTTTTAAAGTGACTAGATTGAACTACTTTATTCAAAGATAAAGATTGAGATTTTGTTTAAAAGTCTAGATATTAGAAAAGACAAAACTAAAGAAACACTGATATGTGAAAAAAGAAATTGGAAAGAATGCATAGACACACTTTAAATAAATAATAAAATCAGGGGTGGTAATATTGTCAAAAAGAACAATTTGTGGCAAAATTAGTGAATAAAATAATAGAAGATCCTTTGGGATAACAAAACATTCAATCTACATTGAAGTCATCAACTTTAGAAACAAAATTACATAGATTGAAGATATATAACACCAAAAAAAATCTATTGGAAATGCTAAAAGAAACTAGCAAAGCTACAAAATGGGAAGACATTTCTATCAGTTTCTGACAGTTCAAATTCACGAAAATAAAATATTAAAAACTTCAATACTTAGATGTTTGCACCAGGAAGTGGAATCACCATGAAATGCAGATTCATATAAGTATCTGCTGGCAACAGCTTAAGTGTCACAAGCTGTGTGGCACTGATGACATGATTTTTCTGAAACAGCAAACAATTCCTGATAGTGTTCTAAACAAAGGAAATACAGCCTTCCCTAAATTTACATGCATTCCTGAAAATTTTGGTGCCTACTAAAAAGTTACAAAGTCAATTTCTTTATGTTTGAAGCAAGTTCACATCTCATCTCAGAAAATTACAATCAGATGGAACACAGGACAAGTTTTCATGGCATGCAGCTGTAAACACAATTGAACAAAGTTAGCAGAACATCCCTTCAAACAACTTGGGTATGTAGTGTGTCCCCCACCTTCATTAATTTCGACAACTAAAATCCCCCTGAAATCTTCTGAATTTTTTACTTTGCTTGATACATATTATGTGTGAGTAATATGCAGAAAGCCCCAAAACAGAGGCCCTTAGCATAGCAGGCATGTCCCAACTGGGCACAACTTTAGTTACTGCCTACACTTAACTTGGTCTTCTAACAGGATTCTCTAGTTAGGGGACCATTAAGGCAACTGACACCCCTGTTGTCTTCCCTACATCAGCATGCTTCTCTTGCTTGGAAGAGAAAGACATGTTCTTGTTGGTGCTGCTGATGTTAGGCTTGGGCAATGGCCCCTTTCTTGCCTACAATGACAATTCTCATCATAACCCTGTTGCTGAAATGACTTGCAGGTTACCGGAGTGAAATGGAAGCTGGGGCTGTTGCTTCAGTCAAAGCCCATCACACCCTGCATGCCAATTACTCTTGAAAATCCTGATGTCATGGGCAGAGTCCGACCTTGCCCAGGGGCAACTGCCTTCAATTCTGTCCTCTCCTTTTCTGAACACAGCAGTATTTGTGTCTGGGTAGAGGTCTCACCAAAGGCACCCTCAATGTTGGAAACATTCCTACTGTGCCAAATGTTTTCTTTGACAGGTTGTTGTTGGTGCTGCTGATGTTAGGCTTGGGCAATGGCCCCTTTCTTGCCTACAATGACAATTCTCATCATAACCCTGTTGCTGAGATGACTTGCAGGTTACCGGAGTGAAATGGAAGCTGGGGCTGTTGCTTCAGTCACCTGCTCTCCTGCTGGCATGGACCACGAATCATTTGCAGATTAGAGGTTTGACTGCATCTAGATGCTCCTTGTCCTGCTTTCACATCCAGGCCCTTTGAGGCTTAGCTGTAAGTCCCATTAATGTACTGTTCAGGTACTGTTTGTTTTGAATCATGAGCTCATTGATACTTCCCTCAGACTGGTCCTTCATTGTATTATAGTAACAAAAACTTTTTAGATTTTGGCTTTTCAATAGCATCCTTCATCTATTCTACTGCTAGGACAAATTTTTACTCTATTTTTGTATTATTTGTTCAATTCAAAGGGAATATGGAAGAGAGGGGAGTTAATATACAGGCCTAAAATGCTGCCTTTGCCAGGGGCTAGAAAGGGAGATGAGTCAATGGCAGACACCACCCATGGCCTTTTCACGAGGCTTTGAGGGTCTGGCTGGTGGCCAGTGGGACTGGTACGTGTGACAGGGCTGTGGTAACCCTGAAGCTGAGGAACGAGAGGGGCAATTGTTGAGCTGCTGATGTCTCTGTCTTTGGTCTGGCTTGGCTACAGTAAACAATGGCCATGTTTAGCAGTGACCTGGACAGACTGGGCCAGATTCTAACAGAGACAGGCCCCACATGCATTATTTTATTAAAAAGACAAAAAAAATTAAAAATCAACTATCTAGGTCTTAGATATGAATTAATAATTTATTTTCCAGAAATATGCAGATTTGCTTATCTACCACCTGTTGGATAAAGGTGTGCATTTCTCCACTGTGGGGGTGTCATCTGCCTCTCATGGCATGAGGTGGCGGAGGCAGATGCCATGATGCCATGCAGAGACTGAGCTTTAGCCAGCCAAAGGGACTCGCTCAGAACCACCCAGGCCAAACCAGGACCAGGTCTCAGGTTTGGCTCTCTCTCTGACTCCAGTATTTTCCTCTCAGACATGTATTCAAATATCATTCAGTGGGAAAGCAAACATAGCTTATGGAAAAAAGAGCTTTAATTTGCATTAATAACAAAAGCTAAGTCTTAGATGAATGCTAAATCCTTTGTTCTCATTGTCAAGAGTATCAAGCGCCAGAGCTTTGGGGCGCACGCATACACACACACACACACACACACACACACACACACACACGCAAGAGCTAATCTCAGTGAGACCATCGCCCTCCCAGGCCTTTCGAGTCTTTAGCTAATAGCACAAGGCGCTCAAATCAACAATGCTCTCTTTCATGCTTGAGCAACGGAGATGGGTCCTCCCTACTCAGCTTTTCATCTCTTCAGTGGAAATTATTCAATAAACAGTGAAACACAGTGCAGCAACCTCCTTCCCAACCCACACACCCCCCAAGATCAAAATTGTCAGCAATCTCTAAGAACTTCCTAGAGGCTTGGCCACACCTGCCTATGATACCCGTGTGGCAGACAGTGTGGGGCAGTGGATTAGCCAGAGCTGGATTCAAAAACTGGTTCCTAGCTAAGTTAATTAAATTCCCAGGGCCTCAGAGGGGAAATGGAGTTAATAATGCCTACTGTTGTCAACTATTACAACCAACAACAAAATCTTAGTAGCATTCAATAACAAGCATTTTGCATCCATCTATGGGCAGCTAGCTGGAAACTAGCTGACTGAGTCTGGACTTGGCTGAGCATCTCTCCTTCAAGCTGTAAGTCCATCTGGCTCCAGTGTGCCCCATGCCCCTCATTCTGGCTACAGGTGGAAGGGCAGCACCTCCAGGGAGAAGCCCTTCTCATGGAGCATGGTCTGCCACATAAGTCCCTCTTTGCATCACATTTACTTTTATCCCTTGGGCTAAAATAAGTTTTATGATCAAGCCAAAAGTCAAGGTGCAGGTAAATAACCCCTTTGTGCACTTCTTATGTGAAAGGCACTCAACAGTTAGATGGCAAAAGCGGGTGGTGAAGAATTGGAGCTGAAAATTCAATCTGCCCCGCTACTGCATAGGGTTGTGGAAAAGACAAAATGCAATGATGTGTGATACATATACATATTAAGCATTTAATAATCATTTGTGTCATTTCATTACATACACTCCAGACCCATTGCTATAGTGCCCTGGCTGAAGTCTATTCAGGCTGTGGGAGGCAGTCAAATATGGCTTCCATCAATTTCTTCCCTTACTCTATTGGCATGCTTTTCCATGAATCAAAAAGTAGAGTATAATTCTCTTCTTTCAAATCTAAGCTAAACTTTGTGACTTCCCTTGACCAAGATAGAGAAGCAGAAGTGACAGTCTGAGATTCCTAAGGTTAACACATAAGAAGACTTGTCACTTCTGCCTGAGTCATTGCAATGCTCACTTTAGGACCACTCCCTCTGAAGCCCAGTGGCCAAGCTGGAAGAAGCCCAAGCCACATGGGGAGGCCACAAGTACATGCCAAAATTTACAACTCCAGCTGAGCTTCCAGCCAACAGCCAGCATCCGCTGTTAGCTATACCAGTGGGCCACTTGAACATCCAGCCCAGTTGATCCTTCAGATGACCAGAGTCCAGCTGATATCTTGCTGCAGTCACATGGGAGACCCCAAATGAGAGCTTCCCAGCTGAGCCCCAGTCAGCCCTCAGAACCATGGGAAATAATAATTCATTGTTTTAAGTCATCATGTTTTAGGACGGTTTATTTTGCAGCAGTAGGGAGGCAGAAGGCTGGCCAATGCTAATATTTCCACCGGTCACTGAAGCCATGCAGAACCCTGGTGGCTAGAGAATCTTCTCATCCCCAAACTCACCAGAGTTCCCTCTTGGTGTTGGTCCTGGCTCCCCTTTCCAGGGCTGTCAGAGCCCTTTAAAAAGGATTTTAGCATTAGCTTAGCTCCCTCTCCAACCCCTTTCACTTCAAAGCGGGGAAGGTGTCCATGGTGTGGGAGGTAAACAGAATTAGTTTGGCAGCAACTCACTGAGAGTGGACACATGCAAGTTCAAGCCTTTCGAGGGGCTGAAAGGGGATGGCTGTTCAGAGTTCTGATGCATGTATGTTTCCCTAACTCTCCTCATTCATGGGACTCAGAATGACTCAGACTTAAGATGAATTGAATTGACTCTTAGACTTTTGACTAGTAGATGATCTTTGCATTTGACCCTAAATGTACTTGATGCCATATTCAAGAGGCATCTGAGAATCTGATTCCCCAGAATTCTGCACTGACTTCTCCTATTTCACAAGCTCTGGGGAAGACAAGCCCATGGGCAGGCACCCGAAGCTCTACAGAGTGCCTGAGAGCCACTGAAAAGGCCCCGGTGGATCTCGTGGGGGCTCACCTCCCCATGAGAACTCCACCCATCAGAGCATAGGAGATGTCCACAGGAGCCCAACAACGTTCTTGGAAACCAAATGCAATTACAACACTTTCATTCAAGTGATTTCTTCCTGTTGACTTGCTTTATACATCTGCTCTGCAAAAGTAATTTTACAGTAAATAAAGCAGCAACCCCTTGTTGAAATTCAAGGACCTTCAGCCCTTATGTAAGTCAAAGGAAGAATCCCCATCATCCACTTATCTAAACATGAGAGTTATACAGTCATTTAAAGGATTCAAAGGAACTAGACAAATTGCAAGTTGGTGACACAAAAATCAACATCCTGCAGTAGAATAAAGAAATAACAAAGCCAAGCACCGTGTTATGAATGGGATTCAGAAAATCTAGTTCCTAGAAATTCCAGTCATGGAAAAAATTGCAAAAAAAAAAAAAGGATTATCAGGTTTAAACCTAAACTTTCAAAACTTGTTCAGTTCCTCACCTTCCCACTTACAGATGTTATCAGCAAGCTTTCCTTTGTCTCAACGGGTGACACGGGCAAAGGAGCATCTGAGCTCTATCCCTTACAGGCACATGGATTTTTAACAAAGATATTTGGTAACTGCCAGATTTTCATTCACAGAATGAGGAGCATAATGTCAAAGTCACAGTTGTGAGTCTTAATGGAACTATGGCATTCATGTAAGCCTTTAACAGAACTCTTGTCATACAATAATTCATTTCTTTGGTCAATGCTAACCCCTAAATCCAACTCTCTCTAGCTCTGTCTCTCTGTCTTTCTTTCTGTCTCTCTGTCTTTCTTTCTGTCTCTGTCTCTCTCATTGCCAGCCTCTACATTTCCTTGTTCCCTTTTCAGACAAGGATATCTACTTAACTCCCAACTTAAAAAAAAAATCACACAAACAAGCAAACACAAAAGCTCCTTCAACCTTGTATTTCTTCCCTACCTCCAACTCTACCCCAACTATTGCCCATTTTATAGCTTCACAGTTAACTTTTTACACTCACTGTGTCTACTGCCTCCCCTTCAATTTACTGTTGTTTTTAACACTGTAATTTGTAACATTTACTTTTGAGCTCTTATCCATATGAACATTTTTCATAGTTGCCAACATAAGCTGCATATATCGTACATTTATTTTTTGTAAGAATGCACAATGATATCACTTTCTCATGTTTTACGGGCTTCATGTGCTTTATTTGTGATGGCTACATAGATTTTGTTACTGATTCAAAACTTATTAAATCGTTCTCATAATGTTGGGCATTATTTTACATTTTAATTATAACTGTTAAGTTGTGTATGTGTGTGTGTGTGGTGTGGTGTTTATAAAACAAAGAACACACAGAGTAACTTATAAACATTGAAGGCAATGTATTATATTATATATAATTTTTACTGTGTATGTATGCATGATTTATGTATATATATATGATTTTTAGTGTTGCTTTCAATGTTTACAAATTACTCTGTGCAGTGTTTTTTTTCAATTCTTTCAGTTTTGTCAACATTATTTTATAAATAACTTCATGTATTGATATCTAGTTCATGTGATTGTCACTTTCAATGGCCTAGCATTTCATTGTGCTAATACCTCATTAGGATGAAGCAATGTTAGCAGGATTCCTTAGCAGAACCATTAGAAAAATCTGAAGCATCTCATTTTTTTAAATACTGTAAATTTTTGACCAAGTACAGCAGTTCGTGCCTGTAATCCCAGCACTTTGGGAGGCCAAGGAGAATCACTGGAGGCCAGGAGTTACAGACCAGCCTGGCCAACATGGTGAAACTCCATCTCTAGTAAAAATACACACACACACAAATAGCCAAGCATGGTGGCCAGCTACTCAGGAGACTGAGGCAGGAGAATTGCTTCAACCCAGGAGGCAGAGGTTGCAGTGAACCAAGATTGCACCACTGCACTCCAGCCTGGGTGACAGAGACTCCATTTCAAAAAAAAAAAATTTAATGAAATAAAATGCTGTAAATTTTTACTCCAAATAATAAATATGCATAGTTTAAAAGTCAAATTGTTCAAGCCGGGCGCGATGGCTCACGCCTGTAATCCCAGCACTTTGGGAGGCTGAGGTGGGTGGATCACGAGGTCAAGAGATCGAGACCATCCTGGCCAACATAGTGAAACCCTGTCTCTACTAAAAATACAAAAAAATAGCCAGGCATGGTGGCGGGCACCTGTACTCCCAGCTACTCAGGAGGCTGAGGCAGGAGAATGGCATGAACCCAGGAGGCGGAGCTTGCAGTGAGCCAAGATCACGCCACTGCATTCCAGCCTGGGCAACAGAGTGAGACTCTGTCTCAAAAAAAAAAAAAAAAGTCAAATTGTCTTTATGTCACATAACAAAATGCTCTCATTTTCTATCTCACCATTCTCCCTGTTCCTAGACCTTTTCAACTATTTTAACTAAATATTGTCATTTCTACATTGCCATGTTTCTCAATGATATGCATACACTGATATATTTTGATTCATCAATTTCAGACATTATCTATTGACTTTCTATTTTCGAAGTGAGACTTAGCTCTCCAATGTCAATCACATCAAGGTAACTATTATTAATAATTTCTCTTTTTCCTCTTGGCAGTATCCTTTTAGAAACCTTCTTTCTGCTTCTCTCTGGACTGGCTGTTCTCCAGGCCATCTGCGCAGCCATCCTCCTAGGGTGGCCCTTTGCTGTCATCCTAAGAATTCGCTTTGCCTTTCTCCTGAGTTGGTGTATTAGGCAGGGTTCTCGAGAGAAATAGAACCAATAGGATATGTGTGTTTGGAAAGAGAGAGAGAGACAGAGACAGACAGAGAGAGAGAGGAAGGTGGGGAAGGGAAAGAGGAAGAAAGAGATTTATTTTAAGGAATTGACTCATGTAATTGTGGGGACTGGCAAGTCAAAAATCTGTAGAGCAGGCTAGAGACCAAGGGAAGAGTTGAATTCTTACAGTCTTGAGTCCCAAGGTGCATTGGAGGCAGAATTCCTTCTTCTTCACGGACCTCAATCTTTTCTCTCAAGGCCTTAAACTGATTAGATGAAGCCCACCACAAAGGACAGGTAATCTGCTTTACTCAAAGTCTACTGATTTAAATATTAACACCATCTAAAAAACACCTTCACAGCAAAGTCAAAACTGGTATTTGACCAAACAACTGGCCACCACAGCTTAGCCAAGTTGACACATAAAGTTAACTATCACAGATGGGTTCCCTGTTTTCTTGGTATCAAGTCTTCCTTTCTGGCTTTCCTCTTTCATTTTGGTGCATCTTGTCTAGCACCATCTTGAGAACATATGCATGGCAGGTAAATTTCTTGAGATCTCACATATTGGAACATGTCTTATTCTATCCCAACATTTCACTGATAGTTTGATTATGTGTGGACATACAACCCAATTCTGGGTTGTAAATAATTTTCCTGTATTACCTGCTGGCTTCAAATGTTGCTGTTGAGGAACCCAAGGTCATTTTAATTCCTGGTTCTCCTTACATGACCTGATTTTTCCCTCTAGAATCTTACAAAGCCTTCTCTCTGTCCCAAATATTCTGAAATGTAATAATGAGCTTGGAGTAGATCTATTTTTAGCTTTATTCAGGGAACTCAGAACATTTTTTCAAACTAGACACTCACGTCCTTCATTCTAAGAAATTTTCTTCATGATTTTTTTTTCTTTTTTAAATCAACTTTTATTTTAAACTCCAGGGTACATATGCAGGATTTCCATATTTGTTACATAGGTAAATATGTGCCAGGGTGGTTTGCTGCACAGATCAACCCATCACCCAGGTATTAAGCCCAGCATTTATTAGCTTTTCTTCCTGATGCTCTCCCTCCCCCCAAATCCCTGATAGTCCCCAGAGTGCGTTGTACCCCACCTCCCCATGTGTCCATGTGTTCTCATTGTTCAGCTCCCACTTATAAGTAAGAACATGCAGTGTTTGGTTTTCTGTTCCCATGCTAGTTTGCTGAGGACAACTGCTTCTAGCTCCATCTATGTCCCTGCAAACGGCATGATCTCAGTCCTTTTTATGGCTGCATAGTATTCCATGGTATATATGTACCACATTTTCTTTATCTAGTCTATCATTGATGGGTTTTGGGGTTTGTTCCATGTCTTTGCTATTGAAAATAGTGCTGCAGTGAACATACGCATGCATGTATCTTTATAATAGAACGATTTATATTCCTTGGGTATATACCCAGTAATTGGATTGCTGGGTCAAATGGTATTTCTGCTTCTAGATCTTTGAGGAATCACCACACTACTTTCCACAATGGTTGAAATAATTTACATTCCCACTAACAATGTAAAAGCATTCCTTTGTCTCCGCAACCTTGCCAGCATCTGTTGTTTCTTGACTTTTTAACAATTGCCATTCTGACTGGCATAAGACAGTATCTCATTGTGGTTTTGATTTGCATTTCTCTAATAATCAGTGATGAGCTTTTTTTCATATTTGTTGGCTGCATGACTGTCTTCTTTTGAGAAGTGTCTGTTCATGTCCTTTGCCAACTTTTTGATTGGGTTGTTTTTTTCCTGTAAATTTGTTTAAGTTCCTTGCAGGCTCTGGATATTAGACCTTTGTCAGATTGATAGATTGCAAAAATTTTCTCTTATTCAGTAGGTTGTCTGTACATGCTAATGATAGTTTCTTTTGCTACACAGGAGCTCTTTAGTTTAATTAGATCCCATTTGTCAATTTTTGCTTTTATTGAAATTGCTTTTGCTGTTTTCATCATGAAATCTTTGCCCATGCCCATGTCCTGAATGGTATTGCCTAGATTTTTTCCTACAGTTTTTATAGTTTTGGGTATTACATTTAAGTCTTTAAGCCATCTTGAGTCAATTTTTGTATAAGGTTTAAGGAAGTGGTCCACTTTCAATTTTCTGTATATGGCTAGCCAGTTCTCCCAGCACCATTTATTAAATATGAAATTTGTTGTCCATTATTTGTTGTTGTCAGGTTTGTCAAAGATCACATGGTTGTGGGTGTGCAGTCTTATTTCTGAGTTCCCTATTCTGTTCTATTGGTCTATGTATCTGTTTTTATGCAGTACCATGGTGTTTTGGTTACGGTAGCTTTGTTGTATAGTTTGAAGTCAGGTAGCGTGATGCCTCCAGCTTTATTCTTTTTGCTTAGGATTATCTTGGCTATATGGGCTATTTTGGTTCCATATGAATTTTAAAATAGTTTTTTCTAATTCTGTGAAGAATGTCAATGGTAGTTTAATGGGAATAGCATTGAATTTATAAATTACTTTGTGCAGTATGGCCATATTTACAATATTGACTCTTTCTATCCATAAGCATGGAATGTCTTTCCATTTGTATGCTCCCTGATTTGCTTGAGCAGTGGTTTGTAGCCCTCCTTGAAGAGGTCCTTCACCTTCCTTGTTAGCTGTATTCCTAGGTATTTTATTCTCTTTGTAGCATTTGTGAATGGAAGTTCATTCATGATTTGGCTCTCTGCATGCCTATTACTGGTGTATAGAAATGCTAGCAAATTTTGCACATTGATTTTGTACCCTGAGACTTTGCTGAAGTTGCTTATCAGCTTAAGAAGTTTTGGGGCTGAGACAATGGGGTTTTCTAGATATAGGATCATGTCATTGGCAAACAAAGATAATCTGACTTCCTCTCTTCCTGTGTGAATACTCCTTATTTCTTTCTCTTGCCTGATTGCCCTGGCCAAAAACTTCCAACTTTTATTTTAGGTTCAGGGGGTACATGTGCAGGTTTGTTACGTGGGTAAACTGCATGTCTTGGGGGTTTGGTGTGCAGATTATTTTGTCACCAGATAATGAGCATAGTACCCAATAGGTTGTTTTTTGATCCTCATCCTCTTCCCCCAATCCACCCTTCAGTAGGCTCCAATGTCTGCTGTTTCCCTCTTTGTGTCCATGTGTACTTAATATTTAGCTCCCACTTATAAGTGAGAACATGCAGTATTTGGTTTTCTGTTTCTGCATTAATTCACTTAGGATAATGGCCTCTAGCTCCATTCAGATTGCTGCAAAGGACATGATCTCATTCTCTTTTATGGCTGTGTAGTATTCCATGGTGTATATGTGTGCCACGTTTTTTCCCTTTATTTTCCTTGTTCTCTCATTCTATGATTCTATTATTCAGATATTGGACCTTCTGCACTTGTGCATTATTTTATTTACATTTTTTCTTCTCTTTTTCATTGCATTGTCTTTTTTGCTCTATTTCCTACAAAAAAAGTCTTCAAGCTTATTTTTCTAATATTCTGTTGTGTTTTTTTCAATTATACTATTGTGTCATAATTTCTCAAAGTTCTTTTTTTATCTGAATGTTCCTTTTTCTAGCATTTTTTTTATTTTATGGATGTAATATCTTCTCTTAAAGCTCTGAAAATAGCAATTTGGGGAAGAAGCTCTTCTTTCAACATGGTCTCTGTTACCTCTAAGTGCTTTTCTCTGTGTGTATGTGTGTGTTTGTCTCAATCTTTTATAACACAGTCTGTATCAGTCCATTCTCACACTACTATAAAGACATACCTGAGACTGGGTAATTTATAAAGAAAATAGGTTTAATCAGCTCACAGTTCTGTGGGCATACAGGCTTCTGTTTCTGGGGAGGCCTCAGGAAACTTACAATCATGGTGGAAGGTAAAAGGGAAGCAGACACATCTTACATGGAGGGAGCGGGAGGAAGAGAGAGAAAAGGGAGGTGCTACACACTTTTAAATAACCAGATCTCATGAGAACTCACTCACTATCACAAGAACAGCAAGGGTGAAGTAACACAATCATCTCCCACCAGGGCCCTCCTCCCGCACTGGGGATTAAAATTGGACGTGAGATTTGGGTGGGGACACAGAGCCAAACCATTACACATCCTTTCTGTGAATGTGTGGTCATTATGGTTCATTTGTTCATGTCTAAGTGTGGGAAGCTCAAAGTTTGTGAGTGGAGCTTGTCTTCTTTAGGCTTCTTTGCAGAGTGACTGGGCTGAGTCAGTCATTGAAAAAGCCCTAATGTTAGTATCTTTAGAGTTTTTTTCTTGGGATGACAAATTCCCAATAGAAAACATTTCATTCTCCTGCCTGGTGCCACTGCACTCCAGCATGGGCAATAGAGTGAGACTCCATCTTAAAAAAAATAAAATAAAATAAAATAAATTCCTGCCTGGAAGGTAATGGTCTGGCTGCCAGCACTCATGGAGATCAGTGAGGGAATAGAGCTGAAGGTCTGAGCCTTCAGCATTCAGTACATTCAGTACACCTCTACTCCCACAACTCCCCTATTTTCAGTAGAGAACTGATGGCCTCAGCTATGCCTAGCATCCCCCAGTCCAAACCTGTTTTATTTTCATCAGAGAATGACATTCCAATCTTCTGCTGAGGTTGAGGAAGACTGACTATCAGAGAGCATCCGGGGATCTAGCTGCTTTTTAAAGAGCCTTCAGTTACTTTCTTTATTTTAGCCCTATGCTGTATTCCTCAGTACCAGTGACTCTGCAATACGGATAAGGAGGGTTCATCACTTTTCCCATTGTCAGGTTAGATGCAAATTTCCAGCTGTTAGATTTGTATTGATATTGTTCCCACTTCCTTTTTCCCATCCTTTTGGGACTCGTTATTGCTGTTGTTGTTGATGATGATGATGATGTTTACTTCCCATACTTTGGTTTTAGTGAGATTCTGAGAGAGAGCAAACTTAGATGGGGGTGTTCCATCCACCATCTTCACCTTGATGCTTCATACACTTTTCTGCTCACTGAAATATAAATTATTCTCCCAAATTTCCACAAAGCTTCTTGCATGAAGATCACTAAAGAACTCTTAGCTGCCAAATCTAATGAACAGCTTTAAGTTCTTATCTTCTTGACCCCCCTACTCCAATTGATATTCATGACTATTCTCTTCTAGAAATGCCTGTTTCCCTTCTTGTTTCCTCTTTCTATGTCAAGCTCTGTAAAGATGTTGGTTCTCCCCTGGGCTCCATCATTGCCCTTATTCCTTATTACTTTCTTCACTTAGCCCAAGGTGGTATTTAAGCACACTCATAGCTTCAACTCATACATTCATGACTTCAAAAGCTCTTTAGCCTAGGCACTGTTCCTGTATATAAAATTCATATAAGTGTCTTCAGGATTATAATTTTGCAATTAAATATGAAGCAGCAGTATCAATGAAGAGTAAAGGAGAATACACTGAAAATTTTGGAGAAAAGATACAAAGAAACATCTCAGAGAGGGATAAAGTAATTCAACTGAAGATGCATAGTAGGATTGCAGTTTATAAATCTGAATTCTAGCTGCAATGAAGACTAGAAGGTGTCGTTGTTTTAACTGTTTCTTAGGAGAACATGATTTATGGGTAACTATCAAAATGTTGAAAAAATATTCCAAATATGTCTACTACATATGCATAGCGTATTGCTATGTATAGGATTTGGATTTTTCCCTTGTTTTTCTCTTTCCCACAGTTCCTGAATTGACTATATGATTAAACACTGTGCTTTAAGTTGACACCATTACCTACCAAGGTTGTAATAACCTCCTGCCATACTTCTGTTTTAATAATTTTCTGTTCAGACAGCAAATTAAAAAGCCTTCTTGTTTACCACCTGAGGTTTTTGCCTCTGCCTCTGAGCAAATTCAATTTCTAGAGGACAGTATTCTAGGGCTGGACCTTTACTTCCTCCTTACTGGTCCTTGGATTTGAAATAATTTCATTGAGTTTTTTCCTCTATTTCAAGCCAAGATAGTAATTCCCCTATGCTATAAAGGCCCTTGGTCTTCTTTATCTGTTAATTAATTGACCCCACTATTTCTTTGGGTTAAGCTCACAATTTAAGTACCTACATTTATGACTACAATTAAGATTGCATAGCAGGTGAGTCTTCAACACTTGATGAAAAATATAATGAAGAGAAAAACAAGACCTGGGGTAAGAACACCATTCATGCCTTCAACTCTCCCTATTTTGAGAAGAGTCTGCCCTAGCTTCATGAATCAACCCCTATCTCAGGTACACATAGACTCTCTTATAAGAATGGTATATGATCTCCCTACTCTTACTTTGGCCACAGAAAGAACAAATGCTTTTACATATGAGGTTCCAGGATAAGCCCACTTCTTAGACCCCCATCTTGGACATATTCATTTCAGCCTGAAAACCTATGCCAGAAATCTAACCCAGGTCTGAGTGTTCCCAAGCACTTCCCTAAGGTGTCACTGCTCAGAGGCAAACCCATCAGGTAAATGCACACCTTGTCACTAGCTACAATTCTGCCCCAAGCCCTTCTGTGCCCTGGTAAGCCATGATGGATTATGAATAAGAGCAAGCACCCAAGAGATCCCTTTCACTCGGACAGGAAGTGGCTTAATTAGCCCAGATCTTGGTCTCATTGCCACAGGCTCCTCCCTGATCACTTTTGAATATTCTTAGTGAAAGCATGTCTCATTACTAGTAGGAAGAGACATTTGTCATGTTTTAATTCATTCATCTTCTGGCACGAGTCGCCCTCATGAGTTGTAAACCAACAGTGCCTCACTAAGGAGTCCACTATGTCAGAACTACTTCTTGGGATTGGCACAGTGCAGTGATTGGAACATGCTGAGCTTCCTCTAAAAGACAGACTAAACCACGTTATTGTACCAACACCTGTTTTATGTGTTTTGTCTCCTAACTAAACTCTGTTAAGGTCCAGGTTATATTTATTTTTTTATCTTCAAACACAAGGCCTGCCATATAATAAGAGATATCCAGAAACTATTTTCAAATGAATGAATGAGTTAATGAGAAGGAATAATAATGGCTCTTTCCTATGAATCCCTAGATCTCAACACCCAATATCAGAAAGAAGCATCATGGGTTATTACAATGTACTCAAGACATTCCACTAAAGCTTAGCTATCCTGCATTTTTGGCTAGCAGAAACAGCAGGGTTGCCAATAGATAATTGATATCCCCAAAGCATGTTTTCTATTTGTTTTCTGCATGCATCCTAGGAAACCAACAACTCCCAGTAGTTCCTGGATGAGCTAGAATATTTATCTTTGCATTTTTCAAAGTTGATAATGTGAATGTCCACAGTAGATAAATAGCTTTGGTTCACTGGTGAGCCACTCTGAATGTGGCTCTTCTAAAATTTTTTCTCATATCAAGAAGAAATTCATGAGCAATTTCCCAGAACCCTCCAATAACAATAAAAGCCAGCATTGACTGCATGCTTCCTGAGGGCCATACATAACATACATTATCTCATGGAAACTGCATAACAACTCAATGAGGTACATAATATTATTATCCCCATCTTGCAGAAAGGAAGTTGTGGTACGGACAGGTCAAGTACTTTGCACAGTCACCCATTTAAGACTGGTGGACTTGCGCTTTGCCCCAAATGGCCTGACATGAGGTTACAGCATTAGTCAGTGTGTTGTCCTGCCTAGGCCTCAAACAGTATATGGGAATTATCATTCATTCTACCTATTTCAAAAGATCACATCAGGAGGAAGAGGGTCTGAAGCACGAAGGAAACAAAATGGGTCACTTTAAACTATTTAAAAGTATATGTGTTCCTCAAACCCCACATTCATTATTGATATTCTTCAGATGAAGGTACCTTGATAAAGCTCCATTGTTTATTTCAGAGTTAGCAAATCTCTTTGTCCCCACCTTCACAGTACCCATTCCCCACATCAACCACAACACACACATGCTCACACATTTTGAGAACCACTAGTCCCTCTGGCTTTGGACTTGGATGGTGGCCATTAGCAAAATGATCAAAGGGGTGTTAGGCTTGATGGATTGGGTAGATTTTTCCTGGCATCTTCAGTTGTAAATTGATCTGGTGTCTCCAAGTAAGACCCTAGTCTTAAATATGTTTAATTATGTCAGAATTGAGCAGAATTGGACAGGATTGGGCTGAATTGGTCTTGTATCTAGATTTGTGTTGGCCTTGACTTGCTTAATACAGGCTTCCATTGGGCATTTGTACTCTCTGGGCTTGTCAGGACCCTGGACTGTACTGGTCCATTTCCACTGTCATCTGAGTTCTGAGTTGGATTGCCCTGGTCTCTGGTCTAAATGAAATGAACTTTTTGTTCAGCAAGGCTTTGGGTCCTTTTGAGCATCTGAAATGAACGTTTTAGAGTAAGTTGTTATAAACTATGGATTACTCTTGACTAGATCCTTGGTAAGAATGTGCTCTTCAGAGGCTTGGCTGTGACTTAAGACGCACAGGGATGTTGTGTGGCCCTAGCTGAGCTGGGATGCAAACCAGATTAAACAGGATCTGCCTCTGGGCTGACAATGATATAGGAAATGGGCTGATTTTTTGCAGGGCTCTGAATTGGTCAGAGTTTGATTGGGCCTGTGTTGAATGGGTTTCATCACTGCATTGGAGTAGGTGTTAGCAGGGCTTTGGGATGGGTTTTGGAGTGTCCTTAAATGAATCAAGGGACTTATTGAACTGAATTTATTTTTAAGGTTGACTTGGTTGGGCTTTGGATAGGGTATCAATGGGATACTGAGTTCAATGAGGTTTTGACTGTTTCTAGGCTGAAGTTGTGGCTGGCTTGACCTATAAGATACCATCAGGACATCTTGCTCTGGCCTATGGTTCTGCCTCTGGGCTTAATTTTATTACTGTATCTTTGTTTTCCCTAACACCAAAAGTCAATACTCAGCTGATTCAGATTCTTAAGACACTTTGTTTTTCCAGATGATAAATTGCTTCTGGGAACACTCACTTCACTTTTTGCCTATGGTGGTCCCAGGGACTAGAGGGTCCTCCAAGATCCTGGAAAACACTGGACCTACCTGACTGACATAAAACTTTATGGAGAGTATCAGATTTTTCCACATTGTGGCAAATATTTCTTCTCTAGGGAAAAAAATTGTTTTTTACTCAAAATTTTTTGGGGTAGTCTGGGTTACCTGGAACCTTTTCTAAAATGTTAAGAATGCAGACAAATGGCACTTAGTGCCCAGTGAGTTCTTAATAGATTATTAGGACAGTAAACTTTGTGTTTGACAACCGGGGAGAAGGGCTTAGTCACATGTGTTGGAAAGTAGAGGGCAAGTAAGAGAGAGCGAGTTACTAAGAGGCTGATATTGTAGATAGGCAGGGCATATTTAATAATTACTGTCTCAAGGAAGGAAGCCTAGTAAATTCAGGTAGAACAGTGATCAGAGTGCAGGACTAAAGCCTTGAGACAATCAGTCTAGTCAGACAAACTCTCCAATCTTTTGGAAGGCAGGGACCTTGAAATTCCTGGTAACTTTGAATATCTTCGGATTCTTCCTTGTGGCAAATAAAACATTTGAACATATACAAGTTACCCCTTATCCCCTTATCTTCTTGAAAGAGAGTTTTCCGCTTCCTGGTAACCCAGCACAGTCTAACATTCTTTGCATTACTTTACTGGAATGCTCCTTCGTGACACAGTGACACTTGTGCCAAATCACTGGAGTTTTCTTAGGGCTTATCCTCCTGACTTCCACAGCATATGGCTCTGTTGACTTCTTCCTGCAAGGAACTCTTCCCTGCCTAGGCTTCCAGGTTACCATTCAAATGTTCCCACATGCATGGTTAATTTTCTCCTGTACTTCTCCAACTCCAGAAATATCCATCCACAGGCTGAACATCACCATGTATATCGTTCTTCCACTGCCTTGAATTAAAGAAGCAGAAGAGTCCCTTCCAAACCTCATGTATCTATCTCTACAGGCCTTGAAAAGGCTGATCAACCTCTTCCAGAACACTGGAGGCCTTGGAAGGCATTAGGAACCAGGACATTCCCAATCAAGTCAGAACACTGAGAATTACCTCAAGAGGATGGTAACATTTGGGTAGGAAGATCTTGATATTTAGATGTCTCTGAGTTGTAAAATCATTCTGGAAAATGCTAGCAGGAACCCATAAAGACTCTCCCCAAGCCCCCTTCTAGCCTGCAGTGACTGACCCACCTCTCCCATTTCTCTACAAGCACTAATTGTGAGGCCACTACAGTCTAACAAACAAAGGCAAAAGTTGTTGCCAATTTTTAACACCTGACAACATCCCCCACTGAGAGAACATGCTAGGATCACAGAAGAGGCTTCATTTACCACTGTTATAGACTATGGACATCTTTGTCGTATTTAAACCCTCCCTGCGAATAACCATATCTCTGTAGCTCAACTTCAAGCTCACTTCTCAAGAATGTTTGGAGAACACCTCCCTACAGTGAGTGAGGCTGGCACAAAGCCCTCTAGGTAGAAGAGGCAGCCTGGAATGTATTTCCTCGGGCTGGAGGGAGAGCAGGGTAGAGGCGTTTTAAGATCTAGAGATGAACTTCTTTCTAGAATCCTGGAAGAGAGGCAAAGGCACAGGGACACTCAAATATCTGAATTCCTCTCACTGCCTCTCTGCCCTGGAAAATACCATCTTTGTCCAGAGTTCCCTCTTGCTCTTTCTCCCCTTCCCCATAACTTTGTTTCCCACGGAATATCCTCTCTCCTCCCACCCCTGGAAGAACTATGCCCTCATCTATCTTGGATAATGGTATCTGTAACTTTGAAGAGCTCTATCAAGACACCCCCTGCTTCCTTCCGGGGTAATTTCCTAACCTATTTTGCCTGTAAAGCTCTCAACACATTCCTCTGTCACCTAAACTCTAAACAACCTGAGATGGCCCTGGGGGCATGAGGGTGAGAGAAGACATTCTTAATGCTTCCCTGATTCCTCTCACCCCTCCACCCGCTTTCCACATTCAAGCCCTTTCCTATTCCTTGCCAATCCCATAAACACTCTCTCCATCACATTGTCATATCCCTTTTCTTCTCTTACCAGCTCCCACCAGTGTTTCTGCTTTCCTTTACCCATCTGATTTCTATAGATTTCTTCACTGTCTTTCAAGTCATCGAGCTGCAGTGGGGTCAGCATGGGTTTTCAATCCTTTGAGGAGAAAGAAGATATGGAAGAGGAAGACTTGGATGGTTAGGGTATTTTAGTCTCCCTCCAATTATTTTTTTGCTGAGAGCAATAATTCCCAAAGTATGGGTTTAATATATGTTATCTATGAAACGACAGTTTCATGGTCAAGTACGTCTGGAAAACACAGTTCAGCAATTTTTTTTTCCTACAGAAATTCTCAAGGCTTTAATATGATACTAGGCATATGTTAGTTATCTTTTATTACATTTAAAATTGCCCCCAAATTTAGAGACTTAAAACACTAATAAAAATTCGCTTATTTGTGTGGATCAGGAATCAGGGAATGGCTTAGCTGGGTAGTTCTTGTTTGGGGTCTCTCATGAGGTTGCAGTCAAGATGTCAGACAGGACTGCAGTCAGCTGAAGGCTTCACAGGAGCTCAGGAACCTATGTCCAAGATGGGTCACTCACAACGTTGGCAAAGTGGTGTTGGCTGCCAGCAGGGATCTCAGTTCCTTACCACACGGACCCCTCCTTGGGGCTGCTTGTGTGTTCTCACAACATGGCAGTGGGCTCTCCTACAGTAAGTGATCCCAGAGAGAAGGGAAAAACCACAACATCTCTCATGGCCTGTCCTCAGAAGCCACACACCATCTTCTTAATTACTCACAGGTCAATCTCACCCAAGGTAGAAGGGGTGTGAATTCCAGGAGGTGAGAAACACTGGGTTCATTTTGGAGGCAGGTCAGTGCTATGCATGACAAATCTCCAAGGCTGATTTGACAACATGATTATTGGTTAGTGGAGCATTCCAAGACACTAGGATTCCATGGTACGCATGTTGGGGGAAACCATCATGGACTGTCACATTGGGGTATAAGGGTCTGGGATGCACACAAGTGGAGGGGAAGATGTGTGTCTGGAGGAAGAATCCTGGGAAAACAGTACATGCGTATGCACTGAGGGCTCCCAGAGTGGAAGACAATAGGAAGCTAGAACTGGGGTACCACTCGGACCTGGGGCTCAGAGGCTGATTCTCCAATTTAGAGAGGCTAGCACAGAACTTCCCTGCCAATTCCAAACTGCTTGGAGCGTCTCTACTCTTGTAAGCTGTTTACTTCCTCCATCCTAAATCAAAGATAGAGAGAAAATGTCAAAGTTCACAGGCTGAAAAGAAGAACTATTATCATAGAATCTCTAAAAGATGGAGATGGTGGCGATCTAGAAGGCTCAGCTGTTCCATGCCGGGAGCAGCCCTAAGTACCACACTCTGTGGGGCTGTTTGTGATGCTTTCAGACCGGACCCCAACAGTCTCTCTTATGGTCCAGACTAAGACCATGTAAGGTCACTCTGATGACTCAGACCACAAAGGTCCCGTTTTTCCCCTACTTCATCTGCACAATGGCGTGTTTGCAAAGGTCCTAGCCTGGGGAGCCGGAGTCACCGTGCTTGGAGGAAACAAGTTCTCATCCAATGTTTAGTGACCTTATCAAAAGATGCAGGATAGGAAAGGAAAAGAAGGAATAGAAGGACTGCAGAGAATGGAGGGGCGGTCATGGAAAAAGAAAGGGAAAGTGCGTGGGAAGAAGGAAGGAGTAAGAAAACACGCACAGCTCACACGAGAATAGTAAGGACAAGGAAATTTATACGCGAAGCCTGGAAGCGCCCCCGCCCCCGCCGCACTCCCGCGGGTCCCACGCGTGCTTTCGCCGCCTTTGTCCACAAGGTGGCAGCCTTTGAACTTTCTTCCCCGTAAGAACGCGAAAGGGGGGCAGAGAGGAAGGAGAGAAGGCAAAGCACTCCCCCCACCAAGAACAATTTGAAAACCCACCCCATCATATTTAAAATCTGGGACAAAGAACCGTCGGGACGGAACTCCTTCCATTGCAAAAGCTCGGCGCGGCCTCGGGAGCTGCCCGGCGGCCCCGGACCGAGGCAGCCCTCCCCTTTAAAAGAAGCGGAGGACAGGATTGGGATCCTTGAAACCCGAAACCCAGAAACAGCATCGGAGCGGAAACCAGAGGGAAAACCTTGAACTCCTCCAGACAATTGCTTCCGGGGAGTTGCGAGGGAGCGAGGGGGAATAAAGGACCCGCGAGGAGGGGCCCGCGGATGGCGCGTCCCTGAGGGTCGTGGCGAGTTCGCGGAGCGTGGGAAGGAGCGGACCCTGCTCTCCCCGGGCTGCGGGCCATGGCCACGGCGGAGCGGAGAGCCCTCGGCATCGGCTTCCAGTGGCTCTCTTTGGCCACTCTGGTGCTCATCTGCGCCGGGCAAGGGGGACGCAGGGAAGATGGGGGTCCAGCCTGCTACGGCGGATTTGACCTGTACTTCATTTTGGACAAGTAAGTGCCGCGAGTTGTCCCCACCCCACCCCAGGCTAAGCGGGCGAGAACGCTTTCGCCCCGGGCCGGGCTCTTTGGCAGGGTCGCCTGGGGACAGGAGCGCATCTCCAGGGGCACAGAGGGACCGCGCGGCAGGCGGCGGCGGAGTGCTGCGCCTTTGTTGGGGCGCGCTCCTCCCAGCCTCGGCTTCAGAGCCCGCAGCCGAGGCGACGCCGCTTGCTCGGAAGAGGACAGACTTCTTTTCTGTCTTGCTTTCTGTGTCCCAGGAGCATGCAAGAGGCTTGGAGGATGCTATTGTCTTGCTGAGTTTCTGTGACTCCCTCCCGTGTTGGTGGGAAAGGCTTGCTTACCAAAGACAGAATTTGCAGGCACAGGCACTCCTAAAGTTAGAGGCTTGGGCATTTTAAAGCCAATCGTCGCATTTTTTTGTTTTTGTTTTTGCTTTTTTGTTTTGTTTTGAAACGCTGTCCCACGGAAGGCATTATCTTTGCTCCTAATCATGTAATGCATACTTCTCACCGGGCACTGAGTGAGAATGAAAGGCAGGGTTTCTTAACCTTGGCACTTCTGAGATTGAAACCTGGTAATTCTTTGTGGTGGGGGCTGTCCTGTGCGTTGTAGAACGTTTAGCAGCATCCTTGGCCTCTGCCCACTGGATGCCAGTAACATCCCCCGCCCCTCACTCCTTCCTTATTAGTGGTGACAACTAAAAATGCCTCCAGACATTGCCAAATGTCCCTCCCCTTCGACTTGAGAACCCCAGATGTAGGTGAATTCAAGCTCTTGGCCATTTGACTGGTGAGCTACCAGGGAGGTGCAGGAGCCCTGGTTTCCTTGCAAAAAAATGGATAGTGGTTAGGCTTTAGGATTTGCTCAAGGGAGAGCTGAATTCTGACCAATGAAGCACTTCCCAAATCCGCATAAGTTTGCCAAGCCACAGTCACCCAAGGAAGCTTCATGCTATCTGCTGAAAACCAGCTTCAACGATAAAAAGCCCCTCACAGAAGATCCGTTCTCATTAAAACTGAGAGAGCTCTCCAGTGCCAGGAGAGGCGCTTTGCTGTTACAGTGGTGGGGAGATGGATTTCACAGACTGGAAAGTATTTAGGAGTTGGAAAAAGAGTCCTGCAAAATAAGCTGGCTAGCTAGACACCAAATGTGCTTTGCAGTTGCCCCTGGAGTTTGATTTTTCCGTAAAGGCTGTTTTGAACTCCAGATTCTTTGGATGAAAAGTGAGATTTCTTTTCTGCAGATTTATGAGAAGGTGGATACTGAAAATATGCTCCAGTGCTAAGGAATGGAATTTCTTTTGTTACTTCTAGTGGCTGGAAGCATCAGCTCACAGACTCAGAGACAGTCCATGAAAACAGTCGGAGGTGCTCCTCCTCCGTGCTTTTTTAAAAAGCCAATTCAGAATGATATTCAGGAAAATCTAAAAAAAAAAGGGACAGAATCACCATGTCTGTGAATGGATGACTGTAGAGATACTCTAGAGATATGGATACTGTAGAGATAACCAGTTTTCCCCAAATTAATTTAGAAATTGAATTCAACTTTTCAGTCAAAGTTCTGAAAGAGTTTGTTTTGATGATAAGAATTTAACAAAATGATTCTAGGCTTATCTTAGCAGAAAAAAAAACAGGTAAAAAGAGCTGAAGCATTTTTGGAAAAGAATAATGAAGCCATATTCTCTCTCCAAATATTTAAATGTATTGTAATGCAAATTATAAAAACAGGATGGTAAAGGCCAAAGAATAGGTGGATAGAGTAGAAAATCTAAAAAGACAAGTACATGTAGATCCAAACACATGTAAACATATAGTGGAATTTCAAATCAGTATATAATGATTCATTAATTAAAAAAAAATGGTTCCTGGACAAGTGATTGATAACATGGAGAAAGAAAAAGGTTAGATTTATACTTTACAAACCATACACAAAAATAAATTTCAGAAAGGTTGAAAATCTAAATATTTAGAATGAAATGATCAAAGAACTAGAAGATAATTTGATGAATATTACTGTAATCTTAGGTTTAGAGCTTTTAAAACATGACAAGGAAGAAACCATAAAGGAAAATAAAGAGAGATTTGAATATATTAAAATTTTACACTTCTATAAATGAAAAATAAGCCATGAAAAAACATAAGAAGTTACAATAACTATTGCCACATAAATCACTCTCTTAAGATTGATTTTCATATATAAAAAGCAGTAAAAGCAAAATCCCAATAGGAAATAGCCTAAGTGCATAATTCACAAGAGAAAAAAAATATGAGTCAATAAATGAACCAAAAAAGTCGTTATTAATCAAAGAAATGAAAAAAATCAACAATATAATTTTTGTTAGGTTGGCAAAAACTTTTTAAAAAATTACAATATTCAGTATTGGCTAATTTGTGGGAGGTAGGCACTGTCATTTCTTACTAGGGAAAATGTAAATTGGTGCAGTCTTTCTAGACTTGCGCTGTCCAGTAGAACTGTCTAGGTTGGTGGAAAAGTTCTATATCTGTGCAGTTCAATACAGTAGCTGCTAGCCATATGTGACTTGAGCACTTGAAATGTAGTTAGTGCGACTGAGGAAGTGAATTTTTCATTTTATATAAGTTTAACTAATTTGAACTTTAATAGCCACATGTGGCTACCATACTGGATAATGCAGACAAGAAGATAATTTGGCGACATGTGTCAAATGCTTTTAAAAAATGAGGGGTCTACCTTTCCATTGAGAAATTTCATGTCCTAAAGAAAAAAATCCAAACAGTCACAAAGAAGTACCTACATGTACATTTATGGAGGTGCTGTTTATAATAAAAAGCTGAGGATTACATGTGTCTAACAGCAGCAGATTTACTAAGGTATGATATATGCATAGTATTGAATCTGCATTGCATGTTATACAAGTTTGTAAGCTATTTTAGGAGAAATACGTAATTCTTAATATACTATACACTTTTAGATGAAAATGCAATTACCAAACGTCATCTGCGTTATGATTCCACCTGTTTAAAAAGTTAAACACACACATGTGTATGTCTCTATTTACCAATATGGTAGTACTATTTGTCTCTAGCAGGTAGAATTTTAAATTTTGTTTACATGTTTTTCTTAATTTTTCTGTACTGAACATACATTACTTTTATATTCAACAAAAATAAGTTATTTTGAATTTGTTTTAAAAATCATGTCAAGTGGGTCTCTAACCAGCGTGCTGATTTACTATTGTAAAGGATGCTGCTGCTTTTATATTTGATCCTGGAGTAAATGTCTAAGTGCACCATAGGATTCTTTGAAGCACATTGGGAACCCAAAAATGCTCCAGGAAAAGAATTGGTGGGGAGAGCTTTACAGACATTCAGGTGGATGCTCTGATTTCCTTTAGCTGTTCTGTTGCTGGAAGAGAAGGATATTTTTGTGCTGAATGAAAAACTTGCTAGAACTTGGTGAGAAAGTGCACACCCCACCAGCTTACCATCTCGATCCAGGCTAATTTATGAGATTGATGAGTCCAGAGCTAGGGGATGGGCCAAAAGGCAGTGGTGGCAAACAGACCCCTGGGTGGTCGCTAAAGACATGATCTTCTGTCCTAGAAAGAACCTCCTCATGCAGTGCTGTCCAGCACCCAACCACAGTCAGAGTGGAAAGTGAAAAAATGCTGACTCACTTTTTCCTTGGGCTTCTTAGATCCTTTGGCTGGCAAGACACTGTCTACAGTCTGAAATCGAGGGATCACAGGGGACTGAATCCACCATTCTTCTCCCAATCCCTGCAACTCCCTTTTCCCCTGCAACTGGTTCTCTTTTCCATGACATTAAATCTCAGCTCATTTCAGCTTTAAGCAAGCTGCATCTCCGGCCTGGAGGGAACCCAGATTATACATTTAATGGAACGTCATGTTTTCTCAACCAGGAGCAAAGACTTCATAATGATAACCTAGAAAATACCACAGCAACACAATAGGGCATTATTAGTGGCTTTGGCGACTGGGCTGGTGGACTGGGCTGCACAAGGCGTTATACTGATGGAATTTCATGTTCACTTAAACATGCTTTTCTGGTTATAGTCAGGAAAAATAGATTGCTGGGAATTCAATCAGGGATTTGAAAAGTTAGATTTGGAAGGCTCTGTTCAACAAAAAGCAAAGAAGCAGCTAGCCTCTTTTAAGTCTTCCAGGGGATCTTCCAAGATGAATGCACCCATTTGACCAACCCACAGACATAACATTTGACCAACCTTCCCTCTCTCACAGCACCCCCCACCCTCTCTTGTTACGTATATGTTTATGTATTACATATTGGCCTATTTTACATGGAGCTATTAGTCACGTGAATGGAGAAAGTGGATTCTGCATCATGAATCTCAAGTGGCTGGCTATGTGTGCCCTGAAGACTTCAAAAATAGAATGTGGGAAAGAGAGCAGGAGGAGTGGAGGTGGTGGGCTGGAGGGCAGGAGTAAACGCTTGAGCAGCTTTATTTGTAAGACTTTCCAAAGCCACTGCCTGTCATTCATTTTCTGCACCTAATAAATCCTTATGTGTCTAAAGACCCCCCACAGGCTCACCATGTGCTCCTTCCCCATAAGACCTCCGACTCCCCCTGCCACTTCCCTTCTGTTCGGCACCAATCTTCTCTTTCTTCCACTGTACAAAGGGACTCCATGTTGCCACTCCCCCAGAGTTCCAACCCCAGCACCCACACCTGGACGATGTCCTGCTGGTGGTGATTTGCAGGACCATTGTTATGTGTTGTACTCCAGGGACAGGATCATCAGACAGATTTTTGTAGCATTAGACTGAAAACGTCACCACCAGGTATAGTACTGGCTTTTTTCTGGGAAAATATCTTCTGAGTTCCCAACTACTAACTTACAAAAGAAATACTGGATTGGGAACTTGTGTCTTGCAGACTCATGCTCTCTCACAAGGGTCCCAAAGACAACCTTGTTTGGTAGGTAGGGCAAAGCATGACTGTCCCTAATTTGAAGATAAGAAAACTTTTGTTCAGTCCATTGGGTTAAGTGACTTGCCCAGGGACCTAGGATTAGATCATGACAGAGCTAGGACAATGTCTGCCCTTGACTCCCAGACCAGCTCTTTCCACTCATCTTCCCTGTACAGTTGGGCCATAATGAGAAGCACATGGCAATATAACTAGAGGAACTGGGTAGATTCCAGGAATTCAAAATCCCCGCATCAGAGTTTCAGTAAATCATGGTGCATAAGGCGATTAAGTTTACTTAATTGAGGAGCTACTGCTCTGCTGTTAAATCAGCTGTAGTTGTTGGAAAGTATCAGGAACTCCAAACCCCTGCAATCCAGAGAAATGCTCCAGAGATCTAGGGGGTTAATTGATGAGTCAGACTTTAAGGTGTGTTCAGGACATTTTATTATGATAAATTCGTAATTTGTTCAGACTGAATCTGATAGAAAAGGGAAATTGAAGTCTGTAAATATGCTAAAACACACAGATGTAGCTTATTTTCAGAAATACATTGGAAGATGGCTTAGTGTCTGCAAAATTGGCTCTGAATAAGGAAAGCAAAGAGTTCAATAGAAGGCACCTTGAAAATGCTACAATCAGATTTTTTTTATATTTTTGGATTTTAATTCATATAAGTCTTGTATATTTATTGTTAATTTCATTCCTAAGTATTTGATCATTTTGGTTATTGTAATGGGAAATTTTCTTCCATTTTAACTTGTTTGCTCTTAGACATATAAAGAGTACAAGTATCTGTATTGATTTTGTTGTGAATTATTTTACGTTTCAAATAATTTCCTAGTTGATTCTCTTGGGTTTTCTGGATATATAATCATATAATCTGCAAATAACAATTTTATCTCCTCTTTTCTCACTTCATACTCTAATTTCTTTTTTTCAACTTTTAAGTTCAGGGGTACATACAAACCTGCACATCCTGCATATGTACCCCTGAACTTAAAATAAAAGATGTTAAAAAAAGTAATTACATAAGAATGTGTCATGGAGTTTTGTTGTACAGATTATTTCATCACCGAGGTATTACGCCTAGTACCCATTAGTTATTTTTCCTGATCCTCTCCCTCCTGTCACCTTCCACCCTCTGACAGGCCCCAGTGTCTGTTGTTCCCCTCTATGTGTCCATGTGTTCTCATCATTTAGCTCCCACTTACAAGTGAGAACATGCAGTATTTGGTTTTCTGTTTGTGCATTAGTTTTCTAAGGATAACGGCCTCCAGCTCCACCCATGTTCCTGCAAAGGACATCATCTCCTTTTTTATAGCTGCATAAAATGCCATGGTGTATATATACCACATTTACTTCGTCTAATCTATCATTGATGGGCATTTAGGTTGATTTCACATCTTTGCTATTGTGAATAGTGCTGCAATGAACATATGCATGCATGTGTCTTTATAATAGAACAATTTATATTCCTTTGGGTATATTCTCAGTAATAGGATTGGTGGGTCTAATGGTATTTCTGTCTTTAGGTCTTTGAGGAATCACCACACTATCTTTTACAATAATAATTTTAAAGGGTATCAGAAAAATAGTTATCAGGGGCCAGGAATTTCTTTTATTATTATTATTTTTGTATTGAGGTGGACTTAATGCTTGGTTTTAAATGCTCCTCCAATTAAGTTCCACATTTGGAGAAGGCCTTTGAGGCCAGGCAAGAGTTGGTAGAACTGCCTGCAAATTGGATGGTTTGGCATATGGGTCAAAAATAAAAATAAATAAGGCAAAACTGTTTTGTTTTGTTTTGTTTTGTGTTTCTGTCTGGGTCAGCCAAGTAACTACCTCTACTTTATTTAGCTGTGGAAACCTGGTTAAACTCAGTGTCAAGGAGTGTTGGAGGAAGGCACCTGTCCCAAGATAACCTGTAATTATGTCCAAATGCTAAAGGATTCCTAGTGGTCCAGAAACAAATTCTGGGATCAATTAGGGAGACTTGGCTGTCACATAAATGCAAATGGGATTTGCTCTATGCTAATTTACAACGTGTGTCTATGTTTGGTATGCAGCCAAGAGACTGGATCTCGCCTCTCCCACTGATTACTCTGCAATAAAAGACAAAGAGAATATTTAAACGTTTGTTGACATGTTTTTCAGACACGTCAGGTTCATACTGAAAAAGTAATTAGATTTCTCCAATTTGACTCAGCACATTCTTCCATTCATTTGACATAGATGACATACTCAGTTTTGATCACAAGTGTGTACTCCAATACAGGCATGGATAAAACAATGCCTATTGCAAGCAATGTCCTGCTATGGGAGGTGCAAGGAATGCAAAATAAACAAGACGAAGTCCCAGGCTGTCAGGTTTTTATGGAGAAAAGTGTTAGAAGGACTCCAGGCAGCCAAAGCTAAAGGCTTCAATGAGGATTTGGGAAAGGGGCCAAGTAAAGTCAATTTTAGATCAATAAGAAATAAGAAGTAACATTTACTGAACCCTTGCTACCTGCCAGACACTATAGTAAACACTTTGCCCGTATGACCCTGTTTAGTGTTTACAACCCCCATAAGGTCTGTAGTCGTCGTTACCGTTTCACACACGAGGAGACCAAGGTTTAGAGAGGTTACCCAAGGTCACTCTGAGTGGTGAAACTAAGTCTCAAACCCAAGCCCCTCTGTCTCATAATCTATGCATAAAGTTAAAAAGAATCTAAATATGCAAAAGAACATTGAATCAATCAAGGTAGGTCAGGTTATGCTGTGATAACAAATAAACCCCGAATCTCAGTTACACAAAACAACAAAGTTTTATTCTCTGCATATACTACATGTCTGATAGGAGTCAGCGGGGCTCTTCTTATGGTGATGGTTCTGGGAGCCAGGCTGATGGAGACTCCTTCCAGATACCTCCTGCCACCATCGAGGCTGCGAGGGAAGAGAATGCTAGATGATGTCTCACTGGCCATGAAATGCTCCAGCCAGAAGTGACATGTGTCCTTCTACTCACAGCCCATTGGTCAGAACTGGTCAGATAGCCTCACTCTATGGAAAAAGACTTGAAGAATAATCCTCCATGTGCCTAGATGGAAGAGAAAGCCAGATATGGGTGGACAATAAAAGCTTCTACTGAAAACGTATAATTATAGCTTGCTTTGGCTTGAATAAGCAAGAAAGAAGTAGCCATTGAGAGAGAATAAAGAGATAAGACTTCTGGAGAAAGGTCAGTTTTGAGCCAAGTCTTGGATATACAGCATTCGTCAACCTAGAATTACTGTCAGACGTGATGTTTCAAATATGCCCAAGAGGCAATGATAGCTCCTTCTCTTTTCCTCCCTTCCCCATTCTCCGCATACTTTAGATGAAATATTCATCTAAAGTATGGTGGGGGATTAAATTAGATTAAATGGAAAGTAGAAATGGAGATTAGACATGCTCTCCTGCCACTTATTACATTAATATATTTGAAAGATAAAACTTTCTTCTTCCATACTTTATGGAATATGAGGGAATTTGAAAGGCTGGGGAAAGACAGCAGCCCATGGAACACAGACTACTGCAGCAGCAGAGCTCAGAGGATGCCTGTACACTGCAGGGGCTGATTCCGAGTTTGAATCAAGAGTATCTGGGCTCCAACTAGTGCTTCTCAATGAGGGTGCTGTTGGCATTTTTGATGGGACAGTGTTTCATTATGATGGACTGTGGGATGCTTTAGCATTCCTCATCCTTGCTTTCTAAATACCATTAGCCTTTCTGGTCATTGTGATGACCAATAAATAACAGCCTCTATACTTATTTCTAAGGTTGGTACCACCTTGGTTGAGAACTCCTGACTAAAAGAAGGCAGGGCAGACCAGGGCATGCCATTGATGTTGATTCCTAGCACCCAAGAACCACATCTGGGCATTTGTCTGAAGGAAGAAATTGGGAGGCTTCCATGATAAGAGCTCCAATGGAAATTGTAGACCTTGGGAATGAATATGCTAAACTGCGGTTCTCAACCAAGGGCCAGATCACAACTTCAGAGGCCTGAGGCAGACATGTGTATTTTGGAAAAGCTTCCCAAGTTATTCTGATTCAGGTCCCTCCCTCAGTGAGTCATAAGACTGAACAGGAAGACAAGAAAAGCTGCCCCATAATGATGGCTCATGCTTATGGCCTTATGATGAGGATATAGCTGAGGCAGCACACACCTTGGAGCTGGGCTACAGGCAGAGCTCTTATTTAGATGGTGGCAGAAGAAGCCACACACAATATGAAGGCAGAAGAGCAAAGGTCACTGAGAGGCCATGTTTTGCCCTTCAGTGTTGCCAGGTCCTGCTGTGTGTACATATACATTTAAGCCATGATGTTTACCAGCCAGGACACTCCTTTGCTTCCTTTCTCATAAGTCTCCCTACGTGAAATGTGCCTCATGGGAATGCTTAACACAGGGCTTAAGAAAGCCAACTTCGGAATCAGGCATCTGCAGCTTCAAATATCAGCTCAACGCTTCACCAAGCATTGTGACCTTGGGCAAATCATTTAGCCTCTCTGAACTTCAGTATTATTAATAAAATAGGCATTAAAATGTCTGCCTCACAAAAGTGTTGTAAAGATTAAAACCTTTAATTAACCGTTGGGCACATGAGTGCTGAGACGATAGATGGTGATGGTGATGGTTATGGTGGTGGAGGTGGACGTGATGATAAGGATGATGGTGATGGTAATGGTGATGGTGATAGTGATAGTGGTGATTATGGCGATGTTGATAGTTGTGATGAAGATGATGATGATGGTGATAAGGATAATGGTGATGGTGGTGGTAGTGATAGTGATAATGATGATAATGGTAGTAGTGATGATAGTGATGGTGTTGGTAGTGATGATTCTCATGGTGATATGGTGATGGTGGTGGAGGTGGAGATGATGATGATGATAATGATAATGATGCTGATGGCAGTGGTCATGGTGGTGGTGGTGTTAGTGGAGAAACAGAATATGGTCCTCTAACAAAAGATACCTCCATAGATTCCAAGCAGTAGTGCCTGGCTAGGATAAGGAATATATCAATTCAATATTTATGAAGCTGTGCTAGACTTCTGGAATCAAAAAATGCCTAAAACAAGTGCCAAGTCTCAAGGAGCTCATAGTTTTGTAGAAGAGATGGGGAAATAGTGAAATAATTTAATTTTGGTTGAGATGAGAGGGACTTAGGAGGCTTCATAGAGAAGGTGACTTTGGATCTGGAACTTGGAAGTTGATCAGGATTTTGTCAGGTGACAAAGTAAAGAAAAAGGCAACATTTAGGAAAGGAAACTAACACATACTCTTTGTGATATGAGTGTGACAGGGAAATAATCTGGAAAGAGTTTGGATTTTATTCCATCACGAATAGGTTATGAGATTAAAGGTTTCTAAGGACAAAAGTGTCAAGCTTATGTATGTGTTTTAGAAATACATATCTATCATCTATGTTTGCAATGAGGATGAAGGAAAAAAATAATAAATGAGATTGGGGGCTCTTTTTATTAAGGATCAGCAGGATTGGATGAGCCATTGGCTGTGAGTGAATGGGAGAGGAAAGGGTTGCAACAGTAAGGAGCGGGCATCAGAAGGAAAGAGAAGTTGATGTGGACATGCTGAGTCTGAACATGTAGGGCATGTGCATGGAGATGTTGAGTAGGCAGTTGGCTTGATACCCTGGAGCTGAAAATAAAAACTTGAGTGTTGTAAGCCCAAGGGTAATAGTTGAAAATGCAGGTATGGATAATAAATAATATCAAGATAATATCAGGATTTTAAACTGCCCAGAATAGGTGGAGTTTGAAGAGGAAGATGGCCAAAGTCCAACCCAAAGGAATTGCTAAGAGAATTGTCTGGGCAAGAGAAGAAATTACACTAAACAGAGCTGAGAAGAAGCAGGTCAGAGAACCAGCAAAGAATTGTATTAGTGAGGGAAGGAGGGACAGAATTTCAATGGGGGGAAGGCGTGATCATTCAGATGTTTTCCCCTGAAATCATCTCCTCCTCAATTTATGGTCTTGGTGAATGGTGGCACTATAAGTCCAGCTACTTAAGCCAGAGATATGAGAGTAATCTCTTGTTCACACTCAAGACTGATGACATCCACTGCCATATCTCTCCCAGGTTGACCTTGTTCTCTACCTTATCATTGTCTTAGCTCAGGCATTCACCATTTTCACCCAGTTATCGGTCTCTTTGCTTCCTTTCTTTACCCGTCTCCCCACCTTGTATTCTTGACAATCAATTCTAAAATTGATCTTTTTAGAACACAAATCTAATCTTGATACTATCTTCCCTAACTCTCACCTCTTACCCCTTAGACATTTCCGAAGCTCTTTCAGGATAAAGTGTAAACTCTTCAGCAAAGTATCCAAGACCCTTATTGCTCAGGTCACTGTGCATTTCCAAAACTTCATATCTTACCATATCCCACATCTTTTTAATTTTCAAAAAACTGTATTGTATAGTTCCCCAAACTAACCCATGCCCTCTCTTGCCTTTAGCTGTAATGCCCTTCACCACCACACCCATCTTTACCTAGGTGATGCCTGCCCATTTATCCTTTGAGACGATTACTAGTACATGGTCCCCTTCTATTACTAGTTGCGGGCTCCCTGTGGTAAGAAAAAAATAATAAGAAGAACAACCACTTTTCTATGTTATTTCTTCATTCAAAGTTCCTTCCTTATTCAGAATCTCCTAACCCCATAACAACTCATATTGCATGACAAGCAGTGGAGTGGTCCATTTTCAAGAGATGGAGAGGAAAAACCCTTAGCGTTTGTCCTATGGGGTTTCATCCAGTGACCTGACCTGTTTTTCCCTTGATACTTAATGATATGCAGCCCTAATTAATAAATACCTGTAGAGACCTCCTGGAAGATGGCTTTCCCAACATCTTGATTGCAAAAGAATTATGATCAGAATCATACTCAGCCTACCATCACTCTTGACATTAAAAATAATGCAGATTCCAGGTTTGCAGAAATTATATAGCAAATAAGAAATCTGTAGCAAATAAAAGTGAAGACTCCTAACTGTAACTTTACACCAGTCACACTAATAAACAATATAAGGTAAAATGAAACTTCAGATGCTATTAGACAACACTAAACATAAATAAACGTTAAAGCTTATTGTTAACAGTGACCAAACATCCTAATTTGCCCAGGACAGGCCTGGTCTATGCTTGTTGTCCCAGCATAATTATAAATTTCTTCTTCTTTTATTCTCAAAAGTGTCTCAGTTTGGATTTTAAATTATATGGTCATCCTGATTATTAACTGTTGTAAAAGACAATATCAAAAGGAAAGGGGATTGAAGGTCAAACAGGTAAAGCAGCTTGCACACTTTGTTCCATTAAAATGGGCAGCCATTTCAGCACTCCTGCTTCCATTTAAGTGCTCTAAGTATTTTCTGGAATCCTCACTCCCAAATTCCCATAACAGTTAGTGGAAGTTCTTTAATACCTCTCACTACCTTAACACCTAACACTTTGAACTGTAATTGTACATTTCCTGACCCTTCCATGGGGAGGCAGTGTTGCCTAATGGTTAAGAGCACAGGGTTAAACTCAGAAAGACTTTGTGAGCATAGCGTTTGGACAAGCATGGACTTCAACATGGATTCTAAGTCTAGACCACTTGGGTTCAAATCTCAGCCCTACCACATACTAGCTGTATGTCCTTGAGTAAGCTACTTAACCTTTCTACGAACTCAGTCTCTTCGTCTGGAAAAAGGGAGATAATAATAGTATGTGTCACATAAGGTTGTGCTCAGAACAGCGTTGGCCACACTGGAAATGCTAGCTGTTATTATTAAGTGGCAATGAATGTAAAGTGCCCAGCACAATGCCTGCTGCTTAGTAAGTACTCAGTAAATGTCAAGTGTCATAATTATTCATCTTTATATAGACTCCAAAGGACCAACCAGGCACTCAAATATCAGTTTGCTGATCAATAAATGGCATACTATAAGCAGGTCCAGCAAGATGAGAACTCAAAAAAAAGCCATATACTTTAGCAGAAATAAGGGCATTGGTGACTTTTGGAAGTGCTGTTTTGGGGAACCATAAGAGCAGAAACTAAAAATTAATGAGCTGAGGGGCTTAATGGGAGATGAGAAAGCAAGTTTATGACTTCAGAAAAAGATCTGTAGCATAAACAGTTAGCTTCTCCCTCATTCCTTTCCCCTCTATCATCTAAAACTGTCCCATCTCCCAAAAGAAAAAGTCTGAAGAAAGTGTCTAGGAGACGCTGCATCAGGTCCAGAGACTAAGGGCGTTGACACTGACATGCAACACATGCGTTAGAAATTCACTAGAAATAAAGCAGATGGACTGAGTATGAAAGAGGTCAAGCCAGGGTCTACTTTCAACTCTGTTGCCAAATTGTAAAAAAATATGCAGAGAAAGATCAGTGAGGAGCCCCTAGAATAATCCCAGATCTGGAAGTGAGTTTGTAGTCGAGTGGGGACCTGAGAGAGATGAGAACCATCCCCTTGGAGCCCTGTTGCTGTTGGGCATCAGCATCATGCAGAGGCAGCTGCTCTGTGGGGGTCAAAGGGGAAACCAAGCCACAAGAGATGCCTATGAAAACCAGGCACCTCCTTGACTGTGATCCTGTCCAGCGCTGCTGAGTCCTCCCGCTAGACCGCGAGCCTCCAGGGAAACAGCAGAGTTTTGTGTTTAATTATGTGGATGTACTAGGGATCAAGAATGAGGCCAGGTATAGCACAATGCGAACCTGAAGTAGAGGCCAGGCCAAAACAGCCCCTACATATGGCAAGCTGGAATGATTTAACCGTGTCCAAAACAAGCAAACAAACCTTGCAAAGGTGAAGTTCCTTTGTGGAAATGACTGGGGTCGATTCTATTCACCACTCTCCCCTGACTGATGGAACAACAACATGAGCTTACTTTAGCCATCAAGACTAACTCCTTTTCACCAGATTAATTCCTTAGAGAAGTTTGTAAGTGTGAGATGATGCAAGTGTGTGTGTGTGTGTGTGTGTGTGTGTGTGTAAGCTATTTTGGAAGCAAATGCCAAGCCAAGTTATACCTTTCCACATTCAAGGATGAAAATAGCGCCTACAAAACTTTAGCACCTTAAGATAAGTGATTAAACAAAATTCCTGAGGTGGAAGAATAATATATTTATGGAAAGCATTTTCAGTAGCAAAAAAAAAAAAAAGGTCAATTGTGGTACCATATGACTTCAATTAAGTTAAATAAAACAGTAAATTTGTGAAACAGGAGATAAAATACGAAATGAGAAGATAAGGGACCTAGAACAGTTAAGGAAATATAAAATAATATGGAAAAATTTGAAGTCACCAAAGAAGCAGTAAAGAGCAGAACAGACAATGCAGAAAATGAAATAAATGATGCAGGCATGTTTAAGGAATTCTCGTAATTTGAGGAGGAAAACACAGTTAGAGGAAAGTGATGAATGATAAAATGATAAATAATGAATTAAAAAAATAGCTATTCAAAGGACCAAACAACTTTGCATTGCTAAAGTATAGTCTAGAAGAAACCTTCAATGCTTTAATAGAAGAAAACTCTTCTGACTTAAGAAAAATTTGAAAATGCAGATTCAGTAGGCTCATCAAGTGATAATCTCAATTAATTATTCATTAAAAGGCACTAATACTTAGACATTTCCTGGTGAAAATCTTTAAAAGACAAAAGAAGAACTTTATAAGTGGGAAGAAAACACATGGTACCTGCGAAGGCTCTGAACATTAAATGGTGAATTTTGATTGACACAATTAATCTTTTATGATGGATAAAATTTTTGATGAACAAATTCTGATGGATTTATAAACTAAAATGTTAATACCTAGCCAAGATATCACTTACACATGAAAAAAATAAAAAAGCATTTTCAGATACATATGGATTCTTCGTGAAAGGGGAGTGGGATAATTTTCTTCAGGAAATTATCTGAAATGTGAATCAAAGTTTAAAAAAATAAAATATAATAGTTATTACACAAAAGAAGTGGAAATGACCATAGAATCAATTTAAGCAAATATATGTCTAAATAGTATTTTCAATAAATTCTGAAATAATATTGCATCAACAGACAAAAGCAGCTGTCACGAGAAAGGAACAAGCTGAAAATAAGAAGCTTTGGGGGAAAAAATACGCTGTTTCTGAATATTCAAATCCATTAGAAATAATGACCACCACATTGAATATTGCAAAAAAGTAGATTCAGTTCATGAGAGGACAGTTTGAGAAAATTCCTCAGAACTTAAGCTGAAAGGATACAGAGATTAAAATTATGAGAAAAGAGGCCAGGTGCGATGGCTCACACCTGTAATCCCAGCACTTTGGAAGGCCAAGGTGGGCAGACTACTTGAGGTCAGGAATTCGAGACCAGCCTGGGCAACATGTTGAGACACCCTCCGTCTCTACTAAAAATACAAAAATAATTAGCCAGGCATGGTGGCGCATGCCTGCAGTCCCAGTTACTCGGGAGGCCGAGGCACAAGAATTGCTTGAACCCAGAAGGCGGAGATTGCAGTGAGCCAAGTTCACACCACTACACTTCAGCCTGGGCAACAGGGCAAGACCCTGTCTCAAATAAAATAAAATAATGAGAAAAGAGAAAAGTAGTACAAAGACTAGGTCCAGGATATCTAATATCTAGTATATATATATATAAGATATATAGATATAGATATAGATATATACACAATAAGAATTCTGAGGACAGAGAACACTTATAAGAGATACAATTAAAAATAATAAAGGAAGATAATTTTCCTGAGCTGCAGAAAGATTGGAGTCTTTAGATTTGGAAGATTTAGGTAAAATACTCAGCCTAATTAGTTTTTTAAAATGGTCTACAACTTGTACAATCTTTGATAATTTCTTAAAATATAAGAATAGAAAAGTCTACATTCTTCCAACAAAGAAAAAAAAATAGGCTCAAGAAAAAAGAAAGTGAGATTCAGACTGGCGTTAGTTTTTTTACTCTACACATTAAATGTTCCAAAAAAGCTCAATAATTATAAGGTCTTGAGTGAAATGTGATTTTAAAATTCCTTAGTCAGGCTTTAAAATGATACACATTTTAAAATTGTGTTACTTACTGAAAAAATTACCTAAAATTATTGACATCAAAATGGAAAATATATATGAAAAAATGTATAAGAAAAAGACATAGCATAAAAGAAACAGAAGGAATGGTTCTAGAAAAGTTAAGAAGTCATAATAAGGCCATCAGTGAGACTTTGTAGCAAAATATAAAACTGAAAGAATGGATTGTCAACAGAGAAAATGAAAAGTGTAAAATTTTTATGTGAGGTAGCAAAAATCACTCATATTACATTTACATATGCAAGAAGATGCAGTTTATTCTTATTTCCCAAACTCCTCTTTTCTTCCTTCTAAGTCCACCTTCTGGGTAGCAAGAGGGAGGAAAATCCATAAATTTTGAATCCAAGTTGTGATAATAGTCCATTGTGGTGATTTTTAAAAATCCCTTTAGTTAAAATGCTCAGTTTTTCAAATGTTGCCTTTCCCTTACCAATAGAATCTGGGTATTTGAAGGAGATGGATTTGTCTCTGTGAAGGAGTCCTTCGATTCTGGACCACTTGGTTTCATGGAAAGTTCTGTCACATCTTCAAGGAACAGAAAATTTCAATACTAGTGTTAAACGCATACAGACAGCAGGAAAAAATAGTTTCTCAATTCACTTTATGAAGCTAGCATATATCTAATATCCATGTCTACCAAAGATAATACCTTCATACACAAAACTTCCCACCAACTTCTGAATAAAAACTTTAAATTTTAAATACATTTTGCTAAAAAACTAACAGTATAGTAAAAGAATAATGTCCTAAGACCAAGTAAAATTTATCCTAGGAATGCAACAGGGCTTCAATATTTGAGAAATGTTTAAGATAACTCCAATTTTTTTGACTGCTGGAGATGAAAACCATTATCTCAGCAGAATCTGAAAGACATCTCTGAATACTTAAGCATTCAAGGGTATATTCAAAATATATTTTGAACCCTATACCCTACAGAGAATAAACTTTCCTTTCAAATGCCCATGAAATATTTATTAGGTCACAAAGAATGCCTCCATATATCTCCCAAGGCACAATTTTTCCAGTCTGCATTATCGGCAATAAATAACAGGAAATGAATAGCAAAGTACACCAAAACTTCAGCTATCAGGAAAAAAAAATACAGATTTGTGTCTTATCTTGTCATGAGAAAGACATGACAGTGAATATAGAAATTTAGAAAAAAACAAGTCTGAAAGAAAGTGATTGTCTGGGACATAGGTTGGCAAACTATGGCCTGCAGCCTGTTTTTGTAAATAAAATTTTATTGTAGTGCAGCCACGTTCATTTTGTTCATGTACCATCAATAGCTGCTTTTGTGCTACAAAAAGCAGAGTTGAGTAGTTGCCACGGAGACCACATGGCCCCCAGAACCTGAAATATTTACTGTCTGGCCCTTCACAGAAAAAGCTTGCCCACCCCTGGACTAAGAAAACATATGCAACCGAATATAAAATGGGCCCAAAATATTGAGACCAGGGTCAGCTTCATGGGCATGGGACCTGTGCAGTCAGTCACCCAGGGCCTCTCATTTTGAAGGGCCTGGCCCTTGGTTTAAGGGCCATCTTGCCATCTTGAATTTTGTAAGTTTTGAACAAGAGACACTGCATTTTCATTTTACCCTAGGTTCTGCAAATTATGTAGCTTATCTTAATTGATACAAAGAAAAATGAACCATAAATGTGAAAAAATTATGGCTTATAGTTAAATACATGCAAATTAAACAATAATGAGATCGGTTTGTCCTTCCTCTGCCCACCCTCACTGCACGGTCTAATTACATTGATGTGGGGACAGTCTATAGGGTAATTAGCTCCTAGAGAGCCAAACATGAACCCCCCATTCTTAGCATCTGTCCCTCCCTCTCTTTTCTTTTCATAATCCTCAGATAGCAGAGGGCTTTCTGTCCCTCTGCTGTACTGCCTACCCTAAGGCATGGATTTCTTCACCAAATGACAGAAGAGGAAATTATGTCCTGCTTATATTGTGATCTTAATCCTCCAAGTTTTGTTCTTTAACTGCTAAAGGAATTTAGAAAATCTCTCTTTGACAAAATCTTGCTTCCAAACCAGTTGTCTTGCTGCAAAAATCATATTTTGAACTTCAAATGTTAACTTTTTCCCCCTTTCTGCATCACTGCTGGAAAAACAGAATCCCCCACTGCTCCAGGGTGGCTCCTGCCAGATGGATGTCTCCAACTGACCAGGGTGTGTTGGGTCACTTTCTGTGCAGTTGCTAAAGAGAAAAGCACAGTACAAAATTCAAAATATTACCCACATTACGTATGTAAAGATATTGTTAAAAAATATTCATCAGAATTATTTTATAATAGTGAAAAAGTAGAAGCAACTCAATGTACAAAAAGGAATTATACCTATTATAAAGTTATACAATTTATAAAGTGGAGAAAATGCAGATGTTACAAGTGATGTTGGGAAGGATTAGTGAATGAAATAAAAATTTGTTCATAACCATAATGACATTAAGTGAAAAGAGCAGAGACCATAACCTGTAAATACACAAACTGAAGATGCTTGGGGAAAAGTCTGCAAGTAGAATCATTGCAGTGAAGGCAATGGTTCTATCTGAGCTGTGGGATGATGGTGATTTTTATTTTCTTCCTTTTGTTTGTCTTTCCCTCCTCTCTAGCCACCCCCCCAAAATTTCCAACAATGGACCTGCTGCTTTTGTGATACAATATTTGTAAACCCTCTCCCTTGGTGCCCTCATTCTGAGTCACTTCCTCCTAAGTGACATCATCCATAGCCACTCTCACTCGATGATGTTGACCCATCCCCCTTTGATCTTTCTGGGGGATGCAAAGTGGCTACTGTGGCTTCATCTCTGTGAATATGGCGAGTGTGAGAAACACAGCCGCAGCTGTGCATTTCAATTATGGGAAATACCTTTTGGGTTACTAACCCATTGTCTGTATTCTTAACAACAGTGCTTTCGTGTTGAATCTGCACCAAAAGTACCAATAGCTGATATCAGAAAATGTTTTTAGGGTTCTCCTGGTGTGCATCTGTTGTGTGTGTGTGTGCGTGTGCCTGTTGAAAAAGGCAGAGTGGAGTTGAAAGGAGTGCATATTTTGCTGTATACCTTTTTGATCATGATCCACAAGAAAAATACATTTTATATCTTGACACAGTACATATACAATACTTATGTGTGATTGAACAAAAGTTAACACATAACATTCTTTTTGTTACTGTATGCAGTATATTCTGGTATTTCTATTCTATTCTATTTTTTTAATGTTAGCAATGTCCCATGAAATTGCTTTCCCAAATCACTAATAAATTCCATTCTGCAGCTTAAAAATCATTGTTTCCATAGGCATCAGTTAGATATACTAACAGGATATTTCATCACAAGTCAGTCGAGTGGGGCTGGGCACCCTGTGCTGGGGTCTCCGTGACACAGACAGGAGCAGGGTGGGTGGCCCCAATTCAAAGTACAGTGCTCAGTGACTAGGTTTGGGTCTGTATTGGTGTCTAAAGAAGTTGGAGTGGAGGCAAAAGTCAAGGTCAAGCTTTTTGAGCAAGAGGGAGGCATGGCTGTGACTTGAAACAGTAATAGGAGGACAAAGCCTGAAGGCCTGGGCCAGGTTTAAGACTCCAGGCAGTCAGAGGACAGGGCAAAGCTAGGAGGAAGCAGAGGAAGGCATTGCCCTCAGATTATTGTTCAGTTACTTCCAAGGGTCTAATATGCAAAGAGTAGAAGCAAAATAAGAACTCCAAATCTCATTCTGACTTGTTTTCTAAAGTGCACTCTTTTCCTTGGAAGAAGCTGGGGAGGGAGCACAACAGCAAATGAATGCAGGGTCTTTGACAGCAGAACTAAGTGTGAGTCCCACTTACATGCGCCTGAAGCTGCTGAAGATATCTGTATCCTTCCAGGATTGGGACCCAAGTGGGTTGCTGAGGACATCAGTGACTTCAACTGGGTGGGGCTAGGGACAAGTAGAAATTGGCAGTTTTATAATTTCTATCCTTAGAGCTGCTCTGCTCTTCCAAGATTAAAAGACTCCTTGGTGATGGTTCCAACTGCAAACTTTCTTTTTCCCTTTTATTCTATTCTAATCTGTGTGCAAAAGAAGGGAGGATAATTTAAATTCAATTTGGCCAACTTGATTCTTTTTTGACTCTGGTTGTATGTGTGGCTAATGGAAAGAGCCTGTGTTTTCTAAGGAGCTTAACCACAGGGAGGTTTGGAAACTCACATAAACAGAAAAGAATGCACTTCAGAAAACAAGTCAGAATGAGATTTGGAGTTCTTATTTTGCTTCTACTCTTTGCATATTAGACCCTTGGAAGTAACTGAACAATAATCTGAGGGCAGTGTCAGATTCCATGCAGAATCCTGCACTGGGAACACACAGTGAGTGCAATGTCACAAAAATTTCTTGACTTCTTATCATGTTCCAAACACAAAGGAGAGCATAGAAAAACAAAAATAAGTAAGATACTCTGGAGCTGCTTTCAGCAACAACCTTCTGGGTCTAGTAGTGAAGACTGGTGGCTTTCCCTCCCCATGGTCTAGTGAGCCCTTCTCCAAGGCCAAGTCAGATGACAGTGTGGGAGGGCATTGACTCTGGTTTTGAGTGGATCCAAGTGTATTGAAAGAATCTTCAAGCACAGAACTCTGTAAGACTGTCTTCAAGCAGAATTCCTGGGAGGCTACTTGAATTCCAAATTCTGCTGAGATTTGTGCGGTGAAACACAGGCACAAAATCCCAAGAAGGGGTCTGGACCCTCTGTGCCATCCTGAGACCAAGCTGACCTATAACAGCCTTCAGGGGCTAGAACTGCATTTGAGTTAGGATTTAATGGAGTCGAAATTAGGGACCTTTTACATCCACTGATTTCTAGAACGTGGCACTGCAACTCTCTGTGACTACAGCTTGCCCAGCAGTTACGTGTTAAAGGCAGTTCTGGAAAAAAAAAATCTACAACAGAGTCCAATGGAACACTTTCTAGTACTATTTATATTTAGGCTTAGAAGGTTTTAATTTCCAGCTGCAGCTTTGGTGATAATGGCTGGGTGGGCCATACTATCTGAAGATGGTATCAGGACTCCATAGCCAGAGTTTAAGGTCATTGACTTATAAAGAGACTGACATGATAAATGTCATGTTCTGTACATTGTACGGTGGAAAGAAAATGGAATTGGATCCACTTTCTGCCATTTTCCCCAGCCAACACCTACCTGGTTGTGACCAGGAGTCCACTTAGGTCTTCAGGATTGAGAGGAAGCCCGCGGTCTGAACTACCCTGAGTCAATTATTCTGGCAATAGCCACTAGGGCAGTTTCCACACCAGAAGATCAGTTACAAGGCCAAGTGCAGGTGAGACATACGTGTTTCAACAGAAAGTCTAAACTGAGTCATAGACCCAGCAAATTCATCCCTATGGAAGAAGGCAGCGGGGGGCGGGGTGGAGGTCTGGTTGAGGTCCCAGTGGTCATGGATAGGAAGTCAGATGGGATTGGTGGGTGGTGGTGAGGCAGGGGAGAGGACTGTGGCATCAGGCAGGTAAGCCTCCTGCCACTGGGGCTTTGGGTTAAAGAAATATAAGCAGTACCCCCAACAAGTTTGCTGCCATGCTGAAACCATAAGCAGCGGACATAGGGCTCTTTCTTTCTCCAAGAGGTGGTTTGATCTTGGGCTGGGACAATGCCTGCATGTGTGGGTTAAGAAGTTTCAGAAATAAAGAGTAGAAGGAGTCCAAGGTGCAGATCGAGATAACCCTTTACTCTCTTTCCTTTAGTAGCTGAGGCCCCTTGGAATCCCAGGATAACCCAGAGAAGACAAACCCAGTTTGGTTCCTAGAATCTTAGAAGTTTGTGTTTTTACCTTTGATGATTGAGGAGGCAGGCTATGTACATCTCCAGCGTGGCTCAAAGGGTGTATATTTTGGTCAAGGCTTAAACAATTGTGTAAAGAATGATCACTTACATATATGAAGTGACAAACCCCAGCAGCGACAGGGCAGCTGTTAGCAGAGGAGCAAGCCTGTCAATGCCTTTTTGCCTCCAGTTTTGTCTTAAAGCTCTCATTTTCTTCTTCAGAAGATTCAGCTTTTGCCCATTAGCAAGAGTTTTGATGGATGTAGACTTTTGTCAACACCAAGGATATATTTTGGATCTTTCCCTATATCTGGCATCAACAAATCAGGTTGAACATCAAAACTGTATAAACTTTACATCAGTCAGATAGAAGTATAGTGAAAATGACATGTTTTAAGAAAGTTGGAAGTGTGAATTATCATTGGGTGACACTTTTTAATAAGTAAAGGAATGCAAATTAATTTGTGGCTGTGAAATAGGACCACTCCTTGAGAATGAGGAAATATTAACACAAAAAGGATTTACTTCAAACTCTTGCTGCTTAAACAGGGAGTCAATAATAGTTTCCCAATTCTAATTCAAGTTCCTATTTCACCAATACATTGCTTCTCCTCCTAGTATAATTTCCTGATTTTATTTTTTTATTTCTATGGGTACATAGTGGATGTATATATTTACAGGGTACATGAGATGTTTTGATACAGGCATGCAATGTGAAATAAGCACATCATGTAAAATTGGGTATTCATCCCCTCAAGCATTTATCCTTTGTGTAACAAACAATCCAATTATACTTTTTAAGTTACACTTAAATGTACAATTAAATTATTATTTATTATTATTGACTATAGCCACCCTCTTGTGCTATCAAATAATAGGTTTTATTCATTCTTTCTAATTTTTTTTGTACCCATTAACCATCTTCCCAATATAAATTCCTCCCGGCAGAAATTCTCTACTGATGAGGAAATTGGACATGGGATAAAGGAGGTTTGGAGATTCCTCTCTAATCATTAGATATCTCACCCTACCCGCTCAGTAACCAGAATTTCAAAGATTAATTTTTCTGGTTGTATGGACCAAAACACAGCATTGCATTTCAGAAGTGGCCACTAATGGCCGGTCTTTAAGGAGATCTCTTGATTCTAGTGGAAAGGGGTTGTAGAATTCTGGATTGGCAATGGCTTATAGCCAGTCATGTGGCATATCTTCTGAGGCACCTGGACAGCGTTGGGCCATCTCTGCCAGATCACCCAGGACCCCCAGGGCCAGAGCATCCACCCTATGGCTGAAGGATGGCACCCTGGATAAGTCTATGTGACCTGAAGTATACAAGTGAACCCTGTCCAGGAGGATGGCCAGGTCTTTATGAAAGAAGATTTCTAAAGCTTTAAGCCCAGGGTTAGGATGTGCAGTTCTGGTGAGCTCGTGGGAGACTCCAGCTGCCATTCAGTTCAGAGATCTACTGATGATCATGTGGGCCCAGTCACCAAGCAGCTATGCCCTAGAATCAGTGACCCATCTGGGAAGGCTTCTTACTTCACATAAGTCACGGGAATTGGCGAGAGCCATCTGAGTCCCAAACCCAGGCTGTTTATCCAAGCCAAGGCAGAATAGTTGAGGTTCAGTTGGCAAAAGATCAGGAAGCTTCCATGAGCAATAGAGGCTTTTCTTCTTCATGCTCTTCTTTCTTTCATTCAATAAACAGGTAATGCTCGGGAGGGAAATTTCTTTAAGACCGATTGCCACCCAGTATCAGGGGATACTGACAGAGAGGTGGACACGATGGCCCTGAGAGCATAAGGCAGGGCCTTATGCTTAAGGTAGTGAGTCCTGTCTGTGTTGGTTAAAAGCAACGCGGAGAGACCAACCTGAGTTTGTTTGTTCTTTTGCTTTTTGAGATGGAGTTTCCCTCTTGTTGCCTAGGCTGGGGTGCAATGGTGCAATCTCAGCTCACTGCAACCTCAGCCTCCCGGGTTCAAGTGATTGTCCTGCCTCAGCCTCCTGAGTAGCTGGGATTACAGGCATGCGCCACCACGCCTGGCTAATTTTTGTATTTTTAGTAGAGACGGGGTTTCGCCATGTTGGCCAGGCTGGTCTTGAACTCCTGACCTCAGGTGATCCACCTGCCTTGGCCTCTCAAAGTGCTGGGATTACAGGCGTGAGCCACTGCATCCACTGACCTGAGTCTTGAATGAAGAGTTGCTTGCCACTGCGGACGATGAGTATCCCAAGCAGATGGAGTATGTATAAAGGCTGAGTGAGCAGAATAGACAAAGGGGTGCTTTTGACAGGAGGGGACCCTGGCATGCTCCTTCCAGATCCCTTCCCCATCTCCCCAGCTCCTCACCTCCCCTCTACAGGCTGCATGGTGCTGCACCATGAAACCACTTGCTCTTCCCCAACTTCCATGTTTTACACCAAGGATGATCTTTCTCCCCTTGTCTTCCTCACAAGTTTCTACCTGTCCTTCAAGAATGGGATTAAAAACCACCCCCCTTCACAGCCTGCACCAGCACAGACAGCCATTCCCTTTTCTTTTTTCCAAATGCACAGTCCTCAACTGCAGCACTTTTCATGACAGGTTACGTGTTAATTCTTCTGTCTTCCTCACTCAACTCTGAGTTCTTGAGGGGAAAGCACCATTTCTTAGCCATCTCTGCACCTTAGGCAGCTAGAGTAGTGCTGGGTGATGTTATTTTTAATAGTTAATAAGAAATATTAAATCCCCAGTATTATCTTCCTGCCTCTGGTTATGCCAAATATCATCTCAAATTAGCCAAAGTGGGGTTCAAGATGAGCACACAAAAACATAATTATAATGAATATCTCTTGTATGAGGAGAAGAATCCAGGATTGAATCATTGCTTTTGACCCTTTTTACAGTGCCTATTATAAGATTCTAGACAATCTGTGTTGTTCAAAAAAGGACAAAGGATAATATAATGAACACCCATGCATTCTCCACATAAAATGAGCAAATGTTAACTTATTTTCCCATTTTTTTAAAGAAATAAGAATGTGTGTGTGAATATATTCATAGAAATTGTGTACTGGTGGATTTATAATTTTTTTCTCTAACAGTGGAACGAGTATCACTGTAAAAGATGCTTATGTACATTCTCTAGAATTGAAGTTCTAGATTAATTTGAGGAAAGTGAGACATCCTTATGACACAGAGTATCTAATGGTATGACCAGAGTATATTGTACCACTTTTGTTCAGGTCAGACAGATGTATCATTTCTGGATATGGGACAAAGAAAAATAAATTGTCCTCCAGGAAATGGAATACACCCAATCAGAATGAGAATTCTTGTGAATATCATTCCATTAAAAGGAAGGCAAAAAGTCTCTTAAATCTCTATAAAATCGTTTGAAACAAAGGAAAAACAGCAACAAATAGCTCTCTGGATGTTAAAATTGTAAATGAGTGCATAATAAATAAAAATCATCAGAAATCAGTGGAAAATGTTTGCAGTACAAAATATCAGAGTAGACAGAGCAAACTCTAACCTCAATAGTTATTAGAATGGCAAGCAGAAATGCAGAGCTTGCCTGAAATTGATCCTTACGTGAAAAGGAGGAGGCATCGCAGCTACTAAAAAGAGTGGGTTCGAATAGAAAAAACTAATTGGAGCCATTGCAACAAACTGAATATGAGCACTATGGAAAATATAAGCTGACTGAAGTAGTAGGAAATGGTACCAGTGAAACAGAAGTCAAACTTGGGAAATAAAGAAGCCCCTTTCCAAATCTAAAATCCCATGATTCCGTATGTCCTAGGGAAACAGTTTCCTTCTTTTGTCACTAAGAGGATTCCTTTTTTGTACAACAAAAAGCTGTGTCATTTTTCTTCTTTTGTTAATATGACTAAATTAGATTTCCTTAAATGTTCAACTATCACTACCTTCCTGAAATAAACTTCACCAATTAATTAATTATTATTCTTTTGGATTCCTGCTGTATTCATTTCATTAATATGATTTAGAGATTTTGCATCTATATTTACAAATGAAGTTGGACTCTTTGAGGAGGGGATGTGTTTATGGTGTGTGCTAATTTCATTTAAATGGATTAGAATAGTTTTTCTTCCCTAATCAGAGAAATAATTTAATAGCACAAAAATAGCTGTTTCTCGAAGATGCGAAACTCACTTGTGAATCTCTTTGGGCCCATTGTTGTTGCTGTTGTTGTTTTTCAGGGTTTGGGTGTGTGGATTTGGGGTGGGGGCAGTGTGAGGTAGAACGAGGGGAGTTCTTTTACAACATCTTAAAGAACCCTAACAGAAGGTTGAAACAGCCTTTCAAATAATTTCCAAAGTTACAGAAGTTTCAAGTAATAAGTCCAGTTACTGGAGAGGTCAAATGTAAAATAACAGAATATGAAGATAAATAATACAAGGTAAAGACAAATAAACACCTGAGTCACACAACACCTGCTTTTGTTTTCCTAGATCAGGAAGTGTGCTGCACCACTGGAATGAAATCTATTACTTTGTGGAACAGTTGGCTCATAAATTCATCAGGTGAGAAACACTATGCATTTTGTCCACTTGTAGTTCTCTGTCATGAGTCAAACTAGTCCATGTTTGCTATTCTATTAATTACTACATACTTTGGGGATGTTTTTTGACTGAGGTGGGCTCTCAGATCTCAGACCAGAGACTGTTTGCTTTGTTTTCACTTTTGCCACATTTTAGAGTAACATTTGGCTTTATGTTTTTGGGAGGAGCCAAATCTGGTTATGAGACCAAAAATATTTAGCATTCTCCCTTCTCTGAATAGCCTATTCTTATTACCTTTAACATTTTTCTTGCACACTGCATCATGCAGCAGCAATTGGCACATTTTAGCTGGACTCAAGTGTAGGGTGTACAGTGTGTAGGATGAACAATTCACCCCAGTTTGCCCAGATCTTTCCCAGTTTTAGCACTGAAAGTCTCACATCCTAAGGGGAACCCTCCTTAGTCCTGAGCAAAATGTGACAAATGGTCACTCTCTAGCTGTGTGTACTATCTGGTAGAATCCTCTGAGCATTTTCAACACCACTTTCCCAGGCAAGGCAATGCAGTTTTGAACATAGTCACTGCAAATATCATGGGAGTCTTGGACTTAGTAGTAAGGAAATGAGGTCACTTCACCCCGCTGTGTGCAGCCTCCAAGGGATAACACAACAGTAATAGCTTTCATAGAGTGCTTGAAGCAAGTTGTCAAAGTCTTTGGTAAAATTGGTCTGATCATCGTAAATTCTAACACAGCTCCACTTCATGCTGATGGCCTCCATAGAGTCTTCCAGTTGATAGGAGTGACCATAAAGTTCTTCTTTGAGTAAGGTTCTCTGTCTCAGAATACAGGTTATCCTCTAAGCCCTGGGTAGTGACAGACATGTTCCCCTCAAATTCGGTTATTGACCTCAACACATACCTACCTGCCTAATTGGAGGGAAAGGGTTAGGAGGTGGCTTGTCTGTTATGCCAAAAATTGGAAGCTACAGCAGGAAGCATCTAAACCCAGATGATTAGGAAAAACAGATGCTGAGAGGACAGAAGGGAGAAAAAATACAGGAAAAGGAGAGAAACAAATACATGGGTGGTGTTAGAAAATGTTTGAAAGGATCATAGAAACTAGGAATTAAAAGGAACGAGACTTCCCACCCTATCCTAGGAGGCATTGTGTAACTCTGTACTTGAATAGCTCTGGAGAAAACTCACTGCCTTTGAGGCAAATGTCCAATAGTTGGACAATTCCAGTTTTCATAAGTCTTTTTGTCATTAAACCAAGATGTCCTTTCTTCACTCGCAGCCATTGGTCCTTTGGAGTGACATAAAACAAGTCTGCCTCCACACCCTTCACAGTATCTGCTCTGTCTCTAATTTGCTCTTCTGGGCTTCTGTTCTCTCTGAAGTGGAGGAGTCTAGTGGAATAGCCTTTGAAGTCAGGCAGATATGAGTTTGAATCTAAGTTCCGTTGTGCAACCGTAGCGATTCACCAACCTTGGCTGAACCCTAGTTTATATATGAGGCTTATAAGAGAAAACATGTGCAAGCCCACCAGTCCAGCACCTGGCTTAGAGTGGGCACACATCTTTCTCGGTTCCCTCAGCAATCCCAGACTCTTCACTATCTTAGAATCTTAGAAAATTGTGGGCAGGGGCAAGGGAGGGGATTAAGAGAACCCTTAATCCAATTCTCTTGCTTTATAAATGAAGAAACCGAGGACCAGAGAGGTTGATATGGCTTAATCCAGACAAGGCACCCTTCTCTGGTTGTCTCCGCTAACCCTACTTGGCCATGGAGCCCCTCAAAGTGTGGAGCCAAGATCTTACCATCTCCTAAACTCTACCAGGCAGAGGCTGGGCTGTCGTCTGTTGACAGTCACAGCCCAAGTGCCCATAACAGTGCCAGATACATAGTACATGCTCAGTCAGTATTTTTAAATAAGTGAATGAATGGGCAATTTTCATTTATTTATTCATTTTAATAAAAAGTCTAAGGCAGCTGGGACGGCAGCTGGGACTGCAGGGGGGAAATTCATTCAATAACAGTGGCTGTTGCCAATACAAGTACATCATTTCTAATCTCAGTGGGATTTTTGACATTTTGAGTCCTTTTATTTATCTTTATTCTGACCCTCTGTCATTTTTCTAATAATGATTATTATGCTTTGCTGTTTTCCTCAAGCCTTCAACCTACACCTCACACCCATTGCTGTCAGCAAAGAACCTCACCTCCTACTTCACCAGGAATCCAGAGAGTAGTGGACACGAGTTCAAGTTCCAATCTACTCCTAAAAGATGCATATATGTCCTTCCCACTAGTCTCTGAGATCCAAGTATCCCTCCCACGTAAGGCCAACCTCTCCATTTTAGTCTGACTTTATCCCATTGTCTCCAGTTTCCTCCAGGTCTTTGTTTCTGTCTTGTATTTTTCTCTACCTTTCCCCTGGCTCCTTCCCCACAGTCTACAAACATAAACTAATCTCTCCTGCCCATTGTCCCAAAAAAAGCAATGACAGTGAATCTCTTGATCTTGTCTTCCTATAGATGGGACCCTATTTCTTTACTAGTTTCTCACTCATTTGTCTTTAAAGACTGGCCATCTCCATATCCTTACTTCTCATTCATTCCTTAACCCACTGCTATCTGGCCCTCCTCCCCACCCTTCACCTGCTTGCTTGCCAAGGTCTCACCCAGGGATGACCCAGAGGAAAAATCCAGGAGCACTCTGCAGCCCTTAGTCCACTGGATGCAGGGGTTTCATTGGATCCAGACTTATCCTTCCTTGAAACTCTTTCCTCCATGGGCTCTCGTTCTGCTTCCATCTCACTGGCCTCAGCCAGCCCTTCCCATACTAGTGTTGGTTTTGTATTTGGCTCACTTCCCTCCTCACTGCTGAAACTCTCTCTGAACAACTTTGCCCACATCAGTGTGCTGAGGACTTCCAAATTATGCCTCTAGCCTAGACTTATATGCAAGTTGCCTCTTGGAGACCTTTATTTTCCACATTTCAAATTTATTATTTCCAGAGCTGAACTTGACAGAAGGGAAGCAGTATATAATGTGGCAATTAGGAGCCCAAGTTCTAGAATTAAAACACTTGACTTCAAGCCCGAGGTCTGCCACTCCCCCACTGTGTAACCTTGAGGAAATTGTTCCATTTTTCAGGACCTCAATTTCCTTTTGTGGAAAATAGGAACTATTAGTTTGATATGAACTATCAGGATTGGTACTATAGGTACCAATCTCATAAAGTTGTTCAAGTATAATGAGATCATACGTGCAAATCACTGTGATCTCACACATGGTAAGAACTCAGTAAGGTTGGCCATTATTGTATTATTATAATCATTATGATTGTTATCGTTTAGGACATGGTGTCCTGCTGCCCCAGTGCTGGGGAAGTAGTCCCAGGCAGCATGGGGTCATGGACAGAAAACTGAGATCTGTTTTAGGGACCAATATTCAATTCACCAGGTATTGCCTGAGCTCCTATCAAATATTAAACACCATGCCAAGGGCTTCCAAAGATGCATCAGGCACATGGTAATAAATGCAGACTTTATCCTGGAGACAGTAGGAGTCATTGGAAATTTTATAGCAGATAAGTGACAGGTTCTAATTTTTGTTTTAGGAAAATAATTCTGGGAACAGTGTGAAGAGTGAATTGGAGCAAAGAACCTTCCTAGGCAAGACACCAGCTAGGAAATTGTAGTGGTCAGACGATTGAGGCCAGGATCCTAAGCTAAGATACGGGAAGTGAGGCAGGTTTGAGAAACACTTGGGGAACTGGAACTACAAGGTTCAGAGCCCGATCAGGTGTGGGAGGTTATTGCATTGTGAAGAAATAGATTGATGCTATCACAGAAGAACAAGTTGGACACACAGAACAGCATTGCATTGCTGAATCCACTGCAGTCTGATGGTCCATCTTGCAGACTGAGAAACAAGTTCGTCCTCAGGTGAGAGTGCTTCTGTCTCCAGAGTGTGACTCTTACATTGAGAATGCTCCTGAGCACTGCCATATAAAAACCATGCCAATTTATTCATCAATAATGAGAAGTATAACTACCAAATGGAATAGATATTCTTATGACCAATCAGCATATTCTCTCCTTATAGGATAATCTCCTTGGGAAGCCAAGGAGAAATTAAAAGTTGATAGTGATCCCAGTTTCAGATCAAAGGGAGTTTGTTATATAATGTTAATAGCTGATGGCATCAAGCTGCAACTCATCATTAGAGAATACACCAGGCTACCATGGAAACATTATCAAATTTTGCCTATCGGGATCCCCTTTTATAGACACCCATACAGATTGGTCCCCTTGTTGGGACACACTTCAAACAGAACACAGGGCAACAATGAAGTTTATCATTCTTATTCGTAATCCACACTCACTGAGCAATGGTATCAGGTCAGAAGCAGCCTCAGGAAGACCCAGCGTGTCTTCTCTTTGACCCACACTTCAAGTCCACTGCTGGCTAATCAACACCCGCAGCACCAGCCTTGGAGGCCCCCTGTGGGTTATGGGTCTTCAGCTCTGGCAGCCATGATAGAAAGCGAAGAACAGGGAGGGAGCCTGAAGGGAGTGGCATGCGCAGTCTTATTGTCTGTCCTAACAGAGCTTCTTTTCCTTTCCAGCCCACAGTTGAGAATGTCCTTTATTGTCTTCTCCACCCGAGGAACAACCTTAATGAAACTGACAGAAGACAGGTAAGGATACTTCTTATCTCTGTTGTTAAGAAGTCCATCACTTCCTGAGTAGCCCTGAGATTTGTGCTCTGGTGCCAGCCTTGACCTGTTGATCACTTTAATCTAATAGTTTCTCCTTTTACCCTAAGTTTTTAACCTTACATACGGGCACGTGGGTCCTGCTGCTAGTTTACTCTTCAGTTACTTTTGATAGAATTTCCTGATATTGGTGAAATTTTATAAATGATGAAATTACATTAAGATAAATCTCACATTTGATTGTTGACTCCATCTGCTAACTTGGAGCGAAATGTTGGCAAACCATATTATTGGGGGACTATATTTTCTTTTACTTAAATTAGACTTATTTTGGATTAAGGTTTCAGAGATACAAGTGCACTGTGAGACAGGTAAGAGCTTGAAATATTTACTATTCATAATTACCCAGGAAGGGAGTAGAAAGGGAGGGCTTATGGTACCACAAAATAAAAGGAAATTTAAACAGTGTAAAAGAATGTTGTTGACACAAAGAAGTAGTTAAACTAGGTAGACCTAGCTTAACAAAAGTATTTTAGGTTTTGCCACATTTTACTTGCAGATGAAAACTAGCAATAACAGAGTCATGTCATTTATTCATAGTTAGGATGGCATACTAGAGAGTGGAGAGAATAGTCTTCCCCCATTTATGAAATTGTACACTTTTTAAATAGTGAGATGGCCCACATGAGAGAAGCACCATGGGGAACACATGTGGGATTATTGGGAGACTCATATATGGATGTGTTGGAAAAAGAAAAGGAGGAAGGGCCAGTACAGGGAGGGCAGGAAGACTTTATTCTCTAACGTTCTTATAGAAATGAATATAGGACTAACAAGATAGAGTAAAATTTCCTGGCTGAAGTCAGCAAACTTGAGCTAGTCCCTATTTTTTTCCCATGACTTTGTTAGGATCTGTAACAAAAAGAGTGCTCTGTACCATGTAGGAGTTTTCAAATCCTGTTATTCCTTCAACCTGATCTACTATATGCATGCATTTCATTTGAGATGCACAAAAACTCCATTCAAAAAAACAGGAGTTTCTGATCCCTTATTAACAGAAGGAGAAACTGAGGCCATATCACCTTCCCAAGAATAGCAAACAGAACCCAGACCAGACCCAGGCTCCACATTCTTTCCAGTTTACCTTGCTGCCTTCTGTTGAACAGAGAATCATAAGATCCAAGACATTTGTGTGACTTTCCTTCAATACTGGCCAAGGATTTTAAGAAGCTCTGAGGAGGTGTCTGTAGCCATCTCAAGACTCCTCATCTTGCTCAGTCTTTAGATGATGCCATCCCTTATGCAGAGATGTTTTTTGTTCTGCGATGGGGAGCTAAACACCCCTCTCACCTGTTCGTCACATCCTCCTACAACCCGAGGCTTCCTAGTGCAGCTTCATGCTGTCCATGCCCCATTCATAAGAGTTTGGCCAAGAGACCAGGTTCACACATCACTTGCAGGTGCTTTGTGTGCTAATGCTCACAGCTTCTGGGAAGTTGACAGGGTCAGAGGAGTCAGGGATTTATAAACACTATCAGAATGCCAAGTCTTCCAGACCCATTGTGGTTTGTTATGCTTGTTGGAATTAGTCATCCTCTGAATCTACTGGGAATCTAATTTTTGTGTACCTTAACGTCACTACTGCTAGTTTCCTGTTCTGAAGAGAAAACAGAGGGTAGAGTCCCTGGTATGCTGGAAGCAGCATTTTGTATGGGTCAAATGCACATCAAACAACAGCCAAAAATGCCTTGCTGAAGGCTGTGTGGATTTCATGTGGTGACTGCTTGGCCTAGGTCAGCTGGCAAAGCACAGCATGGTTTATGGACACACCCCCAACCTCGTCAGCCTATGGAAGAAATGTGGGCAAGATCTCTCTCAAACTCTTTCTCAGGAGACTGGCTAAAAGAATCAGGCTTTCAGAACTTCCAAGCTAGTACTGCTTCTGAAATATATGACTTGCAGTGTTTTAGGTGGGCACAGGAATTTATATTTTTCTATCTCACTTGATCATCACAATATCCCTATAAAACAGTAAAGCGTCCATTAAGATACCTGTATAATACTTGAGAGACCTTATAGAATTAAGAAAAACTTGTTCAAAAGCAAGATATGAAATAGCAAAGACTTTCATTTCAGCAAAAGGTTTTGGGTAAATCAAAAGAAATAATATCAAAGATATACGGTTGATCCTTGAACAACATTTTGAACTGAATGGGTCCAATTATACACAGGTATTTTTCAACCAAATGCAGATCAAAAATACAGTATTCGCAGGATGCAAAATCCACATATATGGAGGGCTGACTTCTAGTATATGCAGGTTCTGCGGGGCTGTCTGCAGGACTCGAGTGCATGGATTTGGTATACTCAGGGATCATGAACCAATCCTCTGCCTACACCGAGGAATTACTGTATTCTCATTCAGTTCTTGGGATCAAATACACGTAGGGTAAAGCTATAAGAAGATGAAAAAATAGAATGGAAAATAAATATAATGTTAAGATATAGTAAAGAAACTCCAATTAGAATAATAATGCCTACGATTTGTGTCTTTTATCTGCAAAGCACTTTATATATCATTTTTTATTTATCCTCATATAACCATTGTTACTCTATTTTCTAATGGGAAGGAACTATACAGTCATTTGAATCATCGTTATATATGGAATGTGTCGTTTTTCTCTGTTTTCACAGTTTCTTCTTTTTTAGTTCTTAGCAGTTTGATTATTTGTGTGGGCATGGTTTTGTTTCAGGGTACCCTATTTTGATTTTGTGGAGCTTCTTGAATCTATAAACTTGTCTGTCACCATATTTGGGGAGTTTGCAGCTACTTGAGTCGGGGGGGGGCGGGGGCGGAAATTCTGGACCTCATGGTAGTGTGGGTCATTTCTCTAGGTTTAAATTTTCCTCCCCAGTCCACCAGTTTTGTTTTCTTTCCAGTCTACTTGGTTGCTTTTTCTGTTGTAATCAGCAGGCGATATAGGCAGCAGCAAGTATACTCTATCTTGGCTGCTGTTACTTCAGTTTTACAGATAAGGACACTGAGGTTCAAAAACTTTAGGTAACCTGCCGAGGTCAGATAGCTAGTAATCTGCCAAACTAGTACTCTGATTCTGGATTCTAAATTTGGTCCAACTCCTGTACTTTGTACTGTATCATGTTGCTCTTCCAAGATTTCCTGGCTTCATCAGTTTAAATAGTTGATAGATTGTAACAAAGTTTGCAGGTCACTTCATTAGTATAATAGAGTGTACAATGTCAATTTAAGTACTGTTAGAATAAAATGATGTTAACTACTGCATATGAGTCCCTGGAAACTCCAAGGAGAGTCTTGTTCTTACATTAATTGAAATACTTCAAATGTGTCATCATTTAGAAATAAGACCATGTGAAGGAAGTTCAACTATTCATTTAAAAAAATAGATGCTCAATTTAATCAAATGCAATTTTGCCTTTTGTTAAGATGGTGATATTTTTCTTTTACCTACTAGTACAGTGAATGTCATAAAAAACATTTTTAAATATTGGATCATTCTAGTATTTCTGTATACATTTGGTTATGATGTATTCTTTTAATGTATATCTGAATTCTGTTTTTTTAATATTATTCAGAAATTTAGCACCCCTATTTATAATTGTAATTGGGCTGCCATTGTCCTTTTTATTACTACCTTTCTTTATAGTATTTTTGATTCTTTTTTATTTAAATTAGTACTTCTTCTAGAATTTATTATGATGTAAGGTACAAGGTCAACGTCCAGTGTTTCTTTCCCCGATTGATTAGCCAGTTCTTCCCACACCATTGTGTAATAATCTTTTACCAACAACTTGAACAGTTAAACTCTTTGCTAGGCTTGGGTTTATTACTGGGTTTTCTATTCTGTTCTGTTTTTTTGTCTGTTTCTATACTTGGATCACATTGTTTTAATTAGTTTTAACATCTGGAAGATGTTAAAATCTATCCTCATTTCTAATCTTGGGTGAAAATCTCCTTGGTCTTTACTGGATTTTTCCAACCACATACATTTTAAATAATTTTTTATGTTCCCAGATATCCCTAGGATTTTCACTCGAACTGTGTGAAAAATACAGATTAACTCAGCAGCAATGGCACTGCATTTTTTCTATACTTATTTTCTTATTTAGGGATATACCACATCTCGTTTACGTCCCTCAGTACGGTTTTGTTTTTTTTCTTCAAATTAGTCTAATTGTCAACATTTTTTCCCCAGGCAGCTTAAGTTGCCTCCATTGTGAAAGAAATGCTTTGCTGTTGTATTCTCCAAACTGTCATTCTTCACTCTTGACTGGTGAACCTATAGTTTGTGATCCATGGGCTTCTATTGAACTCCATAAAATGATTTACAAAAATGTGCATGTTAGTGGGTTTTCTGTAGAAAAGACCATGCATGCAGCCCCCATCCCCATCCCCTGCCAAAAAAAGAGCTTAAGAAATATTAGTTTTGGGGAAAACAATAGGTTTCCAACAGGTTTTTTGTAGATTTCTTTTATTTTTATTATTTTTATTTTTTTTAAGAGGGAGTCTTGCTCTGTCACCCAGGTTGGAGTGCAGTGGTGCGAACTCAGCTCACTGCAACCTCCATCTCCCAAGTTCAAGTGATTCTCCTGCCTCAGCCTCCCTAGTAGCTGGGATTACAGGTGCACGCTGCCATGCCAGGCTAATTTTTGCATTTTAGTAGAGACGGGGTTTCACCATGTTGGTCAGGCTGGTCTCGAACTCCTGACCTCAAATAATCCACCCACCTCGGCCTTCCAAAGTGCTGGGATTACAGGTGTGAGCCACCACATCTGCCTTCTTATCCCACCACTTTAATGAAACATTTTATTAGTTCTAATAGTTTTCCAGTTAATTTTTAAGTGGTTTTCCAATAAGGTGATTGTAGTATCTGTGATTAATTCTGTCCTCTTTTCTAATATTTGTAGCTATTATGTCTTCCTGTGTATCTTCTTACGTTCTAAAATTTTCAGACTTTAATTCCCAATTGGGTTTTACAATTATGCATTTTATTGGATGCTAACTTCATACATTTTATCTACTTTGTTAAGGAAGGATTCTTCAAATGCGAGATTATTAAAAATTTTTTATCTGAAATAGTTGTTATATTAAATACCCTTTTGCCATATCAAAATAGTTATATCTTTCTTCTATTTCCTTTGATCTCTCTGTAAAAATTTTAAATCAAAAGCTGTCCTAATGGGCCTGGCACAATGGCTCACACCTGTAATCTCAGCACTTTTGGGACGCTGAGGTGGGAGGATCGCTTGAGCCCAGGAGTTCAAGGCCAGCCTGAGCAACATAGGGAGACCCCATCTCTACAAAAAAAAAAAAAAAAATTAAAAATTTGCCAAGCATGTTGTCACACCCCTGTGGTCCCAGCTACTCAGGAGGCTGAGGTGACAGGATCCATTGAGGCATAGGAGGTTAAAGGCTGCAGTGAGCCATAATCATGCCAAAACACTCCAGCCTGGGCAACAAAGCGTGCCATATCAAAAATAAATAAATAAATAAAAGATTTTCTAATGAAAAACTAACCTTACATTCCTAGAATAAACTTTATCATGGTTTGCTATGTTTTTATTGTGTTTCTGGATTTGATTTAACCTGAAAGATATTACTTATCAATATTTAATATTGAGAGTATCTGGGGCTTTATTTCATACGATCTCTGTCAGTTTGGGAGTAAAAGGATTACATGAGCTTGGAAAAATGAGTAGGCAATCTTGCTGTAAGCTGCAGAATTGCTTAACTAATATAGAGAGCAAACGTTTGTTCAAAGTTTAATGTAACTCAGAGGAAAACCATCAAAGCCTAAATTATTATTGAAGAAGCTCTTTGACAGTTACCTCAGCTTTTTGTGTTATTGTTTTTATCATGTTTTCTAACTTGAGAAATGGTAGAAATTACCAATATGTTGACATTTTAAATTTATCACGTATCTTTTTAATTTTCAAAAGCTCTTCTGTATCTTTGGTTATACCCCTTTCCTCCAATTGTATAAAGTTATTTTCTTTTCTCTTATTTGCTCCATTCAAATTACCTAATGGTTTGTTTCTTAAATGTATTCATCAGTTCTGTTTTATATATTTTTAGATTTTATGATTCATTATTTTATCTTATTACTATTATTAATTCCTTCCTTCTGCTTCTTATGTTGCAAGTTTTTCTGGCTTCTCAAAATAAAAGATAATTGCCCGGTGTGGTGACTCACACCTATAATCCCAGGACTTTGGGAGGCTGAGGCAGCCTGATCACTTGAGGCCAGGATTTTGAGACCAGCCTGGCCAACACGGTGAAACCCCATCTCTACTAAAAATATAAAAGCTAGCTGGGCATGTTGGTGCGCACCTATAATCCCACCTACTTGGGAGGTGAGAGTTTCTTGAACCTGGGAGGCGGAGGTTGCAGTGAGCCGAGATCGCACCACTGCACTCCAGCCTGGCCAACAGAGCAAGACTCTGTCTCAAAAAAAAAAAAAAAAAAAAAGAAGATTATTCACTATACTTTATTTCTTTCTAAATAATAAAAGCTTTAATAGTATAAATTATACTTTAAATCTGATATGGTTGTTGAATTTTATACATTTTGACATGTCCTGTTCTTATTATTGTTAATTTTTTAATAGTTATATTTACTATTTTTAAGATGATTTAGGAAAAGTGTTTCACAATTTTCACATTTTTGTTCACCCTTCCCTCAATTTCTAGAGTCATTGCAGTTTTTAAAAATTCAATTTATATAATTTCTATTTTTTATTTTTGTTGGTGGACTACTACATGATCAAATTTTATTTAGTATCCATGGATGTTAGAAAATACGTATACTTTGATGATTAAAATTTTGTTATAAGAAACATTAATTCAATTTTTAAATATTTTATATTTTTGTTTACTTGATCTGTGAAGATAGACATTTTGCATTTTCCACCATGACTGTTTTATCTTAATTTCCAACACATTGCTTTTTAATTTACATCATCTTACTTGGCTTATGTGTATTTTTGTTATGGATTGTGCATCTAATCAATATAAAATAATCTTTTTGTCACCTTTAGTGCTTTTGGCTTTATATCCTTTGTCCAAAATCAGTATTATTAAACTTGAATTTTGTTTGCATTTCCTGATATATCTTTTTCATTCATTTATTTTTTACTTTCGTTGATATATTGTGTAATTTTTCAATGATTTGAAAAGTATAATTTCACTTGCATCCTAGTAACAGTTGCCAGATAATTTTGCTTGCCTCAATAGTGACAAGAATTGAATAAATATCTACTGATTCTTCTTGTTGAATTTCTTAAGAAATATTTGCATTGTATTTTATAAACATATCAACAATAATTAAACTTACTGTAAGATTTACTGATTTCATTGAATATATATGAATACACACACACATTCACACACATACTTCCTTTCCAGTACTTAAGTTTTAATTATATATTTTTAATTCCTCAGTTTGCTGAGTCTTTTTTTTAGGTAAGATTTTCCTGAAGAATATGTGACTATTAAGACTTCTAAGTCACTATTTATATGAGAATTTTTTTGTATTCACCTCCAGGTAAATATTTCCATTGAATATAAAGTTCTTCCATCTTAACTATCTTTCCCCCTACATTTTCTGAAGACATAGTCAACTTGCATTATTAGAAAGGAGAGATGCCAATTTAATATATCTCTCCTATGTGGGTAGCCTGTTTTCTCTTCCTGGCTGCTTATAGACCTTTTCTCTTTATCATACATATTTTTTTAAATATCAACAGAGTATTTCCAGGTGTAGTCCTTTCATTAATTTTGTACAGTACTTTGTATAGTACTTGAGCCATTCTATCTGAAGACTTAATAAACTTTCAGCTTAAAACATTTCTCTTCTATGCCTTTTGTGATTAACATTTCTTCTGTCCATTTGGTTCTTGAATCTATCCAATATCTCTTTATATTCTAAGTTTTTAATCTTTCTATTATTTTTGACATCTGAGAGAATGTTTCATTCAGATCCTGTAATTACCAGTCTAAGTTGTTTATTTTGTTTTTGCTTCTGTTTTCACAGTCACCCAGCTTACTTTTCACTGCTTCCATTGCATTTTTCAATTGACAATTAATATCTTTCATCCCTATGAATACTTTCCTGTTCCTAAATTTTTCCACGTGTGTATGACCTTGCTGTTGAAGGTATGTCTTCAATATAAATATACATTAGAATGTCTTCAACGTAAATATACATTAGAATGTCTTCAACATAAATATAAATTAGAATTGGTTATATGTGCTCCCTTGTTTTTTATATGACTTTATTTCAAAGGGGGATATTTTCTCAAATTCCTAAAATTGGTCCTCTTCTTCCCAACTGCTGATTCTTTTTCTGAGTATAGTGACTTAAAAATGGAACCACACGGGCTTTTCAGTACTGAGATTTGGGAAAAGTTCTGCAGCAGATCATGCAAGATCCTTGTTGAAAATGTTAAGAGCTCAGGCTAAGGAAAATGAGAACATTTATATGCAGCGTAATTTTATCTTAGGCAGAGTAGAGACCCAGCAGTCTTTCCAAGGCAAAGAGGAAGATGAAGCTAAAGGAAGATGGCCAGGTGTAGATGCTGGATTATTGTGTTAAGAACTAGCTTCCTTCACTTCCCCGCCATCCCTCATGCTTTTCTTCTTGTGCTCTAGGATCCCGGGGTGGTGGGTCCTTCCCTTACTCTGACCTCCGCAGCTCCACATCATGCAGAAATTCGAAGTTTCTGGCATCCTTGCCTATTTTTCAGCAGTGAAGAAACATTTTCTCTATTATACCAGTTAGCTATTTCTACAGCAATTTGGAAAAAGAAGCAAAAGTTAAAATATGCAGACCAAGATCATTATCTTTGACTGGAAATTTCACCTTTCTTCCAAACTTTGCAAGATTAAAAAACGAAGCATAACAGAACAACTATGAGTCAAAGAATTATTATATCTTATCCAACCCACTGACCTCATTTTACTGCTGAGGAAAATGATTCCCAGAGAGACAGAATTCTTTGCTCAAATTCATTCATATACTCACTGGCAGCACCATTTTTTTTAACTCACAAAATTAAAAAGTATAAACTCAGTGATTTTTCTATTACATTACAAAGCTACCCAGTACATACGGCCTCTGCATGTATTATTTTGTTTCTTATCTGTGTAATAGTCAAATGGAAGCCACCAATATGTGTATGTACATACATATGCATATGTGTGTATATCTAAATATAATCTTTTACTAAGGGCTTATTATATACCAGTAGCCTAGTATACTTTCCTTATCTATAATCAGAGGAAATAATAGTATCTACCTAATTTGGTAGTTTTGAGAATTACATTTATTATATGTATTATCAAAGACAGGGATATCGAGGTAGAGAAAGCTCATGGCCACTGTAATGTGAAAGTGTAGGAACCTGAATTTGAACTCAAGAAGCACGATCCCAGTGTTCATATTCTTAATTACTATACTGTAGGATTTCCCATGATTTTATTATTATGTACAGTTTTAAATTTAAAACAAATCCAAGCATACACAATTCACCACCCAAACTCTCTGACATCTTTAAGAAAACAGTTCCCCGAGGCAGCCTATGCCCTGTATACATTTCATCTTCATGGGCTTTTGGAAACCGGAACTTGGAAATACTCCTCACAAAGAGGTAAAGAGGTAGCATCAGCATTTCACAGATGGAGGTATGAGGTTAAGTATCTTGCTTATTGCTTAAGGAGGTAGAATGGAAGCCAAGAACACTTGGCTCCAACTGCTGAGTGGAAACCAAGAGACCACACGTCTCTCTCCCTCTCAGTCATCCTTTGGTTTGGTTGAAAGTGTGGTTTTGCTATTAGTGTCACAGGGGAAAATGACATACTCTGAAGACATCACTTGATTCCTGGAGTAGAATGATTACAGGCTGCCATTACCAAAAGACATAGTTCTAAAGGCCTTTTCTAAATTTAAAAGCAACAAGGAGAAAGAGTCTTAAGATATTTAGTGCTTGAAAGAACTTGGATTCATTTCATTTTGAGGTACTATTCTTTTAGTTGTGTGAGGGCTTGATGGCGAAATTAAGACAAATGGTGAGGCAGTGGGGCATTTGTTTATTCTCTTGTCCTGTTGATTGGGAGATAATATTATGTGGTCTGAGTCCATAGGCAAGTTCCTTACCTCTCTGTGCCTCAGTTTTTTAATCTACAAAGTGAATGCAATGATGATCCCCACTTCACAGAACTGTTGGAAGGGTTAACAATGCAGGCACATAGAAAGTGCTCAATTAACATTAGTTGTTGTTACTATTGTGGTTGTTGTTAGGGGTTTTCATAAACAGCTAAGGAATGGCCCCAAATCCTCCTGGACAAATCCCACCTCAAATCATCACAGTAGGCCCAACAGTGATTCAAAGGGCAAGTCCCCAGCTCCCCTTGGCCCACATCCTTCTTGAAGTTTTAACATTTGGCCAGTCTATCCCTATATAGAGGGATGCAGGTAGAAAATATTGCCTCAACATGAGGCCAGATGAAAATTATTGTTTCTTTTGTGTAATAGTTATAGGGAGACTTCTTCCAGATAAGGGCACACAGGGAATGTCTCCACAGAAGGTTTGTCTAAGGGGTCTCCATGTTGGTCACAATGATGGTAAAAAGAAATCACCATGGAGCAATTTAGCAGACCTGGGAACAGATTGATTTGTGAGAGTAGTGTAGTCCACTGCTTCTCAATCCCTTCCTCTGGAGTACCCTTGTTAGTAGAAGAAAGTAAAAGTGTACCCCCTGGGGCCTCACGGTATAGTTTGAAGTGCCTTGTTAAAAGCAAGAACTTCTTTAAAGTTCTTTTATCTTAAAAATGTGCATGCATATGTATTCTATTCCATAATATAGTTCCATTATATATGATGTTACATAAAAATTCTGTTGAGTTCTTTCTCAAGTTTTGGAGTACAATTTATGCTCCAGAAAAAAAAAATTATGTGTCTCCTGTGTCTTTGTATATAGTACACTGTTACATACCAAGTTTGGGCACCACAGATGTAACAGAGAAAACACAGACTTTGGACCAGGACCCATTATGGTTTCCAATTTGGGCTCCGCCACCATGTACATGTAATTGCACTTCTCTGAATCTGTTTTCTCATAATGTGAAATGAAGATAGTAATGCCCACCATATGGAGTTGTTATGAGACTTTCATGAATTAACGTATGGAAAGCACCTAACAGAGACCCTAGCACATCACAGATACCACCCTTCACCTGCTACTACTCATGTGGCAAATACAAATTAAGAATAAAAACTGACAAAGCAGTGCCCAGAAACATTTCTGTTGTCTGGATGGAGACAGCAAGGTAAACTTTAGAAGTAGTCAACAGAACCAAAGAACAGTAGCGTTCTCATATCCAAAGCTAGCTAGCCAAAACCAACATATTTTTTATGGCTCCACAAAAACAATCCCAGTACTGGTCCACATCCACAATTCTACCTCGGAAGCCACATGGCTGTCACCTGACTCAGCTCCTTTGCCACCAGTGTGGGTAACCTGTTGAGTCTTGTATTTAATGCTGATTCTGATAGCCTCCGAATGCCTCCTCATGAACTCCAGGTTCAGTCTTCGCTACTCACTTCAATTTTTTAAGTGATTAAATATTTGAGGTATAACAAAAGTGTAGAAAAAAAAGGTTAATGAACACTCATTACCCACCACCACGCTTGTGGAATAAGAGGTTACAGGCAGTGTCTCCTATGTAGGCTTACCATTTCTCTTTCCTCACCAGAGATAATTATTATCATGAATTAGGGATTTATCATTTCAATGGATATTGCATACTTTTATATGTGCATAAGCTATAATATATATTCATATTAAACTTTTTAAAAACTTTTATTTATTTTTGAGAGAGTTTTGCTCTGTTGCCCGGGCTGGAGTGCAGTGTGCAATCTTGGCTCACTACAACCTCCGCCTCCCGAGTTCAAGCAATTCTCACGCCTCAGCCTCTCGAGTAGCTGGGACTACAGGTGAGCAACACCATGCCCAGCTAATTTATTTTATTTTATTTTATTTTAGTAGAGACGGGGTTTCACCATGTTGGCCAGGCTGATCTCAAACTCCTGACCTCAAGTGATCTGGCCACCTAGGCCTCCCAAAGTGCTGGGATTACAGGCATGAGCCACCACAGCCAGCCTAAACTTTACTTTCTAAATGGTCATATTGTATGTATTTTTCTTGAACTTGCTTTTTATACTTAATGTCATGTTTTTGAGATTTTTTTTGTGTAGATACATATAGCTGGTTGGCTCATTTTAACTACTGCATACTTTTCTATTTTGTCGTATTTTATTGTAATAACATACCACCTGTACTTACCTGCTCTCTTATTCATAGACAATTTTTTCTAACTTTTTGCTATTATAAACAAAGAGGAAATGAACGTACTTATACTTGCCTCCTGTTGAGGGCAGGGTGGGCAAAAGCAAGAAGTTCTTTATGCACTTTGCTTTATTGCACTTTGCAGATACTGTGTTTTTTACAAATTGAAGGTTCGTGGCAACCATGATTTGAGCAAGTCTGTTGGCATGATTTTTCCAAAAGCATATGCTCATTATAATGTCTCTATGTCACATTTTTGTCATTCTCTCAATATTTCAACACTCATTAGTATTATTATTATATCTGTTATGGTTATCTGTGATCAGTCATCTTTGATGTTACTATCTATTGTCCTTGTTTTGGGGTGCCACAAACCACACACATATAAGACAGCAAACTTAATTGACAAATGTGTGTATTCCTACTGCTCCATCAACCAGCTTTTCCCCCATCTGTTTCCCTCTCCCTCTCCTTGGTCTTCCCTATTCCCTGAGACACAACAATATTGAAATTAGGTCAGTTAACAACACTTCAATGGCCTCCAAGTGCTCTAGTGAAAGGAATAGTTGCAAGTTCCTCACTTTAAATTCAAAGCTAGAAATGATTAAGCTTAGTGAGGAATGCAGGTTAAAAGCCAAGACAGGCCAAGAGCAAGGCCTCTTGTACCTGTTAGCTAAGTTGTGAATGCAAAGGAAACGTTTTTAAAGGAAATAAAAAGTGCTACTCCAGTGAACACACAAATGATTAAAAAGCAAAACAGCCTTATTGCCGATTTTAGTGGTTTGGATAGAAGATCAAAACAGCCACAACATTCCCTAAGCCAAAGCCTAATGCAGAGTAAAGCTCTAACTCTTTATTTCTAGAAGGCTGAGAGAGGGGAGGAAGCTGCAGAAAAAAAGTTTGGAGTTAGCAGATGTGGGCTCATGAGGTTTAAGGAAAGACGCCATCTCCATGACATAAAAGGCAAAGTAGCAAGTGCTGACTGAGAAGCTGCAGCAAGTTACCCAGAAGATTTAGCTAAGATCATTGGTGAAGGTGGCTACACTAAACAACAGCTTTTCAGTGGAGATGAAACAGCCTTCTATTGGAAGAAGATGCCATCTAGGACTTTCATAGTTAGAAAGAAGTCAAAAGCCTGGCTTCAAATCTTCAAAGGACAGGCTAACTCTCTTGTAAGGAGTGAAGGTAGCTGGTGACTCTAAATTGAAGCTAATGATCATTTACCATTCTGAAAATCCTAGGGCCCTTAAGAATGATGCTAAATCTACTCTGTCTGTCCTATCCAAAGGAAACAACAAAGCCCGGATGACAGCACATCTGTTTACAGCATGGTTTACTGAATATTTTAAGCCCACTGTTGAGACCTACTTCTTGAAAAAAAAATCATTCTTTTCAAAATATTACTACTCATTAACAATGCACCTGGTCAGCTAAGAGATCTGATAAAGATGTACAAGGAGATTAATGTTGTTTTCATGCCTGATAACACAACACCCATTCTGTAGCCCATGGATCAAGGAGTAATTTAGATTTTCAAGTCTTATTATTTAAGAAATGCATGTCTATAGCTGCCATACATAGTGATTCCTCTGATGGATCTTGGCAAAGTAGATTGAAAACCTTTGGGAAAGGATTCACCATTGTAGATGCCAATAAGAACATCTGTGATTCATGCAGGAGAGGCCAAGATATCGACATCAACAGCAACTTAGAAGAAGTTGATTCTAACTCTCACAACTGACTTTGAGGGGTTCAAGACTTTAGTGGAGGAAGTAACCACAGATGTGGTGGAAACAGCAAGAGAACCAGAATTTGAAGTGGAGCCTGAAGATGTGGCTGAATTGTTGCAATCTCATGATAAAACTTGAACTCATGAGGACTTGATTCTTAAGGATGAGCAAAGAAAGTGGTTTCTTGAGTGGTTTCTTGAGATGAAAGTGAAGATGCTATGAACATTGTTGAAATTACAAGGAACTTAGAATATTCCATAAACTTAGTTGATAGAGCAGCAACAAGGTTTGAGAGGATTCGCTCCAATTTTGAAAGAAGTTCTATAGTGGGTAAAATGCTATCAAAGAGCATCACATACTACAGAGAAATCTTGTGTGAAAGGAAGAGTGAATTGATGGGTCAAACTTCTTGTTGTCTTATTTTTAAAAATTGCCACAGCCACCCCACCTTCAGCAACCATCACTCTGATCAGTCAGTAGCCGTCATTATCGAGGCAGGACCCTCCACCAGCAAAAGATTATGATTCACTGAAGGCTCAGATGATCATTAGCAATCTTTAGCAATAAAGTATTTTTCACTGAAGTGTGTACTTTTTTTTTTTTTTTGAGACCGAGTTTTGCTCTTGTTGCCCAGGCTGGAGTGCAATGGCATGATCTCGGCTCACTGCAGCCTCCTTCTCCCTGGTTCAAGTGATTCTCCTGTCTCAGCCTCCTGAGTAGCTGGGATTACAGGCACCTGCCACTATGCCCGGCTAATTTGAAGTATGTACTTTTTAAAGACATACTACTATTACATGCTTAATAGACTACAATATAGTATAGCATCACTTTTATATGCACTGGGAGGCCAAAAATGTTGTGAGATTCACTTTACTTCAATATTTCAATATCCACTTTATTTTGGTGGTCTGGGACAGAACCCACAATATATCCAGGGTATGCGTGTAGATAACCAGGAGTTAAATTGCTGAGTCTTAAGGTATGTGAAGGTCTAACAGGGTTTATTTCAAAAGCCAGATGGTGCCATAGAAAACCACATGGTGAAATTACTGCACAAATGTGTGACCAGTGAAATTACAGCTGTATAAAGAAGAGTTTGGACAAATCCATCTTGTCCTGTGATTAAACCATCACTCTTGTCTTTTATGCCAGCTTATGCTACAACCTTTAAAAATTCCTTGATGGGCTCCTCTTTGTCAGCTTCACTTCTGGCTCTGCACTGGATCCTGTGTTACATCATGGACTATTCCTGTCTGCCAAGCGTGGCCTCCCCAGTTCCCAGAAGATACCCAGGTTCTATTTCTGCTTGCTCTTTGGTTCCCAGTTCAAATCAGATGCAATATTCTAAGCTGGAAGAAATCTGGTGGATCTTAGCGTTCCACACCTTTGTTTTACTTTGAGAAAGCTAAAGTTCAGGGAGGTTAGCTGACATACCTAGCACATGGTAGAGTAAGATTTCCATCCCAAGTTTGTCTTCCTCCAAAGCTCATGCTTCTTTGATGGAGTTTGGCTCTGAAGTCATGGAAGAATGAGGTGACCTTGTAAAACAGTGCTGATGTGAGGATGGGTGATCTTACTGAGTTCTGGAGCTAGAACTCCAATCTTTAGAGTTCTAGATGAGATGGAACAACTTACATAGAAATGTGAGGCAGAAGGAGAGGGTATGGTGTAATGGAAATCATGCCATAAAACACAAATCTACTCTCAAATCTTTCAGAGAAGAAAGCGTTGCTTAAATGAAGGACGTCAACTGTGTCTTATGCTGAAAGAGGTTGAGGAACATGAAGCCAGAGAGGTGACCATTGGATTGGTAATGTAGAGGTCCTTGCTAGAAGCAGTTTCAGCAGAGGCAGAGTTGTGGAGACAAAAGTCAGAGCAGAGTGGGTTAAAAAATGAGGACTTGCGACTTTAAAATGAGATTTTTAAATTAAAATAAATAAAAATATTTTAATAAGTTAAAATGTTTTCCCCTTTCTCTCAAAAAACCAACTCCAAACCAGGAAAACTTGAAACAAAAGCACAAAGACCATCTTTGAGGAAACTGAGAAATATTTAAACCATAAAAACACCACATGTAAAAATAGAAGGGAAGGAAGAGTGGCAAATGATATGGCACTGTGGAGAAAAGTCAAATATAATCCTGTGGAAGGAAATACTGAAGAAGAACAAGCCATGTAGCCTTGTAGAATCCTAGAAAGCTCAAAACCTAGATATTGCAAAAGGCAAAGAAGGGTTACAGAGTGAAAACTGGAATATTGATTGTTTAAAAGCTCTTCAACCTTCAGAACCATCCCTCCCTCCCACTAGAGTTTGAAAATTACCCCTTCTTTACCTCCACCAGAGAGGAGAAGCATATTTTCTGACAAAATTGCACAAGAATGGTTTCATAGTCAGGGACACCAGGCACAGAGAAATTATAGAGACATCTGCAAAACAAATGTTGCTACTTCCAGCCTTCTTCCTTGTCCAATTTCATACTTAAAATCTAAGAAAAGAGTTTGAAAACTACTTCTCTGTAGAAATAAATGTCTTAGAGGGAAAAATACACACACATAAAATGATATTTGAGGGTCTTCAACAACAACAACAAAAAAACTACTAAAAAAAAAAAAAAAAGCTGGTCATTCATCAATTGGCATGCCCACCATGCATGCAGAGCTTCCAACAAGGCTTTTAGTCTCATTCATTTGATATGGACAGACAGCCAAAGATCACTAAACATTGGAAGAAGGACTCCACCAGAAAAGACAAGGAGTGAGGAGACAAGTTTCAAGAAGCTGTGTCGTATAGAGAGATGTGAATAAATAGGTCAGTAGCTAGAGGGAGATGTGGGATCAAAGAAGACTTAAAAAAATTTTTTTAAGATAAGAGATACTAGAGTGTATTTGTATGCTGGTAATCAGCATCTAGCATTTTTCTTTCGATTTGAGACAAATGTGTAGTCACAAACATTTAGAAAAGAACTGTAAAGTATGTCTGCTTCTGTTTATGATATTCAAAGATGTGAAAAGCCTTCATTTCCATGGTGAACCAGAAAAGCCCAGACAAAATAAAATTCATATGTTTCCAGGAGGCTAGCAGAGATGCAGGAAGCACTGATTAACTGAATTAGAGAGAAACAAACCCTTTATATAATAGCTAAGCAGAGAAGCTTCTGCAGAAGCTTCCGTACTTAAAGATGGATGCGTGGTCTAGGTTTGGGTAATTGGAGGAGTGGGTCTGCCATAGACAGAGACTCTGCAGGGATAAGGAAAAGTCAGCTGAGTCTTACATAACCATGTGTGCCAGAAGGAGGCATTAGAATCTGAAATGAAAAAGAAATCTCTCAGCCTAAGTTATCCCCCCTCACCCACATTTCTGCATTTTTCCAAGAAAGCAGCAGTGGAGGAATTGCCTGCAGAGTAGAGAGAAATCACATAATTAGGTGGATTCTCATTGTGCTTGGATTCTGGAGTCCTACCAGAGTGAAATACAAAGGTCAAGCAAAAATATCTGAAGCTGCACCTAGCCATCTACCAATTCAAGTACTGAGAAGATCACAAAGGCAGGGCAGAGCAGAAGTCCAGGAGTTGGCCTAATAACAGGGAACATGAATCTAACAAAAGGTGCAGCCCAGCCCAAGCTCACCCTGACTCAAGGAGGAATCTAATGATCAGCCCCTCACCCTAGCTCACAAAGAATAAAAGCCTTATGCTCTGCAGTGAGTAAACAACACAAATCAATATTATACCAAAGTCTGCACTGCTTTTTTTATACTCAGTGACTGAAATGTAAACTATTATGAAAAATGGGAAGAAGCAGAGGCATATTACTCACAATAAAGGAAAACATAGTTAATAGAAACAAACCACAGATGACTCAGTTATTTGAATTAATGGACAGGGACTTTTATTTTTATTTTTATTTTTTTCTGACTTTTAAGCAACTATTATAAATAGGTTAAATAATTTACAGGAAAAGGCGAATATAATGGGGGAAGATATGGGTCATCAGAAATTAAAAAAAGAAAACTCAAAGAAAGAACCAAGTGAAAACTGTGGAACTGAAAGATACATTATTTGAAATAAAAAATTTATCAGATAGGCTTAAAACCAGATTGAACACCAGAGAAAAGGGATTAATAAATTTAAAAACAAGTGAATAGAAATTATCCAAACTGAAAGACAGAAAGGGAAAAGTTTGAGGGCTGGAGGGAGAAAATGAACCAGTCCTGTGACTTATGGGAGACTATCAAGTGATCTACACTGCTTGATAACATGTATTTGTGTAATTAGAATACCAAACATGATCCACACACAGATCCAAGAAGCTCAAAGAACCTCAAGCAGGACAAATGCAAAGAAAGCATCACCTAAGTGCATCATAGTCAAATTTCTGAAAAATCTTAAAAGTGGCCAGAGGGAAGGGAGGAAAGATATATTAAAGAGAAACAACATTAAAAATAATAACTTACTTTTTATTAGGAAAAAAAATGCAATCCAGAGAATGAAGGTCCAATATCTTTAAAGAGAAAAAAGAAAAAAATCAACTTAGAATTCTATATCCAGTTAAAATATTTAAGGCAGAATGAGACATTTTCAGAGGGAGGAAAATGCCTAAGAGAATCATCATCAGTAAATCTGCACTATGAAAAAAAAAATGCTAAAGGAATTCTTTAGGGTGAAGGAAAATGATACCAGGTATAAACTAGATCCACAAAAACAAATTAAAAATAAAGAAGAAAAAGGAAGAGTACCAGAAATGATAAATATTTAGGTAAATATAAAAGGTTATTTTTTATCTTTTCATAATTTCATAAAAAGACAATTGACTAAGACAGAAATAATACTATTTGGGGATTTGTTACAAACAGAGAAATAAAATGTATGACAATAATAACACAAAGGATAAGAGGGAACTATATGGAAATATAATATTAAAAGGTTTTTCTATTATGTGAGAAGTAGCATAATATTGACTTATAGTAGCTTGTGATAAAATAAGGATGCATATTATAATTCGTAGAGCAACTGCTCTAAAAAAGACAAAGAAGACATATAGCTTTGTGTTTTTAAAAGCTAGTAGATGATACTAGATGAAATACCAAAAAGTACATGATCAATGCAAAAGAATATAGGAAAGGAGAAAGAAACAAAGAACAGAAGTGACCATTAGAAAGCAAATAGCAAGATAGCAAGGTGGTAGACTAAAACCCAACCACTCCAAGACTTACATTAAATATAAAATGAGCTAAAGATTCCAGATAAAAGGCAGAGAATGTCACACTGGCTAAAGAAGCAAGATCCAGCATATCATTGATCTATTACTGCATAAAATATACCCCAAATATTATAGCTTGAAACGATAATTTCTTACGCTGATTTCACCTGGACTTATTTATGCAGCTTATATATAGGATCAGCTGGGGATTAGGCTCAGCTGGGAAATACAATGCTTCTGGAACAGCTGAAGATCTCTCTCTCAAAGTAGTTGAAAAGACCAGGTTTTCCCCCACAGTGGCTGCAACAGTCCAACAAAACAAACTCCAATATTCTTGTGCTAATAGAGCCTTAGTTTTTTGTCATATTTACAGATGTCCTGTGGGCTAAAGCAAGTTACATGGCCACATGCACAGCCAGTATGGGAGGGGACCATACAGGGACCATACAGTGGGAGGGGTGATCTTTGGGGACATTAGTATAACAGTCCACCACATACAATTATATATGGTTTACAAGAGACACTTTAAATATAAATATGGTGATAGATTAAAAGTGAAAGAATGGAAAAAGATATACTGTGCAAGCACCAATCATAAAAAGTTAGAATGGATATTAGACAAAGCAGACTTCAACATAAAAAGTATTTACTAGAGATAAAAAGTTATCGAAGAAAGTCTGTGTGTCAAAGACAATCCATGGGTTAAAGAAAAATCACAAGGGAAATTAGAAAACGTATCCAACAAAGAACAAAAACCCAGCATATCAACATTTGTGGGATGCAGCTAAAGTCACGTGCCTAGGGTAAATGTATAGCTTTAAGTGTTTTCCTTAGAAAAGAAGAAAAGTTTAAATGATTTAAAACCAATGAAAAAGTAAAAAGAGAGAACTTCTTAAGCTCAAAATAAGTAGGGAAAGGAAAATAATAACAAGTGAATCAATAAAATTGAGAACAGACATATAATGGAAGAAGACAAATAATACAGAAAATCACAAAGCTCAAAGTTGAGTATTTTAAAAGAATAAATTGATAAACCACTGGTAAGAGTGGTTTTTCTAGGCTGGGAGCAGTGGCTCACGCCTGTAATCCCAGCACTTTGGGAGGCCGAGGCGGGCCGATCACGAGGTCAGGAGATCGAGACCATCCTGGCTAACATGGTGAAAGCCCATCTCTACTAAAAATACAAAAAATTAGCCAGGTGTGGTGGCACGTACCTGTAGTCCCAGCTACTCAGGAGGCTGAGGCAGGAGAACTACGTGAACCTGGGAGGCAGAGATTGCAGTGAGCTGAGATTGTGCCACTGCACTCCAGCCTGGGTGACACAGCAAGACTCCGTCTCAAAAAAAAAAAAAAAAAAGGAGTGATTTTTCTAAAAGGAGAGAAAATACAACTTACAGATAATATCAGGAAAGGGAATATTACTACAGATCCTACAAATGTTAAAATATAATAAAGGAATATTATAAACAATTTTATAGAAATATATTCAACAATTATAAGGGAAATGAACAAATATCTGGGCATGTCACCGTGTATAAATTGTATTTCACTAAAAAGTACACAAGAGGAGCTTTGGTTCAGCATGCATCTTGATATCATATTAATCATTTGGCCTATGCTTAGGTAAAAGTCCCAAAGAGACTATGTTTTATATACATTGTAAACAAATGATTACAATTGGTTGTAGAACTTCATAACTCCTAAAGTAACAGCAAAGTGTGTTTAATTAACCTGTGTTCTTCTGTTCACTACACTGTTTTCTTATAGTCAACAATTGGAGCCATAAGGCCATCTGGGAATGTTCCAAGAGTGGCATTAGTGGTAATAAATAGTGATAGGTGTTTACTGTATAAGTTGAGAACCAAAGGCAACAACTGCAAAGCATTTGAGAAGAGTCCAATTCCACAGAAGGAAAATGATACCAGGTGTAAACTAGATCCACAAAAACAAATTCAGAATAAAGAAGAAGAAGGAAGAGTACTAGAGATGATAAAGCTCTTTTACAAGAAGACTAGGAAGTTGACAATGCAGAGCTGATGTTGGGTTATTTTTGGATGGTGATGGAGGTTGTTTTTATAGAACCAAAATATGATAGCCATTGCAGAATCCTAAGGGAGATTTTGCAGTGGAAACCTCAGTAGAATACTCGGGATAAAGTCTTGTTGAAGCACTTCTTGACATTCTATGTGTGTCCATCTTTTATTTAAATTTTTTTTTCTTTCTTTTATTTATTTTTTTAGAGACGGAGTTTTGCTCTTGTTGCCCAAGCTGGAGTGCAATGGCGTGATCTTGGCTCACTGCAACCTCTGCCTCCCGGGTTTAAGCGATTCTCCTGCCTCATCCTCCCTAATAGGTGGGATTACAGGCATACACCACCATGCCCAGCTATTTTTTTAATTTAATTTTTTTCTTATGTGTTCATCTTTTAATGTTTTCATCAGCAATGTTATCAAACTGTCATAACACAACCAGAATCCCAGAAAGTAATCATGAAGAGTAGAGCAATTCCTAGAACAACAGAAAGTCCAGAAGACATTGTGACTGATTCTCCCCACCTTCTACCCCTACAAACCAGCAGAGTGCTGGGTGCATGGTGTATGCTCAACAAATAGCAGTGGCCATTAATGAATGATGGGTGAATGCACCCAAACTGGAATCATTCATTCAACAGTCACCTGCTTGAGGCCAATCATTAAGTGTAGTGGGAGTTGCAAAAGGAACACAAAACATGTGACCTAAAACCCTTAGCTTCTAAGTAGGAACACTGGCAGACATGTGAAATCACCAAGGAAAACAGGGGCTCTGTAATAGCAGCCTCTCTTCATAGGATTCCCTGCCTCTTTCATTTCCCAGGAAGATAACATTTCACTTGGTAATAACCAAGTCCTCAGAGAGGTTCTTATCATCCCCTAAAAGATCTTTCTCCCAATCTCCTTCAGTTTCCAAGAGAAAATAAGAATAGACCCTTATTAATAGTTCTGTTGTCCCAGAACTAAAACACACCCACAATTCCTATGAAACCATCCATTTTGTTTGCTTAGATGTTGTGGGTCCTTCAAGAAGGGCAGAGAGTAGGGAGATGGGGCCATGTGTTATTTGATCTTTTGAGCAGCAAGGGTGGTATAATGGGGAGGTTGTGATCACCACTCGCAACTATTGAGTTCATATCTTGCCAGATACAAAGCATCAAGGATAAGGACATTTTCCAAAACAGCCTTTGATTGTTCTGGTACAAAAAAAAAAAAAAAAAAAAAAAAAACCTCAAGAAAATACTTGTAAAGAAAGGGAAATAGGCTTAGAGAAAATACCCCAGTTCCCAGACTTTATTTGGCAGGGAAAAAATACAGTGAAGCCAAGCAAATATTTCCACACCCCCAAGATGCCCTTTTTTTTTTTTGTTCTCTTTTTAAGTCTCAAGTCTTAACACAATATTCCACTTTTAGTGTTACCCAAATGTCCCAGACTTCACTAGTCCATGACCAAAGAATTAGATCATATTTACTTTTAATGCCCAAGCTTCTCCCACCTAACTGTCAGAAATTATCCGTCTGCCCCATAGTGCCCCCCAGCTATTATGAGGGGTTCCATGGTGCCACCTCTGTGTGCTCACAAACAGACCCCAATTTTCCTATCCCAGCCTCCCCGTCATGTCCCCTTGCCACTACCTCTGCTGCTCTGACTCTCATGAAACTGGCAACTCACAGGGCAGAGCTGCCCCCTGCCTGGGGATTGCTGGTGCCATGCACTGCCCTTGGTGGGGGCATGGCCTTGGTGGGGGACACTGCTCTCATCTTTATCCTCCAGGATATATGCCCTTTCTCATTACCAAACAACAGAGTTTGAAATTAAAATATGCCTTTTGATGGGATTTATTGGAATATTAGAGGTAATATAAGAAATACAACCTAGAGAATGATTTTTAACCACCACATGGGCCCAGACTTGTCAGTGACCAGATCTGGCTAATGTCCAGGTCAGGTCCTGCTTGGCCTCCTTCCACATGGCCAAGGGAAGCTCATCCCTGCCCCAAAATGGTTTCTTCCCAGAATGAGTAACAATGGAGACATCCATTCCCTCCACTCGCCCCTTCAGTAAGTATTTGTTGAATGTCTATTATGTTCCAGGCACTGTAGTAGGCACAGAAGATATAGTGGGGACCAAAACAGCCATGACCGAGTCCTCAAGGAATTTAAAGTCTAGAACTGCAACAAACAAACAAAACCTAAACAAATAATTGCATAATCAAATATTATTAGTTATAAAATATCCTAAGTGCTATAAAACAAAATTGTGGGGTACCAGGAAAAAGTCTAATAGAGGAAGACAATTCAGATTAGGAAGGTCAAGTAAGACTACTCTGAGCAAGTGGCATTTAACTTGGGACTGAAGGCTGCATAAGAATTAGCCCCAAGAAGAGCTGGTCAAATAGTGTTCCCAGGCGGCAGTGATTGCCGATATGAAGTGCCTATTGGAGAAAGGGGCTTGGGAAGACCAGTATGGCTGAAGGCAAGAGAGTGGGGGCAGAATGATGTGAGATGAGGCTGGACAGGGAGGCAAGAGCCATCTACATAGGCACTGGAAGGTCATGAAAAGGATTTGGGATATAATCCCAGGTATAATGGGTTGGTGTTGAAGGGCTTTGAGCCAGACAGTGAATGCCATGATTTGATCTGTACTTTAAGGACATTCTTGCAACCTTATGGAGAAAGAATGGAAAAAGGGGCAAGAGGCCAGTCAAAAGATAGCAGGTGACTACCCCAGTGGCTAAGCAAGAGATGATGGTGGCTGGGACAGTGGTGTTGGCTGAAGAGATAGAGAAGTAGTCCATTTCAAGATATGTTTGAAGTAGAACTAACAGAATGTGATGATGGTGAGAGGAAGGAAATTCAAGTTAGTGGATCAAGGAGGGCTTCCAGTTTCTGACTTGGGTGGCTGGGCATGTGGTCTGATACACGGGTATTGAAAAGACAATAGTCAGTTTCCAAAGTCTGAGTTACTTGGTATTAAATATTCCACCTATGAAGCATCAGCAACCCAGGGACAGATACAGGCAAACCCCTTTTCTGTTTAAAATCTCCAGCAGTCTGGCAATCCACCCTCACCCACGGTCTCCCCATCATATCAGTTTTAACAAAAGATTACTATTTTCTTTAGAATTCCCCCTCCAAGCAATGCCAGGATAAATGAGAGAAAAAGAGAGTATTTATCATACTGATTAAGAGCAGGGCCTCTGGGATTAAATCCCACCTCTGCCTTAGGTAAGAGGGGCCTTGGGTAAGTTCTGTAACCTCTCTGTGACTCAGTTTTCTTATCTGTGAAATGGCGGTAACAATAGTACTACTGCAAAGAGCTGTCATAAGGCTTAAGTGGATCGATTATATTTCATGTATCTAGACAGAGCCTGGCACCATACGTTCTCAGAGCCATAGGTTCCCAGACAGTGTTAGGAATTGCCATTGCCTTTCACTGATGCAAGGTTCCCACTTCTCTAGCATTGTTCCATGCTAGAGGCTGCTTTGCAGAGGAGAAAGCCTTTTTTGAGTCAGGTAGATTTGACTTCAAGTCTCCACTCTCCTACTTAACCTTTCTGAACCCAAGTTTTCTTACCTGTAATGCAAGGACAGTAATACTCACTTTCAGTGGTTATTATGAGGATGAAATCAGAAACCTTTGGTCACTACCTTGTATATAGCGGATGCTCAATAAATGTTAGATTTTTTCCTATTCAAAAGGAGTTTCTCTTCCCAATTTAAATAGAGCATCTCCACCCTCTACCACTAAAAAGACCCCAGTAGGAGGAAGGCAAAATTTCAAACCCTTCATAGGGTTACAGTTTATGAATAAGGTATTTGAGTCAGAAATTATACTTTATTGCCCTTTTTGGCACAATATGGAGCTATTTAAAAGACAGGAACATGAATGTAGACTTCTTACATCCCAGAGAGAATGGTCCACAAAGATTCCATTTGGCCCCCAAGTCATTTATATTTCCCACTGCCAGTTGGACTCTTCCTGCCTATACCGTCACCTTGAACAATCAGAGTAAGAAAACACAGGCACCGGCCCACAGAAAACACTCTTGGCTGTCCTGGAAAGCGGAGATTCCTTGGGTTTTTATTTTCCGTTTCCTTTGGCACACTCGTGCGGTGGCAGTTTGCTGTGGATGCCACCCTCTTCCACCTGCATCCTTGTGGTGGCCTTTCCCTGGGTTCTCGGTTCTCACCTCTTTCTGGCTCACATGAGCCATTTGTATTGTTGCCTAAGTTGCTGTGTGTCCCATCAGGAGCAGCATTTAGAGACTCATTTCCAATGTAGAAGAAAAACACTGTCTGTGTTAAGGGAAAGGAAAGTGTTTACAAGCAGATGGAGATTCCTGCAGAAGAGTCTTTCCCCTTAATCCTTGAAATCCACTCATCCTGTGCTATGGCTGACCCTGAATGGATAATATAAAGGCCTTCCCTTTGATAGGCTTTTGGGGAATTACTGGGACTAGACAGCAGTATCCACAGAGGTAAGAAGAAGACCAGTACATATGACTACAACAGCAAAGTAAACAAATGCTCAAATAAGACTAACAAAGTGTCTTTGGATTTCAGAGAGCAAATCCGTCAAGGCCTAGAAGAACTCCAGAAAGTTCTGCCAGGAGGAGACACTTACATGCATGAAGGATTTGAAAGGGTAATTTTAAAACAGTTTGAAATCCAAATATAAAACGTGATATTGAAATATCAACATGGGGTGACTGATGAGATAGGGCACATATATTAAGAGGGCTGACTAGCACCCAATAGCAAGAGAGTACATTTTCTTCCCATAAACTTGTACACTGATAACTCTAGCCAAAAGAACTATAGAAATGGATTCCCTTCCTCCTTCCCTGACCCTGATGAATGGTTTGTTAGCTAATGGTTGGCTGGCAGTCACAAATTCATGCCACACACAAGTCCCGCCACTCCAAAAATGTCCTTTGTTGGATGTCAGCTTCAGTGATTGAGACAGAATTCAGGGACTTCAGCTTTAAGGGAAACAAGTACTAGGCCATAAGGAATAAGATATCTATGCATGTTGACAACTACGGTCATCTGTCACTTAACAAATACTAGGCCATAAGGAATAAGACATCGATCCATGCTGACAACTATAGTCATCTATCACTTAACAACAAGGATTTCAACAAAATGCCTTGTTAGCCAATTTTGTCACTGTGACATCATAGTGTGTACTTACACAAACCTAGGTAGTATAGCTTATTACACACCTAGGCTATATGGTGTAGCCTATTGCTCCTAGGCTGCAAACCTATATAGCATGTTACTGTACTATACATTGTAGGCAATTGTAACACTAATGATATTTGTTTCTAAACATAGAAATGGTAATGCATTGAACTACTGTGTTACCACAGCTGCCATGTCACTAGGTGATTGGAATTTTTCAGCTCCATTATAACCTTAGGGAACTACTGTCATATTTGTAGTCTGTCCTTGACCAAAACATTGCTATGCAGCACATGACTGTATACTACTTAAATGAGAGGTAACTTTACATGGATATCAGCCACTGATAATTGAGCAAAGCCTGGGTGAATTACATAAGGAATCAAGACAGAATTGGCTGCATATTCAACAACAGAGCCCATTATCCACTATGGTTTTTGGAGTGGCAAACAGTGGTTATAAGTCTAAGGGCTCTTTCCTATGTTTTTCAGGCCAGTGAGCAGATTTATTATGAAAACAGACAAGGTAAGACTATAGTATGAACTACCATTATGAATTATTTAACTTTTTCCATGTTTGTTGCTGAAAAAGTGCTTCAGTCATTTCATGTTTCAAAAGACATGTATGATATTATCTGTAATTCTTAGACACACATTTCATCACAAACAAGGAATGCATAGAAAGGTGGCATGTATTGGGTCAAATTCCACTGTCCTGTTGATGCCAAGAAAAGTTATATAAAAGTAATTAAGATCTCATTTTGGCCACAGTCTAATTCCCATGAAGAGTTTTGCATGTTGAATTCATTAAATTAGTAAATATTTGCATAGGTTAGTAAAGTCTTGGATTTTTATGTAAAATTTAATTTTCTTGTTCTTCTCTGTGCTCCAAGCCTCTTCATTACTGTGACTGAACATAACATTAAGATCAAGATAACAGTTTGATTTAAACTTTCCTATATTTAAATGAAAAAACTGCATAAAATATACTTAGTAGAGTGCCTAGCACATAGAAGTTTTTATTATTTTAGCTATTATTACTACAGTGCCTTTCATGAGTAGCATTTCTGTATCTCAGTCAAATCTCTTAAAAAAGAGATTCAATATTACAGTAGAGATTTTCCTCCCAGGCCTATAGAAGTGTCCATTTCTTGTTTCATCCTAAACTGCAACAAACAGAACAGACTCAATATCAACACCAAATCTTGCTAATGTAAATCAACCATGAACGTTGATATGAGAAGCCTAAAAATCACTGAAATAATTCTAGTAGGCTTTGCCAACTGCTATAATTCTTCCAGTCAACTTGTAAATCATGATGACTATTACTTTCACCAAACTGTCTTCAAGGGGTGGTGTATGTGGTCCATTACAGCAGGTGACAAGGACGTCTGAACAGCCCAGGTGGGAGTTTGCTTACAGCTTGGGCAACAGTTATGTATCTGCTAATAGAAAATAATCACACTTGATTCACCGGTGCTACTCCCAAATGTTGGTTTAGTGACCATTTCACCAGGTTTGGCCATTTTTCGAGATGAGGCTGAGAAATGAGAAAGCAAAACCTATTCCCCCTAAAGTCTGTCCCCATGGAGGGTCCTTCTTCATGCTGGAGTTGCTTCCAGGCCCAAAAGAAAAGTTGGTGATTCTCACAATATTGACTTTGGGTGGTTGAACTGGTAAGAGGTTGAATCCCGGGACTGAGAGGGGGTTTCCCTGGGTGGAGCAGGGTGGACTGAGCCAGTCTGTATTGTGTTAAACAGGGTACAGGACAGCCAGCGTCATCATTGCTTTGACTGATGGAGAACTCCATGAAGATCTCTTTTTCTATTCAGAGAGGGAGGTAAGCAATGGCCTGGCTGTGTCTAAACATATACATGGAACGGGGCTTCTCCTTTCTAAAATGGGCCACACTCTCTCTATTTATGTGATAGGTGTTCTTTGCAAATCCCCTGAATGAAATAGAGTTTCGTGAGTAGAAATAATAATTCATGTTCTACAAGTGAATTTTCATGTCTTACACATAGTAAATGTTTTCCCCTTTCAAAATTTTTACATATTACTCTGTTTTGAAGGATTAAAAATATCTACCCTGCCTTTATTGATGGCATTATATTGCTCTAACAGTTTTTAAATACTGTATATCACTTATAAACAAATAAACATTGATATAATTTTTCCTTATATTTTCTACTAAAACAGGAGGAAGGAAAAGAATTACTTGAAATATGTAAGAGCCAATCTTGTCAGAATGTATCAATCATTGAGATTTTCACTCTAAGAACCAAAGTTGAACAGCAGTTGGTAGCAAAGTTAAATTGTCATCTCTTTTAATAGTTCCTTTTTTTCTTTTCTTTGTGTTCTCAAAAATTATTCCTCAAGGCAAGTGGAAAAATTCTCTCAATGAAGATTTTACCTTGTATAAATAGACTTAGAAAAAGAAGTTTGCTGATGAATTGAAAACTAACGTTTATACTTATGAAATTCTTTTCTTTCAAGTTTCACATTTGAGCTATATGCATAATTAGTATAAAAGGAAACAAATTAACTATAGAAATGTACTGAAACCATAGCCTTATTAGTGACAAAGGGTCATTCAGGCCCAAGGTAGAAAGAAACAACATCCTAGAGATGCAGGCTCTAGAAGAGGAGTTAATGGTAGCATCACACTTTCCTCAAGCTCTTAACAACTATTTACTTTAAATTCAGCTCTTTCCACAAACACAAAATATATATTCATTCATTTATTCATTCAGTGTTAACTGAGAGCTTGGCATATACTTGACCGTTTGCTAGAAACTAGAGGCACAGAGGTGAGTGAGACACAGCTGCTGCCCTCATGAGACTTACCATGAAATAATGGTCAGCCTTTTGAAGTCTACACTGGCAGAGGACTTAGAGAAATTATGTAGGTAAACTCTCCTCTCACTAGTACAAAAAGTAACTCTAATGAGGAAATACACAAGGTAATATGACAGACACTCCCTGAGCATTTGGAAAATAATACATCTCTGTATTTGAAAGTAGAAACTCACTATGTGATGGGAATGCAAGATGACTTGACTGGGTGCCAAATAACAGTCAAATAAAGTAGAAACCCTAATAAGGAAAGAATTGAAACTAAAATAAATGATGGGGTGTCAGAGGCTTAAGATAGGGATTAGTGGGAAGGAATTTTAGGTATGGCACATACAAACTTGGGAAAATATTCAGAGTGCCAGTAGAAGGAGACCTTCTGAAAAAGAAAGATAAAGCTCAAGATATAAAGAAATTGAACTTTTCCCTTCTTGACAATTCTATATAAAGTCCAACTGGAGAAGAAGAATCACAGAGTTGTTGCAAATAAAGTTGGGGCTACACTGAATCTAAAAGTTTATTTTATCCTAAAAGCAGCAGGGAAATTTCTAACATGAAGGAAAAAAAGACGTATGTTTTTGTCCTTTCTAGAATTCAGTGTTAAACAGAAGTGGATTTGGGTACTAAGAAAGGGAAAAAATAACACAATCAAAATCAATATGCATATATTGAGCACTCGCTCTATGTTTGCTATCAGTTATTAAGCACCCACTGTAAGTGCCAAGGATTTCCAATTTTTTTTTCCATTCTGAAACACAGGAGAATCTGGAAATCAGATTATCAGAGACTTTAATAAATCAAATATTGAAATCGAGCCAAAATCTAGGTATTATTCATTATGTTGCCATCCCAATGTTTAATTGTGGAGATCATGGATTTACCTATTCAAATATGGACCACAATTTCCATACCATTAAACCACTTTATTCTGTAGGTATGGAAAGGGCTTTATTCACAAAATGTGCTGACGTTTATGAGTATCTACGTGGTTCTAGCCTTGTGTGAGGAGCTCTGTAAATGTTCTCATTTAATCCCCAAAACACGATACAGAGTAAAGCCAGGGGTCAAACTCAACTATATCAAGTTCCAAAGGCCCCATTCTTTGTGATATCACACCCCCATTACAAAGAAATGTATGTCAGTAAAAATCCATCAAAGGAATAGAAAAGGTAATCATTTCCCCAGAATATTTAACTTAGCCTGCAGTTTTCCCTTCCTCCCTCATCTTTCAAAGCCCTTCATCAAGACTCTACTTCAGTGTGTCTTTTCAAGTCCACCATGTGTTATGTTAGAATGTGATGTCCACTGCAGTCTGAGCTTCTTGGGGACGGGGATTGCCTTCTCCAGTATGGCACCAGCCACATGGTAGGTGCTCATTAAATACCTCATCATTGAAATTAGTCAGATAGCTCTAAGAGGAGTTCATTTGTCACTGCTTCTCTTTCTAATGTCCTTTCTTTCCTTTTCCCAGGCTAATAGGTCTCGAGATCTTGGTGCAATTGTTTACTGTGTTGGTGTGAAAGATTTCAATGAGACACAGGTATGGTCATGGATTTCCTCAGGTTTGGAGCATACTGAGCTTGTGAATGATGAAGAACGTGTTCAGTCAGTGCAGAGGGCAGATCAATGTAATAAATGCCCCTGAAATAGGTTATTTTTCTAGAAATGCTAAACAGGAAGGAATTACTGGTTGTGTAAGGAATATGAAGTCATTTGCTGATGCTCTTGAGGTCTTCAACACAGACCATCAAGGCAGCATCTTTCTTGGCAAACATTAAATTGCCAGGATGTCAAAAGATATCTGAATTAACTTGGAAAACTTGGGTTTTTTCTGTTTGTTTGTGTTTTAGACAGGGTCTCACTCTGTCACCCAGGCTGGGGTACAGTGAGCTGTCTCAGCCCACGTAGCCTCTGCCTCCCAGGCTTAAGTGATCCTCCCGCCTCAGCCTCCTGATTAGCTCACTATACAGGTGCACATCCTGAGTAGCTGGGACTACAGACGCACACCACCACACTTGGCTATTTTTAATTTTTTGTAAAGATAAAGCCTCACTGTATTGCCCAGGCTGGTCTCTAACTCCTGGGCTCAAGTGATCCTCCCAACGTGGCCTCCTAAAGTGTTGAGATTATAGGCATGAGCCACCACACCCGGGCCAAATTTAATTTGACAAGTATGATTTTCTTATTCAAATAACAAATGTTCCTTTTCACCCATGAAAAACGCAATGCATTTTCAACACAAAAATATGGAAATAATTGGACAAGTGGGCAAAAAAGTGTGTATAGATGCATATAATAAGCAAGTTGTAAAAGCTTACTAGCAATCTAAATACATGTTCCTCAATGTAGCTCATAGTTTCTTTTTGTTTTAATGGCATAGGAAAATGCTCATGATATATCACTAAGTGAATAAAACAAGATTACAAAGCAGTGAGAATAGTATGTGCTCACTTCTAAAATAAACATTTGTATGTTCACATAGAAAAAGTATGAACAGTATCTATCAAATGGCTAATAAAGATAGATGATAGATGAACAGACAGAAGGATTATGAGTAACCTTTGTTTTCTTTTTGTTTTAACTCTCCTGGATTTTCCTAAGTTTTTACAATGAGTAAGTATTACTTTTGCAATCAGTAAAAACAATAAAACATATTTTTTTTAGAAGCCATACACAACAGCTGACACTGACTCTGTGGCAGTCACAGAACCACACAGAGATCTGGGGGCAGACAAGCCCTACATCGGCTTCTCCTGGCCCTCAGTTTCCTGCTCCATAAAGCAGGAGCAGCTGAACCAACTGCAAGGGCCCTTTCCTCAATGGGCAGTTTGGGTGAAAGGTGAAGGTGGCCTCACCCAACACCACAACTTGAATTTAAAGTTGCTCTGAAAGGGAATTTGAATCTGCTTGATTCAGATAAAGTTGCCAACAGGAATTTGGGTGAATGGGAGAAAAATGAGCCCATGGCCTGTGCCCAAATTTATAAACATATCAACCCAGGCCAAGTGTTCATCAAGCTGGGCACTCTTACCTTTGCTCCCGAGGAGAAAAGTATTAAAACAAATGTAAAAGCTGGAGCCAACCCTTGGCCTGCTCCAGAGAGGCCACTGGTGAGCTTGTTATTACTGATGGCTTTTCAGGGCAGCCCCTGAGCCCAGTGAAGGCCTCATATTCCCCTGGGTTCTGAATATAACTAGAGCCCCTTAGCCCCAACGGCTTTCCTAAATTTTCCACATCCAAGCCTAACAGTCTCCCCATGTGTTTGTGTATTTGCTGTGTTCTCAGCTGGCCCGGATTGCGGACAGTAAGGATCATGTATTTCCTGTGAATGACGGCTTTCAGGCTCTGCAAGGCATCATCCACTCAGTAAGTAGAGCTCTTCCTCTGAGACTGGACATTCAGGCACCTTCTGTCTCTGATCTGCTATTAATACCCCAATTCCATCTCTCCAAGCCTGGTGTTTTTCTGCTTGAGAGAACATCATTTCTTCCTATATCTTTGTGTCTGCCACGTCCCATCTCTCCTTTCTGCCTTTTACACGTCTTTTCTCAATTGTACCCTGCAGTGGAAAATTAACAATTGAAAGGGGCGCTGCTCTGGCAGTGAGCCAAGCTTCAGGAGGCCCTCTCCGTTCTAACTGGGCAGACTGTGGCTGGTGGTTTATGCTTGACCACCTCAGCTTTCCCACTGTGACTAAACGCAAGCTGCCTTCAGAGCACTTGTAGGCTGGACTTATATCACTTGGCCATTGGATGCACTTTAGACCAGGCTGTCCATTGAAGTCATCTGCAGAGATTTAAAAAGCACTGCTGCCTAGGCATCTGGTCTGGGGTGCAGCCTGGACCTCAAGAGTTTTTTTAAATCTCCCCAGTGATTTTAATGTTGAGACCCACTGCTTTCGACCTATAATCCCCAAATACATGGGCTCCAGTGTTGTCCAGGGTTTGCACAGTCACCAGTCCTCCTTCACACATAGATGATTTTCTTCACACCTTTTCCTGAATGGTAAACAGGACACTGGCTTCCAGGGCCTCTATTCTCCACCTCCCACACACAGGCAAGGCCCTTGGTCCAGATAGAATATTGGATGCTGCTGTCTTAAAGCCTCAGCCAGCAGGTCAGTATGTGTGCTACACCTGCAATGATGTTCAGATGCTCTGCAGCCTCCACCGTTAGGTTTTGTGATCAGGCAGGCATCTGTGATCTTCATTGGAAGCTTACCAGGCTACAGACTTGGGGTCCAGGATGCAAATTCAGAGCTCAGGGGATCACTTTCCTCTTGAGACGTCAAGGGGGTCTTGATCCAGGGGTTACCGGCCAAGGGCTCAGCATCTGCCAGCCCTCCCAGACCAACCCAGGAAAATTCCAGCATGGCTGTGCCTCCATGCTGCTCTCCCTTCAGGGTTTGCTAGGAGCTCCAGCAGAGTAGAATGCAGAGTGGGAAGTAAGAAGCTCAGAGCCCGGCAACCCACAGTTTCACTGGCCCACGTACTTAACACTTAGAGATCCTTGGACATTTCTTGTTTGGAAACAGGGACTGATGATGACTTACATCATAGGCTTGTTTGAGGATTACAAGGATTACTGGTGAAAATTCCTAATATTTTTCCAGACACACAATAGGCACTCAAAGCATATGAGTTATTGCCTCTTCCAATTCCCTTCCCCATCATATGAGGGATATTAATGTCAGCTTCCCTTGATCCCCTAAACATTCTTGAATATGCATAAAAATCACTTGAGAATTATGTTTGCAATACCTATTCCCAAGAGATTCTATTGCATTGAGTTTCAGGTGGATCCAAGGGATCCATATATTTCAAATCTGCTTTTTTTTTTTTTTAAGTGCCCCAGGTATGCTTTTAGAACATTGACATATCTGACCTTAAGAATACAGAATTGCAAAAATTCATCCCACCTCAGGTTTGGAATTTCTGTCTTAATTATGTTCCAGTGACAGTTGTTTTATTCAAGAAGTGCTTGTTTGCAAAGAATATATGCCTCCTCAAGCTACCTTAACCAGAAAGTGGAAATTATTGATAGCATAGAGAATTATCAGACCCAGTTATTGGTCCACAGGTGAAGGACTCCTACTCTAAATTATTTCTGGGGTCACTGTGGCATACTTGACAGTGTAAGCAACAAGAACTACAATAACCATGTAAAACAACAACCCAAGGGATGCAAAACATGATTAATAGCAGGACTGGGGGCCAATCATGGATCCTTAAGAAGCTCAGAGGTGGATTATTCTGGGCAGGAGTCCTCATGAGAAGGCAGGGCAGACCTGAATCATTGAAAGACCAGGAAAAGGTGATGGGTAGCACCAAAGGAGAAATATTATGACCTCAACCTAGAGGCTGGAAGACAGAAAAGCATACTCAGGGGTCAATAATAATAATAATACCTATCTATCTAGTGGGACAGTTTGGGTAAAGGAGTCAGGAGTAATGGAAAATAAGCCCAGATATTGGGTTGAAACCAGATTAACATGAGCCTTGAAGGGGTTTTGCCTCTAACCTATAGGCAGTGGTTGTAGTTACTGAAACAAGTTAAGAAAATAATCTGATGGCAGTGCTTGCATACATAGGAGGGAGACTGGGGATACCCAGAGACTGTAGGCCAATTAGGAGGCAATAGTCCTGCCTTAAGATGCCTAGATTCTGAAAAGGGACAACTCTTATCTGTTCAGACGTTCTTATGAGCCGTGTGCCTAACTCCAAGTGTTGTTTCCCACACAGATGATTGGACTTTTTTGTATGCATAAATCAGTGTTGTCCTTGAATACATCAGCCTTAGCAACTCACCCAAGCTCAACATGAGCCCAAATGTTTGTAAAACTTCCTCCATCCCCAAATGGAAATAACTGCAAAGATCTTTAAGAAATTTTAGCGAAACCATCATTCAAAATAGAAAGAAAACTAATTTGAGACTTCAGTCTCCAAACTTTTAGCTGAATGATAACATTCCTGTGAGCTTTTATCTGTGAGTTATGCTAGTGGTTTTGATCCTTCCAGTACTCGAAACCCATGTTTATGGCAGTTGTTCATACGTTTGCTTGGACAGAGAAACAGAGACAAGTAGAGCGAGCTCATCTTTCTCAAATCAGACAGAAATAATTATGGCCTAAAAGTTGGCTAACTATTTTTAAGAAGTAGATTCATTTCCCCTTTTGGATACTGAAAAGAAAACTCTCAATTTTCCCCCCATCTGAAGCCTCTATCCCAGCTTGTTCCCATGAATGTTGTTTTGTGGCTGGTTATTTTCTCATAATAAAATAAGACTGGGCTTAATTATCCAAAATAAGATTGCAGAGCAGCTTCTGATAAGCTCAAATTCTTCACAAAGTTTTCTGCCCATAATGCCCATATTTTTAAACCTTAAATTAATATGCAGGGGCTAGTATTTATTCATACATCAGATACTCATTGAAAGTCTTTTATGGCAGGCTCTGACCATTCAGTATCAACTAAAGCATGTAGAGGCTCTGTCCTGGTAGAGCTTACAATCCAGTGGGAGAGACACATTAAAAACAAGTAAATAAATAATCATGTGGAATTAAAATTGTGATAACGGGAATAAAAGAAATAACATGGCCATGAGATTAAGAGTAAAAGGGTTGAAAAAGAACCCAGGTTCCTTTGAAGAGATGAACTGAAGGACGTAATGGAGCCATCCATTGGAAAGGCATGGATAGAATGTTCTTGGCAGAGCACGGCCCAGGACAGTGCATAGGAGAATGAAAGACCAATGCTTAAAGTGAAGAATGGCAAAAGATGAAATGAAGAAGCAGGCAGAAGCTAAATCCAAGGACAATAGGAAACTATAGCTAGATATAGAGTCTGACAACAGAGCGATCAGGCTTGAAATCAAGACTCAGGAAATCTAGACATCATGACACTCAGAATCCATAGCATTTCAGCCTTGAAGAAGAAAACCCACTGTGACTTGAACATGTTCTCTCTATTAGCTCCTCTGCCAGGCACTTGGCCACCACTCTCTGAAGAAGGATTTAGTATCCCCGTTTTATAGATGAGGAAACTGAGGTGCAAGAAGGTTGGAAAAACTGCCCTCAGGTCTGCCCTCTGATAATGGTGGAGTGGGGAATTTGAACTCAGCTCTGGTTCCAAAGATTCTGCTCTTTCCATGACATTTGGCCATGAATATCTGAGGAAATGGAAAATCACCACTGGATTACCAGAAGGCAGTTGCCCAGGGCTTGGATTCATCAAATCCCCAGATGCTCTGCTTCCTCAATCTGATGCTCATGTTTTGATCTTTCCACTGTTCTTTAATCCTCTCTCCTTCAAGAGGAAGTACTTATGTGTCAGATTTTTTCAAAACGTTCCCACTTGTTTTCCATTTTAGTTTCTTAACTGAGAGAGATAGGAAAAGAGCAGAAGGAAATTAACAGCTGTAGAGAACTTACTTTGGAACCAGACATTATCCCTTTTTCCCATATAATATTATCTCATTTAAAAATCATGACAATGCTGCAAAATAAATATTCCTATTCCAATGTTACAGATGAAGAAACTGAAGCTCAGATAACCTGCCCAAGACCACACAGCCCTAAGGGGGAAAGCAGGGTTAGAACCTGCTTTTTCCTTGACTCTAGAGCCCATGATTTTTCCTACGTCTATTTTCTTAGGAAGGTAAAAATAATCAAAACCACCATTCAGTGAGTTCTTACTATGTGCCAGGTACTGTGCAAATCATTTCACATAATCATCTCCTTGAATCCTCATAGGTGCCATTTGATGTAGAAATCATTACCCCTTTTATAGAAGTAGATACTAAAAGTTCAGAGAGATTCACTAACTTGTCCAAGGTCACACAGCACAGTGAGTAGTGATCCCGAATAGACTCAAGTCTTTCTAATGCCCACGATGTGAATGCCCACTGTGCTCTACTAAACAATGCAGGCAGGCCAGGAAGTAGCTCCATTTCAGAGAGGAAGACACTGAGGACCGAAAAGGTGAACTGGCTTGACAGAGGCAAGACCAGAATCCCTGTAGCCTGATCTGAATACATCGTGGATGGGCAGGGGAGCACTTTGCCTCTTACTACCAGGTGGAGAGCACCTCCAGAAATCATTACTGCCCAACAGACGAAGTACCATTGTCCTGAGAAGCTGGAGAATTGATACAGGCTGAAAGGAACATCTCCCCTTCCACACTTGCACAGGACTCTACCTCTGAGCACCATGACAGTTTTCCCGCTTGCTTCTGCAGAATATAGTGATAAAATTACAAGAAGAAGTCTGGATGGTTGGAAGATTGTAGCCCTTTAAGCCAGTAACACTGTAAAGGAAGAAACTATTCCTGTGCCTTCTCATATTGTGGCTTCTTCAGGGAATTTCCACTGACCACAACTGGTGAATTTAGCACCAGCCCTCGAGCAAAAATATGAAGCAAAGGTCCAGCAAGGCTCCTGGGTCTTTGTTTGCCTTTTCAAAGTGTTTCAGGCAGTGAAACAGGAACCTGCATGAAAGCTGGGTTCAGATAACACCGAAATGGGTCAGCAGCTTTGAATCCCAACACTTGGCCTGGTTACCGCGATGCCAGCTCCTCCTCCCAGCTGTCCGCACTTGGTGTGCAATTGAGGGTGGTGCCTGAAACCAAGGACACTGTCTGAAAAAGGAGAGCCCATAGTTGCTGGCCCCAAGTCATCTGCATCTAGGAGAATTTCCCTAGAATAAATATTTAAGCCGACATCAGGCTTCCTATTAAGGAGAGTGAGTCAGCACATAGAGCTTTCTGCATGTTTGATCAACAATAAACAACAAGCATTGAGCAAACACAACTATGTTTGCAAGGATTTCTCGCAAGCTGTGGTATGACCATCCTTGTTATCAGGGAAACTGTGAGATCAGCGAAACCGAGGAATCAATCTATTCCATGGTATATATAAATTTATTTTATTTATGAAAACCAGATCCTGTGCTGATTTGTCCCTTCCACTCATGGGAAGCAATGTAACCCCCTAATCTGGCCCAGGCCCTAACAAAGCTGTGATAAAAGGCAAAATCTGTCTTCAAGGCTTGCCTCCCAGCTACTCTTCCAAGACCCCAACAGGAACTGCAAAGGGTTTTCCTATGATCAAAATTCATGTCACATTCCCAAAGTCCTGGAAAGTGCCTGCCTTATTGAACTAATCCCTTTTCCAGGGCTAGCAGATGGGGAGGCACATTTCAGCAGCAGCAGCTCTTCTCATAAATCAGGCTTGTTGGTCACTGGAGGCAACCTCCTTCCCTTCCTTCGCCCCATCTGAATCCTGTCCAAAGGCACCCTTCAGTCTTCCCATCTCTACAAAGCCTGCCCTGCTCTCTCCTCCTCCATGAGCTCTCCCTGCCTTGGACTCCTGTGGCACCAATTGTTGGAAGCTCTTGCTTGGCATGTGGATCTGTTCCATGCCGTCTGCCATTCCTCCTGGTCACATGCTAAGTTGTGCAATCCCAAAGACTGCCCCGTGTGTCCTATTTCCCATGATATCCAGGCTTGTGCTTTGCATGTTTATTAATTATAAAGCAACACAGAGTACCATAGAGCTTTTGTGACCCAGGGAAGACCTACACTGCACAACAAGAGGGCAGTCTGTGGCTCTGTTTCTTGTAAAATCCCCTCAGCCCCTCCCCTCCCCTCTCTTCCAAGATTGCATCTGTAAAACATGGCATTCTGGGCACCATTCACATTAGCAGGCTTGGATACAAAACATAAATAGAATCAATTGTAATTTCTGTAGTGGGCAGAAAATCTTTTTAAAAAAAAATCTTTTGCCTCAGCAGTCATTAATTAGACTCAGATTTTGCAGACACTCAGGCCCGGCATTTCTCCTACACTATTATTTCTATTCAGCTTATTAAAAAGTCCAAATTGAACAAGAATTCCCAGAGCTTGAAGAGGCTACAAAGATTGCAGAGGGGCATGTTCAGTTAATCCTCAGATCATTCCCATTCTTCCTGCAGCCCCTCCTATACGGAGGAATCTGCTGAGACCCACTGTAAAAGCAACAGCAGAATGTTAGAACGAAATCAGCTCCCAAGAAGGGACACTCACTTTTGCAGTCTGCTCATCTTACTAAATAAACCACATTTTGAAGTTCCCAGCTCTCTGAGCTTTTCTCCTGCAGACATGAGAGGAAAATGGTTTAGTGGGGAAACAAATGAATTTCCTCACTTTTAGAACCTTGTTTATCCTACACTCCTTCGGATCAGATTTTCATTGAGTGTGAAACTAACAGAGTAGCATCTATTTAAGTGAGTGGGGTGCCCTCCCTCAGACAAAAACTTTGGCATGTTTTAAGAATAAGCTTTATTGTTTAAGATACACAGACTGCTTCAAAATGTGTTTTGTTGCATGTAAGAGTGGTATAATGTATTTGGTATAGTGTATTAGTGTACATAAAATCATATATGAATCCCAGAAATACATGTGTATAATATTCCATATTTGTATTTGTAAAGTTTTTTTCTTTTTTTTTTTTTTTTAGAGATGGGGTCTTGCTATGTTGCCCAGGCTGCTCTCAAACTCCTGGCCCCAAGCAATTCTCTCACCTTCACCTCCCAAAATGCTGGACTTACAGGTGTGAGCCACTGCACATGGCCATATTCCATTTTTATTTAAAGTCAGACTCTGTAGAACTGACATGGATCTGGGGTAATGTCCATGGTTAACAATATGTGTGCCTGTTAAAGTGTGGAGCAGAATTTAGTTAGAAAAGGCAACTTTTTTTTTTTTTTTTTTTTTTTTTGAGGTGGAGTCTTGCTCTGTTGCCCAGGCTGGAGTGCAGTGGCGCGATCTTGGCTCACTGCAAGCTCCGCCTCCCAGGTTCACACCATTCTCCTGCCTCAGCCTCCCCAGTAGCTGGGACTACAGGCGCCCACCACCACACCCGGCTAATTTTTTGTATTTTTAGTAGAGACAGGGCAACTTTTTAAACATTTTATTAATTAGAGATTAAATCATTTCAAAATTCATGGGGACAACATTGACAGTCCTGAAGATGTGTTTGAGCCAGTTGTGTGTCCCAAGCTGCCTGGCTGTCCTCAGGCTTATCCAATGTGTTTCTGCCGTCAGCTGTAATAACGTTTGTGGCCCTTCTGTGGGAGGCTGAGCCCCACCCGCCAACTACAGTTCTCTATGTTTTTCCCAAGAAAAGGGGTTGAGGCCTTTACAAAGCTGGCCGACCTAATACAGCGGATTATGATATATCTACAACATTTTTTTTTTAAGGTAAGCAATTTTTTTAAAATGAGGTGTTGAAATTGGCCTCTTGGGAAGGCAGCAAGTCCCCAAAGATGGTGGTACTTAATCAGAAGAGGGGAGTATTACAAGATGCAGAATATGAACTTATATTCAGAAGACCCTGAGGTTACACTTATAGGGGGAAAAGGAGATTAATACATAATATGCTATAATACCAGTTTATTAAGACATGCAGGAAGTGTCTTAATTCCTGCATGTCTTTTATTCATTTATTCATTTATTTATCCAATATTTATTTAATGCCTACCATGTGCCAGGCTAGTCATTGTGAATATAATAATGGGTAAAAACAAACCCAGTCCTTCTCCTTGTAGAGTTTATAATCTAAGAAGACAGTGACCAAACAATAAAAAAAAAAAACAGTGTAAATTATAAACTAGGATAAGTTATCTAAAGGATGGCAGTTTACATTAAAATGTGCATGGATATAGAGATATTTCATTGGTCAAATCACCAGCACTTAGGTGGCAGAACTCATACTGGATTTGGAGAGTGACAGAGAGAGCAAGGTTAACTTAAACATTCAGGTTTTTGTCTTAGACAACTGAACAGATGTAAATGGTCAGTAGACACTTAACCATCGTTGGCACCAGCATACTTCAAATCCCATACATCTTTAAACCAGAATTTGCCCTTTACAACAAATAAGACACCAAGGAACATGCTCTGAAAGACTTTCTGAAATATGTGTGAAAGCAAAAGGCACCTATACCATCAGTGGATAAAAGAGGTTGGTCCATTATAAACACACAAAAAAGTTATCCAACAGGAAATGGCCAAGTAAATAAAGATTGGTTGTTTATTGAAGCAAGAAGCAGAGCAAGTAGAAAAAAAAATGCCGTGCCTATGATAAGGGGGGGATTCCTTATAACTCTGTGCAGATATTCACAATTCTATAAAGATTCTTGAGAAATCTCTGCATAAACTGAGAACTTCATGACAAAGGACATTAGATTTTTAGAATTTGAAAAAAATAAACTCTTATATACAATGCAGACTGGTCCACAATGGATTTCACTTTAAATATATCAAACAGCTCCTGTAACTTGGCAAAGTTCTTTTACATCTGCTGCCTGTCTTACTCATCCTCCCACCAATAATCCAATGAGATGTACAAAAGTAAACTTACCAGAAACAACACATTGCAATTATTTAGCTCTTTATGGATTTCAAACATACTTTTCCATCTATTTTCTCTTTGAAATCTGTTCAAAAGTTGGCAGGAAAATAGCATTAACCTTGGTTCAGTTTTTGTCAGCAAATATGATTAAGCAGAAGACCAGTAGTGGGCAATGGGGTTTAAGCACGTGTGAACCACAGTCCATGCCCAAAAGTAGCAGCAGTAGCAATAGTAATGACAAAGAAATAGTTAACAGCAACTGTTGTTTGAATACATGCCAGACATTCTCTTAAGTGCTTTACTGCCAAGGTCATTTTGACCACTCTTCTTGGTGCCTTATTTTCATAAGGTGCTCATGCTGGCTGGTGACCCAAGGGTTATTAACTATCTGTGGATCAATCACATCTGCCTAGTTCTGTCTATAAGACAAAAACCTTGTCAGTTTTCCTTGATCTCACGCTCTCCCTCACTGTCCAATCCAATATGAATTTTATTACCTAAATCCAATTGATTTTACAAACAAAATCTCTCTGCATTCATGACTGTCATTTTATTTAACAATCATACAGCCCTTTGAGGTTGGTGTTTTTCTTATCCCGTTTTACAGCAGAGGAAACTGAGATTTGGAGGTTTGATAACTTGTCTGAGTCCACATGGCCAGTAAGTGATGGGACTTGGAATTGAATACAAACCCATTCAGAGTTCAAGTCTATCTTCTCAGTCTCCAGAGCCTAAGTTCTTGATAGTAATAGCTACCATTCGTTGATTACTTATCAGGTTTTAGGCACTGTGCTATGGGCTCTGCCTGTGTGATCTCATTTAATCTTCCCAACACAACAACTTCATGCTAGTACTTCAGGTAGATACTATTGTTATCCCACTTTTATAGAGAGGAAACAGGGACTCAAAGAAGTTGTGGAACCTGCCCAAGGTCACACTGCTCATGAGTGAGTTGACCTCAGCTATTTGATTCCAGATTCCAAGCTATTACTCAGGATACTAAACTGCTTTCCAAAATTGGGGTTCAGAAAAGTTAAGGGATTTGTAAAGGAGCATAGGTCAGGTAAATACGGACCAGGGCCAAGACCCAACTCTTCATGTGGGATTATACTTGAGGTGTGCAATTATCTTATCCCTCTCTCCCCGGCAGATCAATCATACCCTCACCTCAAAGCCTCTTACCTCTAACATCAGCCCTACCCAGTGTGAGTCTCTTCCACTGCATCTAGTGATTTCCTGTCAGTGATTCCCCAGTGCTGTGTCTACACCTCTGCCATGGCTACCACTGCCCGGGCCTCCCTACCCCCACACAGTCTCCAGTCCCTGAGCTGATCTGCTGTCTGCTACAGTTCAGACAGGCTGATTACCATACAGTCTTGGCTGCTAAGAACCACGAGAACCCTTCAAATCCACCAATTGCCATTGTGACTTCCTACCTTTTGAAACCAGACATTTCAAATGAGTAGGAGCTCCAGTCCCAGACAAATCCTGCCCATCCCCCTCACTGATAAATTTTACTCTATTGGCTGTATTGCATCCTTCCAGATGTTTTAAGTTAAGATTGGGAAAGCTGTGTTTTTACTGGATTGAATCACAGTGCTTGGCTGACATTTTTTGGCCCTCCATACACCCCTTAGATTTATCAGCTAATTGCAGACACTTTGAGAGAATAATACAGCATGTGTTTATTATGACAACCCCTGTTAGTGTGCCTTTGTGGTTAAAGATCCACGGATGGTTCCTTTACCAATCCCTGGTTAAGGATCAGAGTTGGTTCAAAAAGGTTGGTTGAAACTCAGGTTGGGTGAAAATTTCATGTGTGTGTTTGGGGAATGGGGACAGGACTAGTCCAAAAGCTCTTTTTAAATTCTTGGACTGTTTTGAAGTCTTTAGTCTTGGATGATAAAATGATTTATTAGGAGATGTCAAATGCCTGAGGAATTTTATTTAAAACATCAAAAAACAGCTTTGTGTTGTTCTAATATCACTATTTAATAAGTTTCTCCCTCTGGGCTACCTCTATTTCTCAAATGTGGGCTGTCTGGAGACTTGTGCCTGACGACAAGTCAAAGGGGGTGGCTTCCTCCCTTGGTCATGGCAGCCACTGGCTGAAGTACCCCATCAAACAGGAAGAGCCCAAGAGCAGCAAGTTCAGGGATGGGTGAATGGACAATCTTCACAATTCAGGCAGGGCTGTCTGGGATGAATCACTGTGCACCAGGATGCTAGCAAGTCCCAGTCCTAGGACGGCGCTACATGCACAAGAGACCGAAAAGACTAGATCAACCATAAGACACTGGGGAAGTCAGCAGGGAAACACAGGTGCCCAGGATATATCCTTGGGGTCCTTGTTCCCAAATTAGACTGACAATGAGTGGAAAACAGGAGCTCAGTGTTTGCCCCAGGTGCCCAGAGCAGGTGTGTGAGGACTGCTGACTCTAACAGAGATGGGCAAGGGACATGGGAGTCTGGAGCATTCCCTTCATGCTACAGTCAGGATAGACTTAGGGACCAGGGAGGAACTGAGGCTGCACCTGTGTCTGGGATGGGTGGAGGTGGCTAGGTAAGCCAGAGGCTGAGGAAATGAGGCAGAAGCTGAAGGAACTAATTACTTCCAACTGCGGAGTCAGGAGGATGCTGCAAACAAATAGGGGAATCGAAGTACAAAAATGCCATGAAGTTCTACAGAGTGAAGGAAAAGTAGCCAGAAAATCTGAATTTTAGAATTGTCAAGGAGAAATGTTGCTTTTGGTGACATTCAGGTACATAGAGTTACCTAAAATACATGGTTGGGAGATAACCTATTTCAATGAATGCATCTTAATATTTTCTTAAGCATGTTTGTTCATTTTCTTTCGCAATGCTTCTCTATAAGGATGCCCAGATTTCTCTCTGGAATGGGTAAATATTACCTCTTCTGAGAAACTGATTTGTTTTCATTCCACAGATTGAGAAAGCTCATAAATATTGGCTGTCCTTTTCGTTTGCTACTAGAAAGCTTGGAACTAAGTCCACTCTAGCAAGGAAATAAGCTCCTCACAGCATATTTTTTCTATGCTATTCTCACTTCTTGCATCATCTTCCCTTTATTTTCCCTTTAGTCAGCCCCACATTTTCATTTATTCTCTTTCATTTGTGTCTTGTGATATATCACTTAAGCTGGAACAAAGAAGCATGTGTAAATGAATACAACGATGCAAATAAATGGGCGTTTCCCAATGCTAAAAGATGCTTTCTTCTTTCACAGACTTTAAATTTTATAATCATATCGTCAGTTGTTTTAACAAATGCCCTTTTCAAGAATAGAGAAAGGGTTTCCTTCAGCCCTCTAAACCATCTCAAATTCCAAATTCAGTAAAGATACTGCATTTGGTTGGTAAATTAACTCAATGTCTTATACTTGTTTAAAATACTTATTCAAATTCTAGAATCAATATTCTCAAGGTAGGATTTATAAATGGTGGAGAGAAACCCCGCTCTAGCCAGCAAAAGTCTTCATTATTAACTCCTGTGAAGTCACAGTGCTCTGCCGACTCTCCACTCAACCCTATAAGACTCATTTGTGGACAAGTGTACATTTCCATTTAACTAAGTCTCAGGAGGTCTTCCTGAAGAGTGAGGCACAAATGCCCCCTTTGAAGCTCACATTTTCCAGACTTTTCAAGCAAAAAAGGACCTCTCAGTCATCTGACTATGCAGCTTCTGTGGAGAGTTGACCATTTCCATCCTATCTCTCCAGCTCTATCTAGTATCACTCTCTTATTTCTACTTTTCAAGCTGCCTTTGTTCCAGTTCAAGAAGTCTGTGTACTTTTTCCTTCTCACCTTTGCTCATACCATTCCCTGCCTGGACCCTAACCCTCCCCTAACCCACTCCCTTTCATTTGAGTCCCATCCTCAGCTCCCAGCTCTTCCATGAAGCCTTTCCTAGCACACCTGCCCCAGCGTCTCCTCCATGAACTCTGCAGCTCCTACTGTCTACTCTTTCACCCTTGCACCTACCAATAGGAGTGGCCATTGGCATTTATCATTTCCAGTGTTAAGTCCCATTTCCACAACCCTATGTTAAACCTCTGCAAAAACTAGGACTGGCATAGCATAGGCTCAGTAAATACCTGCCAAAAGAGCAAATGAATGAATAATTCTTAGGGCTTTTAGGACACCCAACAGCATCTAGCACAATCTGGCTTGATAAATGTTTGGTATTGGTACTAGTCAAGATGTTACACTCCTCCCACCCCCACCCCCACTGCAACCAAATGTCCTTGAACCTTGCTATCTCTATCTCAGTAGCTAAAAGCAAAACCCTAATTCTGTCTTTGAACAAAATAAGCTGTGCATTGACTCTTTTATTTCCTCTCCTCCTAGATTTTGAAGAAGTCCTGCATCGAAATTCTAGCAGCTGAACCATCCACCATATGTGCAGGAGGTAAATTGAAATGAAATGCTAATTGCTTTCATACAATTGATGATATTTTGAGTTCAAGTCACATATGTACTTCATTGGTGGTGGGTTGGGAAAGAGGAACAGGAAGGGGTAGGGTGAAAAGAGGAGTTGAAATTGCTAACCGAATTTGCTCCAAGGAAAAAAGGAAAGAAGCCACATGTAAGTTGTTTGAAAGTTAAAAAAAAAAAAAAAATCCATCCAAATTCTCTTCTTTCACTGGGTGCGGTGCCTCATGCCTGTAATCCCAGCGCTTTGGGAGGCCAAGGCAGGCAGAGCCCTTGAGGTCAGGAGTTTGAGACCAGCCTGACCAACATGGTTAAACCCCATCCCTACTACAAAATACAAAAAATTAGCCAGGTGTGGTGGCGCTTGCCTGTAATCCCAGCTACTTGGGAGGCTGAGGAAGGAGAATCTCTTGAACCCGGGAGGCAGAGGTTGGGTTGCAGTGAGCCGAGATCCCACCACTGCACTCCAGCCTGGGCGATAGAGCAAGACACCATCTCAAAAAAAGAAAAAAATTATCTTCTTTCGTGGGACCTAATTAGAAGGGAATTGTAGAAATACTGGATTCTTACACTGAATACTGAGTGACTACCAACACCCTACCTCTGGATAGAAATGGAATCACCCCTCTTTTTCATGAGGCCCTGCAGATACCAGACAATCATAGTGGTCATAGGCCATACTGGAAATACTGCTATACTAAAGTTTTTAGTTGGATGCTGGCCATCTCACACAGTTAATATATTTATCTTAATTGTTTAATCTGCCAGTCCTCACAGAATGGTAGTGGACGGCTCTGGTTGTCCCTGTAGAGGGCCATATAGTTTTGTCATTAATAAGGAAGTCTCTATGTAAAGAATTAGCCTTCTTCGAGTCACAAGATTTTCTCTAACTGATCAAAATCAGGGTCATGCTCTTGTTTCATATTTAATGGACTGCTTAAAACTTCAACCACATTGGCGCTTCTCATATAATTCTTGACAGGTTCCCCATCACTCTTCTTTCATTCATTTGAAAAGTATTCTTAAGTGCCTGCTGCATGCCAGGCACTGTGCTAGGTGCTGGAGATAAGGAAGGAAAAACTCTCTGTGTGAGTTCCTGTCCCCCAGAAACTTGCGTCTTTCACCATTGAGAGTTTATTGTTGATATCACCTTTTCAGCCTCCCAAAATACAGTGCCAGTTATTAATTTGCCAACAGAAAATATGTCATACAACCTGATAAGGTAGGAAGCATTAAAGGAAGAACTCTCAGGCCTCTTCAGACACTACACACATCAATGTTTATGGCATATTTTACTGGTATAAATGAGGGAACTCCTTAAAGATTTTATTCCAGTTTCTGGGCTATAGTTTAGAACAATCGAAAGACTTTTAGGGAGTTAGATGCACTAAAAAAATCGGTACCAGCAGCAAAACATCACGTATATATGTAAAGATATAAAGTTGTTATCAATACGTGGTAACTAGTTATGTACATACATAAATATACAGCATGCATACATAAATACATATGTACATACATAAATGCATACATACATAAAGTTGTTAGCAAAATACTTGGTAACTAACTATTCAGAAATATGTGCTAATTTCCCAAAGAAAGGCAATCCCAAGAGATTACCTACTGACCTTTAAATAAATTGCTACCTGACCACACAGATGGCAGGGGTAAATGTGATTGCCACAGAGTTAGATTGGTGAGAATCTCTTTAAGAATTCAGAAATCTTACCTAGGCAAATTTGACAAAAACATATGATCACATGAATGCAGCGCCAGGGCTTCATAAGGGGCCTGTGCAGTGAGGAGCCTCAGTTAGGCTTCATGAATTTACCTTGAAGATAAATTCACCTCTGGGCTTTGTGTGATTCAGGTAGTGGAATTGAGTAGGATATTTGATTAATTAATTCTCATGTAGTGTGTGTGAATTGTTTTATAAACACACATTTTATAGTTCAGTAATTTTAAAACAATTAGAAAATAAGGGAGTTCCTTGACTGCAATTATTGCATTCATGAAGAAAACCCAGACTTTGAGTTTAGCAATCTAATTGGCTGTGTTGTGCAACCTTGGAATGAATCAGAAAGTCTAAAGACAATGAACACAATTTCTGTTAATTCACTAGTATAATGAACTCCCTTCCTGTAGGCTCCTTGAAGACAGAGAAGGAACCTTATTTCTCTCTACTTCCCACTGCCTAGCAGAGTACCCAGCACTCACTAGGTGGCTAATAAATGTTGACTAAATGTCTTGATTCATGTATTCGTTAAAAAAACAATGCCACTGATATTTGCCTATTTGACCCTTATTAATTCCTTTCACCAACCATAAGAAGTTAATATACTTTGAACTGCAACTAAAATGAAGCAAAATCTAAAATTAATAGACAAAGATAGAGTAAGACCAAAGTAAAAGGAAAAATCTCCACCGCTTAGACAATGGAAAATTGCCTTTGTAAATAATTTTAACCTCAAAAAGTAAACAATATCCCTTATATGTCATTAAGGTGTTCAAGACAATAAAAACACCACAAAAACAAAAATGACACAGAAATACCAGGGTCCACAGGATCTGATCATATCAAATTCATAGATTTCAATGTTTCTCATCAAGTGAAAAAGAAAAATAAATGAATTAAGAATTAAAAGATAATTTTGGAAAAGCTAAGAAAAATACAAGAAACAAATACACAATCCACTAATAAATTTAAACAAATTAAAGCAATTCAACAGATAAATTATTCCAAGGTTATTTGGTAGAACCAATAAAATAGACAAATCAGGTAAATCCAATCTAAGGAATCTTTCTTTAGATTTTCTTAAAATCTCTGGCTTATGTGCAATATTACATATTTTATAAGCAAACAACAGTTATCTGTATCAGAGTAAACTATCCAATCATATTATCTTTATTTCTTATAGAGAAAAAATTAAAACAAGACACAATGATGAAAGCTAGAACTAGGTTTCGTAAAAGGCAAGCTCCCACCTCTCAAATTCAAGTCGTAAGGGTTTAAACATGCTGATTACAGAATAACATTTCTAAGAAGAGAATGAAACTCCCAAAAGATATCCTACATCAAAATTTCTTCCATAGATTTCCTTGAAGATTTCTTGTTGACCATTCTCTGGAGTAAACATAGCTTTCAGGAAGCCTGGGAGCCCATTTCATTGTCCGGATGCCCGTCAGATAGAGCGAGGCGTAGCCCCTCTGTGACTTTCATTAAGCTAGTTCAAAGATACAAGTATTTATGTGAAAGTGCTTTGAAAAGTATAAATTGTTATGCAAAACAAGATGGCTTGTTATCAGCATCATCTTAATAAGGATTAAAGGCCAGTGTTAGAATCATGATGTTGATAATGTAATACCTAGATGAGAAAAGCATTCCTGTATGTTTCTCCGCTGAAAGAAAATTGGGGAAGAGTATCTGCAAAATGATTAATTAACTCAACATGTATTGGGGGAGAGAGTAAAAAGGAAATAACTGTTCAATTTCTAACGTGTAATGGTGGAACCAATCCCTAGACAGATATATAAAGAAGGTAAACTTTGCCTTCATCAAAAACCTTTCCTCTTAGCTTCCTCCCTTCACTCTGTGAATTCCTTCTTTTCCTTGGCCCCTAGAACAGTCCCTGCTGTGGAGCCCTACCCAGGTCTGTCCTGCTCAAGACACTCTCTGCTGATTATTGCATTCCCCTAAGACAGTGATCTCAGCTGGCTCTCAACCCCAGCTCAACACCAGCAATGGTTCTGACAGCAAACTGAGCTCTGGGCGAGGCAGCGAGATAATGACAACAAAGCCAAAATCCAGCACAGGCCTTTATATGTTGGGCTGCACATAACAAGGTGTAATTTAATGGGACAAATATAAAGCACTGAACTTGGGTTCAAATATCCAGTTTCACATACAGACAGGTTTAGGGAATCCTGACTTAGTAACAATTAACGGTAAGATAGGAGAAAAGATAAGAATGATCATAGTTGTCTTGCTCCCCAACAAGAATGCCTCTGACTAAGAAAAGCTGACACAACCTTAGGGTACATCAATAACCATCCAGTGTCCAGGTCAGGAGAACTAACAGTCCTATTCCATGTTCAGACCATGGTTTCAAGTCCCACATTTTAAGAATGGTATTGACAAAGGCATGTCCATAGGCGAAGAGGTAATGGATCTGGAAATCACATTATAATTCATTCATGGATTCATTCTTTCTTTCATTTCCTTCTTTCCTTGCTTTTTTCGTTCCTTTTCTTTCTTCTTTCCCTCTTTTTCTTCCTGTTTTCCTTTCTTACTCCTTTCTTTTCATCGATTCTTAGTGTCTTTTATGCACCAACCCACATGAAAATATATCAATACAAAAATGCATAAGACTTAGTCCCAAATCCACCCATACCCCTATGAAACTCACAGTTCACTCTGGAGATAGTCATATGTTCAAATAAATTACAAAACCACGCAGTAAGCACTGTAGCAGAGGTCTGCTTACAGAGTAGTGAGAGCACTAATGAGATGCCTGTGCGATGAGGAAAAACTGAAGTCATCACAGAGACTGAGGCCAGGAATTGAGATACTCACAAGAGCATCTTTAGGTATTTGGAGGATTCCCATGCAGAAAGAAATTATTAGGCTTATTATGTATATAGCTCCAGGAGACCACCATGGAGGGGTTGGGGAGGAATTCAGTGAGGCAGATTTTGGCCTACCACATGCAACTTGTACAACTAAAGCTTTCCAACAATGGAGTGGATGGTCTGAGCTCTCCCCCCCGTAGAATCATGTGAGCAGTGGCAGAACGGCCATCTGTAAGCAGATGCTATCTGGAGAAAACCTCCTCTGGGTCTCCTTTACAGCTTCAGATTTCTAAAGACTTAATTCAGTTTCCACTAAGGTATTAATGGCTGATTATTTCTCAATAACTGAGGAAACCAGTATTCCTGGAACTGTTTTACATTTTTAACTGGAACTCTTATTGGGGAGAGGGAATGGAGAGAATATGTAATCTGCTGCCATCAAAAAGAATTCCAGCCAGGCACGGTGGCTCACGCCTGTAATCCCAGCACTTTGGGAGGCCAAGGCGGGCGGATCACCAGGTCAGGAAATGGAGACCATCCTGGCTAACCCGGTGAAACCCTGTCTCTACTAAAAATACAAAAAATGAGCCAGGCGTGGTGGCGGGTGCCTGTAGTCCCAGCTACTCAGGAAGCTGAGGCAGGAGAATGGCATGAACCCGGGAGGCAGAGCTTGCAGTGAGCCGAGATGATGCCACTGCAGTCCAGCCTGGGCAACAGAGCGAGACTCCATCAAAAGGAAGAAAGGAAGGAAGGAAGGAAGGAAGGAAAGAAAGAAAGAAATCAAAAAGAATTCCAATCACTGCATTGGTAAACAGAGTGACGCTCTGTCAAGAAAGAAAGAGAGAGGGAGGGAGGGAGGGAAAGAGGGAGGGAGAGAGGGAGGGAGGGAGGGAGAGTGGGAGAGAGGGAGGGAGGGAGGGAGAGTGGGAGAGAGGGAGGGAGAGAGGGAGGGAGGGAGGGAGGGAGGGAGGGAGGGAGGGAGGAAGGAATCCAATCACTGCATTGGTGAACATATATAGGGAGAGAGAACCTTCCCAGAACTCCTCCACTCTCAGAGGTTATAAACTGGCAGCCTACAAGTCCTATCTGATCTGCATATATATTCTTCTTGATTCATACCGCATTTTTTAACTTAAATTTATTGCTAACATTTAGAAAATCAGATTTCACCTAAAAATACAGATTTTCATCTTGACTTGAAAAATCAGAACTGACAACACTGAACCTGTATTTATTACAAGTTAATGATTATTGAGGACTGAATAACTTCCTTTAAAAGAAGCGTATACACTTTCCAGTTCACCATACTCCTCACCACTCTCCATTGTCACCCCAGTACCCAGGCCAAGCATGTGGTTGCCATTTAGCATGGTGCTTATGTCACTGTATTTACAGTCCCTGTTCCAAAACATGCAGGAAGTCACCTGCTATGTGGAAACCTTTTGTAGCAACTTTGACATTACTTGTATTTCAGTAATTCTGCTCCCAATATAGACTCTTTTTTAAAGTTTCTAATTAAATATTTTTGCAGATTAGCTTCTGTTTAATTAAGAATATGGACCCATTCGGCCCTGCCTAATTTAGCTTCTCTCTGGAAAATGCACGCTGTGCCTGAGCACAGTCTTTCTGTGGTCCCACTCATGAACTATGAACTTCCATAGTTCACAATGTGCTATGTAAGCAAGGATGTCAGGAAGGAACTAATTGGAATCAAGTGTGCAACTTGCCAACTGCTCTACACTTGAAGTTCTTGTATTCCAGAACCGGAAGGAAGTTATAATTAGCTCCTCACACTGTCATTTCAGCAGCAGTTGTATTCCTACTGTGTTTCCCACTGTTTCTGATAAAACTGGGTGAGTTGGCACAAAAGGAAGTTCTCTTAAGGTGTCATGTTTACCATTTGGAAATTTCGATGTTTAAAACAGACACATTCAAGCAACATCAGATAGTGGTGTATTCCTCTCACTTTTCATTGTTTTTCGAAGCATTCATTTCTGACCTTTGGCCACCTCTTCTAAATGGATTGCTTCATTCTCTGCTCAATCTTTCCTTTCATTTAAAGACATTTCTATGTGGAGGAAGGACTCTCATTTACAAATACAAAACAGCACAACACTTTGGAAGAGTTTTGGTAGTTTCTTACAAAATTAAATATACACCTACCATATGGCCCAGCCATTCCACTCCGAGGTTTTACCTAAGAGGAAAGGAAATCTATGTCCAAACAAAGAAAGACTTGTGTACAAATGTTCATAGCAGCTCCATTTTTAATAGCCAAAAACAACTAAAATGTTCATCCACAGGTAGGTGGATAAACAAATTACAGTTTGCCTGTAGAATGGACTAATTAATACTCAGCAATAAAAAGCAATAAACTATGTATAAATCTCAAAATAATTGTGGCTGTGTACTAAAATAATTATGCTGAGTAAAAGAAGCCAGACAAGAAAATTACTTACTGCATGATCCTATTTACATAAAATTCCAGAAAATGCAAACTAATATACAGTTCCAGAGAGCAGACCAGTAGTTGTGTGGGAGTGGAGGTAGGGAGGGCTGGGAGGAGAGATTACAAAGCAACACTAGGAAAGTTCTGGGGGTGACAGCTACGCTCACTGTCTTGACTGTGGTATTATCTTATGATTGTATACATATGTCAAAATTTATCAAATCATACACTTTATGTGCAAGTTATTATATATCAATTATGTCTCACTCAAATTGTTATAAATTAAAAACTACAACTGAAAAAAGTTCTAGAACAATTCAGGCCTCAGAAAGCACCCATTATGTGTCAGTCCCTACATTCTATTTTTGATGTTCCATGCCACATTAAGCATCTAAGAGGAGAGCAAATTCAAACTGACTCACAAGATGAAATATCCCTAACAATAATTTGGCACAAAAATCTTGGGTGACCAGAACAAGTGGAGAATATACAGATGTCTCATTTTAGACACAGTGAATGATATGCAGTCTTTATTGAGGTCATCTCAAAGCTATGTGTTCCACATTTCCAAAAAGAAAAAAGGAAACCAAAGAAATAAAAGGAGAAAACAGAATGGAATAACTCTATCGAACTACTTACTGACCTTATTTTTTCTTTTTTTAAATTGAGCTATATTTCACATGCTATAAAAATCACCCTTTTAAAAGGTACAATTCAGGCCAGGCATGGTGGCTCACACCTGTAATCCCAGCATTTTGGGAGGCTGAGGCAGGTGCATCACTTGAGGTCAGGAGTTTGAAACCAGCCTGGCCAACAGGGTGAAACCCTGTGTCTACTAAACATACAAAAATTAGCCTGGTGTACTGGCACATGCCTATAATCCCAGCTACTCTGGAGGCTGAGGCAGGAGAATAGCTTTAACTTAGGAGGCAGAGGTTGCAGTGAGCCAAGATCACATCACTGCACTCCAGCCTAGGTGACAGAGTGAGACTGTGTCTAAATAAATAAATAAATAAAGTACAATTCAGTGGTTTTTAATATATCACAAAGTTGTACAACTATAATAACTATCTATTTCCAGAATATTTTCATCACTCCAAGAAGAAACCCTATACCCATTAAGCAGTTATTCCCCCATTTCTCCCTCCCTCCAGTCCTGGCAGCCACTAATCTACTTTCTGTCTCTGTAGATTTGCGAATCTGGACATATCTTATAAAGGGAGTCATGCAATATGTGGCCTTTTGTGTCTTGCTTCATTTAGCATAACGTTTTCAAGGTTCATCCATGTCATAGCATGTATGAGAACTTGATTTCTTTTGATGGCCGAATAATATTCCATTGTATAGAAATACCATACTCATCAGTTGATGAACATTTAGGTTATTTCCATTTTTTGGCTGCTTTTAATAATGCCAGTGTGAACGTTAATGTGTAAGTTTTTGTGTGGACATAACTTTCAATTCTCTTGGGTACATGTCTAGGAGTAGAATTTGGGGGTCATAAGGTAATTATGTTTAACTTTGTAGAAGAACTGCCAAACTTTTTTCAAAGAGGCTGCAGCATTTTACATTTCCACCAGAAATGTATGTGGGTTATAATTTCTTCACCAACAGATGCTATTGTCCATCTCTTTTTTTTCAGCCATCATAGTGAGTATGAAGTGATATCTCCATATGGTTGTGGTTTGTATTTCCATGTGACTAATGATGTTGAACGTCTTTTCATTGACGGACCTTATTAAGCCTCAGAAAACAAACAGGATTAGACCTGGCTGGGACCGGAATAAATGACCACCTTATCCTTCCCCTTTATTATCTTTCTGTGTCAAGATATGTTATTTATCTATTCAATCACTCAATGAGCTCATCCTGAGACTGACTTAGTCCTGGGTTAAGGCACAGCCCAGCATTCAGAAGAAATAGAAATGTTGGCCTCTGCCATCAGGAAGCTTTCATTGTAATTGGGAATAACAGTGACAAAAGAATATAGATCTTAAGGAAACCTTAGAGGATAGATAACTTAAAAGATTACATCAAAGACCATTTTCAGGTGGAAAATTCCTCCCTAAAGCCCTGCAATTTTGAGGTACTTCTTATAGGAGCTGCAAGCCAACATACAAGTTGCCTAAAATCACAGCTGTACGTATTTTGAAAGGTGGGTTCAGGGCTTTGTAGATTAGTGGAGTTAAATCACTATGTCCTGGTTCTAGTGTGTCCTGGTTTTCACTTACTGGCAGATTCATTCGAAAGGGTTTTGTTATATAACGTCTATGTGTGAAGAGCTGACATTCTAGTCAGGCTGCTGGGCCAGATGTTTGGGCTCTTCTGGTAACCAAATGTGTGCACTAACACAGACACCCTATCAGGCAGGATGGGAGCTCACCTCTGCCCTGGTGCACTCCCCAGAGCATCATTTCCTCCATCGTCTCCCCTGGCCTAGGGGGTTAAATTGTTTGGTTTCCACCATTGCCACATCATGTATTCCTGCTGTCTTTCTTCCTAAACTCCCTGAGGTTGGGCCAAGCAGACATGCAGGCAGCCTCTTTTATAGAGGATTTAGCAACTCAACTGGTAACATTAGAACATGGTGTTAGAGAATAGAGTTTGGCATGTGGCCTGCATTTCCACAGTCTTCTCTTCCTCTGCTGATCTTTGAGGAAACAAGAGAAGTAGGCACAGCAGTGAGGCAGAAAACATTTGGAATCAGCAAAAACGTCAAACAACAGATGTCTGTATGTCTGGCATTCAAAATGGACACAGAAATAGGTTTCTATAGGCTTAACTGAGCAAATAAGAGAAGATTCTTCTACAAATGCTTGACACGTACTAAACTGCTTATTGAGCCAACTGAGGAATCTGTCAGATGCCTGACAGACGTCTAGAGAAAACTACTAAGCCCATCTTTCTACATGTAGCAATTGTGCATTTGCGTCAACGTGTATGTATAAATCCTTCCTAGTCATAGGACTTATGCTCTTGAAAAAACCATAGGCCCATCACCTTAACTTTTGGATATGAGTCCCAGTTTTTCTGCTTTACTAATGACATGACTCTGGGCAAGTCATTCAAAATGTCACAGTCTCCATTTCCTTACTGTGAAGGTCTCTTACACTTCTAAAAAGCATTCTTTTCTAACTTGTACTCCTTGTGGCACATGAAGTGTCTCTGCATTCTTTTACTTAAATTTCAGTTTCTTGCTTTACATCCAGGCCTGTTCCACTTTTTTGCAAAAAGAGCAAACCTGCCTAAAATTAAAATAAAATAAGCTTTAAAAAAAAAAATCACAACTTCAACTCCTAAATGACTCATCTGTCAGAAGGCAGTGAGTCCCCCTTTTCACATGGTGGTTCAGGAGCTAATGGCTGAGTTCTAAGGGCATGACATTTGATGCCTAACAGACCTCCATTCCAGTTCTGATTCTGACAGTTACCAGCTGTGTGATCTGGACAAATTACTTAACTTCACTAAGATCAGTTTTTCTCATCTGTACCTCCCCAGGCTGTGGTGAGGTTTAAATGACATCAGACATGTACAATATTTCACAGAGGGCCTGACTCACATTGAGGGAGCAATTAGCATTAGTTATTATTGTCTTGGCAAACATGACCTCTAAATTAGTTTCCTGGGACTGAAGGTGGCATATACTCATGACATTTATTAAACTTTGAGAGTCCCGTATACTAATTCTCTAATTTCATTATTCCTCCAACAAAAAGTCTACATTTAGATGGCAATGTACTGTGTAAGATCCATATTCACAAACATTGCATTTTTTCCTCTGACCTTTAGTCTATTTCTCTTGTGATATGCCACATAGCATTATCCCAAGCCCCAATTTTTAGATACAAAAGGATGATAAAAGTGAAATAAAGTGGAACACTGACCATTAGATACCAACAAACTTAAGCAAATATTCCCAAGCATTTAGCCAACTAATTATTGGGTTTTTTCCATGGTAGGACTATTGTAAAGGATAGTTGTTTTTCCTTAATAATGATTTTATTCATGTGCATTAATCAAACATACATTATGCCAATGAGAAATTAATATGCAGGCCAGCAAGATATATGATCTCTTCTATGCAGAGACAAATGAGTACTACACTGAGGGGCTGATATCAATCCAAGTAGGTAGTGCTTGGCAACTGACCACTGCTAAGAAAGACTTTGATTCATTCCTAAGTACAGTTATTCCTACCTAGCCTACATACTGCTACTGTGTGCCCAGTAGAGATAGGAGTGCCATAGTGGTATCAAACAACTCCTGACCTAAAGGAATGTTTCTCCAGCTGGGGGAGAAAAGACAAGAAAACACCACCAGACCATACATAATGACAGTCCTACATTGTTCAGGACTAGCTGTGAATGCCCTAAGGCAGTGACTTTCTAAAATGTAGGCACCCTGGGCTCTTAAGAAATCCTTTCAGGGGAGTACAATGTGCAAAACAGACACAGAGGAGGTGAGTTGATTAAAGAGGAAGTGGAGGACCCCTTCCCTGTGCCTCCCTCTGGCTACTGAGATCACAGATTTTCAAACTGCCTGGATTTGAAAACTGGCTAAGATTTGAATGGACAGAGAGGAGGGAGGAAGGTGTTCTGCATTAGGAGGACCAGTAAGCCCAAAGGTAAAAGGGTGGGAATTCAAATAAGAAGTGATAGGCCCTCCTCGGGACACCTAGTAAGGATGCACTGGTAAGTAGTGAAAGGAACCCACCCGGTTGCTTTTGGTGTTCAACCTAAATTAATTTTTGAATATTTTAAGCCTGGTGAAATAGTGAACAAATGCTATAAATCAGGGCAGATGGGAAGCTTAAGGTTATTGGTCAAGTAATGAGTCTTGTCATTATTCTTTATTTCAGAGTCATTTCAAGTTGTCGTGAGAGGAAACGGCTTCCGACACGCCCGCAACGTGGACAGGGTCCTCTGCAGCTTCAAGATCAATGACTCGGTCACACTCAGTAAGTCCTTGCAGAGGGTTTCTTCAACAACTGGCTTCAGGGAAGGGAATTCCCACCCTTGTCTTCCAGCAAGGCCACACACATGAAACCAGCAGAAAAGTCTTATTTCCTGGAAAGACCCCCAGCAAGGGCATAGTGAGCCCTTACAGTGGTTCCAGTCAGAAAAGGCACCACTTAGGTGGGCACAACCCCATGGGTTTCCAGCTTGGTAAGCAGAGCAAGGCTGGACTTAAGTCCCCGTCCTCCACAAAACACAGAGCCACAAGCCCCAGCCCTGCAGCAGCCCTCAGGAAGCAGTGGGGCACTGGTTTCCTTGTCCCCTGCCATCTACCAAGTGGCTCACTCTCAGGTGGGAGTGCTGGTGTTGGTTAATTAGGGCTGGGGAAACGTGAGCCTCTTTAACAAAGTATTGGGACTCTTAAGGGTAAGTGTGAAAAAGGAATGGTCTAAATGCATTAATCTTGAATAAACCGAAAACCAAACCATTAGGCTTGCACATGTAGATTCTGCAGCTTTTTTCAATCTGGATGGTTCTTGCGTGGAGTAGCCAAGAAACTCTCATCATGGTGAATATCTTGCATGAAATACAGGAATATGGAAGTAAAACTAGTGCATTTCATGAGAAAAAATGAATTATCATAACATTGGCTTCTTCATAAGACATTTGTAGCAGTCAAGTTCCTAATTTAAAGATGTACGTGATTCATGTGGTTGACCAGGAGAGATGGGGAAGATGATTATATGATGGACAGATGCCAGAAGCACTGGTTATGATTTGCATCTGGCATCCATCACACAGATAATTATTTATTCCACATCTGCAGTGATAACTGTCATAATATACTGCATTTTCTGTAATGCTATGTACCTTCTAAATGCTTCACATCTTTTTGCTATGACAGCCCTGAGAGGTAAAGAGAGCAAGGTGGACAAGTGGACACACATTTGTTGACTAATCACTCACACTAGTTTTCTCCTCCTGATAGCCTATTTTTTTTTTTTTTTGAGACTGAGTTTTGCTTCTGTTGTCCAGGCTGGAGTGCAATGGCACGATTTCGGCTCACTGCAACCTCCACCTCCCAAGTTGAAGCGATTCTCCTGCCTCAGCCTCCTGAGTAGCTAGGATTACAGGTGTGCATCACTACACCCAGCTAATTTTTTGTATTTTTAGTAGAGACGGGTTTCATCATGCTGGCCAGGCTGGTCTCAAACTCCTGACCTCAGATGATCCACCCGCCTCGGCCTCCCAAAGTGCTGGGATTACAGGTGTGAGCCACCACGCCCAGCTCCTGATAGCCTTTTGAAGGAGGTTATCTTGTTTTTAAAGAAGAATGAAGGGCTATGGATATTTCCTTCTTGACATCATAAAACCCACTTTAGTAGTTAAACAGACACATGCTGTGGCTTCCTCACAAACATCTGGAATTCCTGGCCTTGGAGTAATTCCAAACATTAGAAACATTCAGTTAGTTTTCTTAATATTTGGAAATGCTCTCACAGATCCAAAAAGTACGTGCTATTTGAAAACATTCTGAAATATCCCTGAGTAGTCACAGTGTGAAAGTTGGACGTGCGCCCCTAGCAGAGTTCTTTCTTTTTTCTCCCTTTCAATTGTGATGTCGCTTAAGTCCCTCTTTTCTCTTTAACCAAAATCCCAAGTCTAACATCAGAAACTCCTGAAGGTTTAACTCAAAGACATCAATACCTTCCAAAGAAGACTCCCCAGACAAGCAGGCTTTCAGACCCAAGCTCTCTGAAGATACATGGAAGTGGGCTGGGGAGAGAGAGAATCTACCCTATGTGCCATCGCTCAAAGGTTACACAAGATGCTGTATTAAATAAGATGAGGCCAGTCACGGTGGCTCACGCCTGTAATCCCAGCACTTTGGGAGGCTGAGGTGGGTGTATGGCCTGAGCTCAGGAGTTCGAGACCAGCCTGGGCAACATGGTGAAACCTTGTCTCTACCAAAAATACAAAAAATTAACTGGGTGTGGTGGTGCACACCTGTGGTCCCCAGCTACTCTGGAGCCTGAGGCTGGAGGATCACTTGAAGCCAGGAGGCAGAGGTTGCAGTGAACTGAGATCATGCCACTGCACTCCAGCCTGGGTGACAGAGTGAGACCCCATCCAAATAATAATAGGAAGAAGATGAAATGCAAACTCACTATGGATTTGTAAAGTGAGTACTCGAAGGCCTATTTTCCAACTTCTCTGTGAAATTTTATTTCTTTCTTGGGAAACCAGTCCATCCTCTCTCTCCTTTCTTCCTTTCCTAATATATAGTTGCAAACATATGCACAGGCTTGTCACCTCATTCATATTCAAAAAGAAATGGAGGTTGTTGGGGTAGGGATTTGGCTTAAATCACAAACCCGTGCCTTTAGCACAATACTAACAGTTTGGAGAAGATGAAGGCAGTGATTTGATTGTATTCTATGCTGCAAGCAACACCCCAAAACTCAAGCATACAGCTATTAAAAATATTCTAAGGGGAAAAATAGCGTTTGAGGAAAACACTTGGCCTTTAGTTAGTAATTCACCTGTTCATTTCCATGCAGAAAATAATATGAACAAGAACCTGTGGAGGAAGAAAAGATGAACAAATTTTAAAATGCAGCATATTTAGATCTACATTTTTCTGTCAACTTTACAAAAGTCATAGTTTCTACTGATTCCTCCCTGTAAAATAAAATACACTTAGATTCCTTTACCTTTCCCATTTTCCTTCCCCACCTCTATACCCCAAGTTTTAAAATGTTATCTGTTTTTATTTTTATATCACATATTTCTTTTTTCAAGATTTTTTTTCCTAAGTGCTGCATTGAATTTTGTGACAACAAGAGAACATAAGTGCCATTATTAATGAGAAAGACTTAACTGAAGGCCCAATAATGAAGCTAAGGCTGTGTGGCTCTAGCCACTTCAAACATGAGGGAGACCTCAGGATCTTCAGCAAATAATGCAATAGCAAGCTATATGAAGCAAAATCTGTCAAAAGAACAAATTAAAAATGATATGGATAGTGGGAGATATTAATATGATTTTTCAAGTCTTAAAACTTAATTTAAAAATTAAAGATATAGAGCATATATCTTTATGCTCTAAAGATATAGGTAGGGCATATAATACTTTTTTAAATGACTGTGAACAACTTTGCAAATTGATCATGCTAAGACATGGATAAAATGCCAATATATTAATGCCAAAAGTAGAAATTGTTTAGACACATTCTTAGATGATAAGCATAACCAGAAGATAGGTTAATACATGCTTCTCTCCCAATTTCCTTGCATTTGCTTAAAAAATCAACCACTTAGAAATCGAAGACAGTTTCTAGATTTGTGGTCAACAAAATAGATCCAAAAATCTGGATAAAATATGATTTTTAAAATTATATTGTGTGGCCTCACTCAAAGGAAAGAAGTGGGAATCTCCAAGTATAGGAAACAAAATGGGAATAAAAACCTAAGTAAGAAACAAAGTCACAGGGGCTCCAGGCCAGGCTGCAGGCTGTGACCCCGATGCTGATGCCAATACAGGACACCAGATCTCAGGTCTGTGCCAAGGCATCACATAAAAGCAGAGCCCCCTGCAGAAATCAGGCTCCAGCAGGCTACACCAAGCATTTAATTGGGCAAGGAAGCAGGCAGGAGATGAAAATCCACAGGTGTAATGATGTTACACCACCCATGTGATACAGAAGCACCAAGTCAAGAAACTAGCCCCAAAATGTGTCCGTGACCTCCCTGATCTCTGTGGCCCTACAGAGGCCATGCACCTTCACCCTGTGGGAGTCTTCCACATAGCCCAACCCCACAGCATGCCTGCAGCAAACAACCCCCTAAAGGTGGGCTGATGGCACAAAATGACAAACCATGTCAAGATGAATGAAACAAACAGAACAAGCAAGAAGGGAGGATCAGAGAGCAAATTTGAAAGAGAATGGAAAATAAACGTGTTTAAAATGTGTGAAGAGATCAAACAGATCACAGGGGAAAGAATACTCATCAAAAGCAGATTTGCAGAAGAACTGAGTATAAATTCTAGATTTGAAAAAGTTTATTCACTGAAATAAAACTTCATGGATGGATTAAACAGTGTGATTAGACACAGATGAACAGGAAATATATGAACGAGAAGGGAATTTGAGGAAATTTCATCCCCTGCCCCGAACCAAAGCACCACATCCAGATTTTTTTCAGCCAAGTTTTACCAAGTTTTAAGGGACAAATGACCCATATCAGATATGTACTGTTCCAGAGGAAAGATATAAAGAAAATGTTTTGGTTTTTTTTGTTTTTTGTTTTTTTGGTTTTTTTGAGACAGGGTCTGGCTCTGTCGCCCAGGCTGGAGTGCAGTGGCACAATGTCTGCTCACTGTAACCTCTGCCTCCCAGGCTCAAGCGATCCTCCCACCTTAGCTTCCTGAGTAGCTAGGACCACAGATGTGAGCCACCACACCTGGCTAATTTTTGTATTTTTTGTAGAGACAAGGTTTCACCATGTTGCCCAGGCTGGTCTCGAACTCCTGGGCTCAAGCTATCTACCCACCTCAGCCTCCCAAAATGCTGGAATTACAGGTGTGGGCCACCACACCCAGCCAAGAAAAAGCATATAAATTCATTCTACGATAATAACATAATCTTGGTTTAAAAAAAAAAACTGGACAAAGGCACTAAAAGTAGAGAATATTTGAGACCAAGCTCACTAATGATAAACATCTAAATCAAATATTGGCAAACAAAATCCAGCAATGTATTTAAAAAGGACCAAGATAGCTAAGACAATTTTGAAGACAGAGGGGGAATTTGTTCCTCATATAGCAAAAGTTACTGATGCCAAGAAGATATTAAAATTCATTATCTGTTCCTAATTTTAAAAAAATATTTCTAGTAAACTAGGAATAGGATAAGACTTCTTTAACATAAAAATGTATCTATGTATTTGAATTCAAAACTCAACATCATTCTAATAATAAATCACTGTGTAGAGGAATTCACTTTAAAGTTCAGAAGAAAAAAAGCAGGACAATCCATTTCACCACTATTATCTAATATTGATCTGAAAGTTCTAGCAGCACTGTCCAATAGAACTTTCTGTAATGATGGAAATGTTCTACGATGGTAGCCACAAGCCACATGTGGCTGCTGGGCATTTGAAATGTGGCTAGTGCAATTGAGGAACTGAATTAGTAATTTCATTTAATTTTTATTAACTTAAATGTAAATAGCCACATATGGCTAGTGACTACCATATTAGACAATGCCATGAACATTATAATAACACCAGAAATCTGATAATAAATATAAATACAGGAAAAGCAGCCAAACGTCATTGCTCTAAAATAATGCTTGTGTCTTCCTGGAAAACTAGAGAGTGAACAGAACTACTAGGCTACCGAGAGGGTAATTAAGTTGGATGACTTCAAAATAAATACCTTGCTTATAACAATCAGTAGCTTTGCCAGTGTTCAGCAACAACCATTAGAAAATATCACAAGACTCATAGGTGGGAATTGAACAATGAGAACACATGGACACAGGAAGGGGAACATCACACTTCGGGGACTGTTGTGGGGTGGGGGGAGTGGGGAGGGATAGCATTGGGAGATATACCTAATGCTAGATGACGAGTTGGTGGGTGCAGCGCACCAGCATGGCACATGTATACATATGTAACTTACCTGCACGTTGCGCACATGTACCATAGAGCCTAAAGTATAATAATAATAATAATAATAATAATAATAATAAATAAAATAAAATAAAAAATTTAAAAAAACAAAAAAAAAGAAAAGATCACAAGAAAAATATAGCAACAACAAATAAATTTTTTAATTTAACTTTCATTTTAAGTTCAGCGGTACAAGTGCAGGTTTCTTACATAAGTAAACTTGTGTCATGGGGATTTGTTGTACAGGTTGTTTCATCACCCAGGTATTAAGCCTAGTACCCATTAGTTATTTTTCCTAATCTTCTGTCTCCTCTCACCCTCCACCCTCTAGTAGGCCCCAGTGTGTGTTATTCCCTTCTGTGTCCATGTGTTCTCGTCATTTAGCTCCCACTTACAAGTGAGAGCATGCGGTATTTGGTTTTCTCTTCCTGCATTAGTTTGCTAAGGATAATGGCCTCTAGCTCTAACCATGTTCCTGCAGAGGACATGATCTCATTCTTTTCTATGGCTGCACAGTATTCCATGGTGTATATGTACCACATTTTCTTTATCCAGTCTATCATTGACAGGCAGACAAATAAAATGTAACAAGAACTAATTTAATCAAATTTGTAAAGACATATATGATGAAAGTCACAAAACTTTCTGAGGGATATAAAGCAAGTGTGAAGAATTGGAAAGCCATAGACTCATGGCATAGTTACAAGCTCTGGAGCCAGACCACCAGGGAAAAAGAGTCCTGGCTCTGTCGTATCTAGCTGTGTGACTGTGATGTCTTATTTAACATCTCCATGCCTCAGTTTCTCTCTCTGTAAAATGAGTATGGCAATAATAGCCATACTATGTCTTGGATTGTTATGAGGTTTAAATGTGGCAGACAGGGCTTAAAATGGGGCCTGACGCACAGTTAAGAGTCAGTCAGTATTGGCTGCTGGTACTACCGTATTATCATCACTGTTATTAAATGGAGCAGTAACTGAGTATTGTAAAGATATCAATTGTCTTCATATTAATATCTACTTTTATTACAATCCAAATGAAAATTCCAAGGGGACTTTTTAAGTTAACAAAATGATTCTGAAGTTTATATGGAAGAATAAACACACAAGAATAGCCAAGAAAAATGTGGAAACTCACCCTAGCCGATTTTAAGATGTATAAAAAAGCTGCAGTAATTGGAACAATGTATGATCACACCACAATAGGTGAACTGAGCTTTGGAACAAAGCCCATAAACAGAACCACTTAGGTGAATTTAGTATAAAATCCGGCAGCCTTTCGAATCTATAGGGAAAGAGTGGGTTATTCAAAAAATGAGTTGAGACAACTAGCTAACCACTTGGAAAAACAATTAAGTTCATTTTTAATCTCACACCTTTCATCCAAACAAATTCCAGATGAAGGAGAACTTTTAATGGGACATGAAGCTGTAAAAATTCTAGAAGGAAACAAAAAAATTTATATAATCTTCCAGGTGGGAAGGATGTTTTAAACATGAAGGAGCATACCATGAAAGACAAATTTGAATGTTTGAGCGCATATTTTTAAATTCTCTTGTTAAACCCTACTACAATAAAAGAAACAGGAAACAAAACTGGAAAAACAGGATATATAACAAACATAGGGTCAATAAACTTAGTATAAAGACAATTCCTAAAATCAGTTAAAAAAAAAAAAAGGTGAATATATCGGTGAGTAAAAGATATGCAAAGGAAATTTTTAAGAAAATAATGATTAATAAGCATATAGAAAATGTTTCATATAACCAAGAAAATGCAAATTGAAATAATCAATTGCCATTTTTACTTTGTCAGACTAACAAAGATTAACAAAACTACAATGCGCAGTCTTGGAAAACAGGTGTTTTCATTCATCATCAGTGAGAGACCATTAAATCGTTAGGAAGGCAATTTTTTAAATGAGTCAACTGCTTTTATACATTTTGACCCAGAATTTCAATTTCAGCTTCATCAAAAGAAGGTGACTGGGAATGTTTACAAAGACTTGGCCACAAGGATATTCATCACAGTATTGTTTATAATAGCAAAAGAAAAAATGGAAAGAACAAAGGGAATGAGGGAGAGAGGGAAAAGAAAAACATCTAAATGGTAACAACCTAAATGTCTGACAATAGGTAATCTGTTAGATAAGTTATACTTCACCCCTAAATAATTAAACAATGTTGTAGAAGAATAATTACTGATGTGGGGAGTGGGGAATGTTAATAATATGGCAAAAAAATAAATAAGTTACAAAACAGGCCGGGCACAGTGGCTCACACCTGTAATCCCAGCACTTTGGGAGGCCGAGGCGGGTGGATCACGAGGTCAGGAGATGGAGACCATCCTGGCTAACACGGTGAAACCCCGTCTCCACTACAAATAGAAAAAAATTAGCCAGGCATGGTGGTGCACACCTGTAGTCCCAGCTACTCAGGAGGCTGAGGCAGGAGAATGGTGTGAACCCAGGAGGCAGAGCTTGCAGTGAGCCGAGATAGCGCCACTGCACTCCAGCCTGGGCGACAGAGCGAGACGCCATCTCAAAAAAAATGTTACAGAACAATACACTGATACTATTTTTGTTTTTTAAACACACATATTTATATGCAGACAGAGACTGGAAAGTTATTCATCAAAATGTTAACAGCCGTCACCTCTGAATGAAACCACTATTAATTTTTACTTTCTTCTTTCCATCTATCTGTGTTTTCTAAGTTCTCTGGGATCATATGTCCCTGACGTAATCAGAAAAGAACCCACAAAATTGATTTGAAACTTAATTTTTAAATTCTTGCCAATTATTGAGGTCTAGAATACATCTTAAGTTTAACATTTGGTTAGTTCCTCAGTCACCAGGCTGAACTCTGCTGGCCAAGAAAATATCTTGGAAATCTTCACACAAACTGTATTTACTCTGGCTGCACTTTTTCCTCCTTTAGTATTCAGTGTCCTATGCCAAGAAAAGATCCACTTTCAACTGGAGATCCACTTTCAGAGAGATTCAAATGCTAAAAAGGAGACACTGGAGTATGAGCTGAGAAATGATCCATTTTATGCACTGTAAATTAAAAATGGACGTTTTACTAATGCAATAATGAAAAACATGCTAGACTATCCTAGTGTTGCATGGAGATGCATGAGGTATGACTATAAACAAAAGAAACTGATTTTTAACAAACTCACTAAAATTGAGTTTATAGGCCATGTGAGAAATCAGATTCATTATATTATAGGCACACTTTATTTTTTGATGCAAAATTTTATTTCTCAACTTGATTTTCAATCCTATTCACCAGGCATGGCTCTGGTTTACTTTTGCACACTCTCAAAGGATAAAGCTTTGTCCCATTTGAACATATTTCCCCAAACTGAACATCAGTCAGGAAGACAGTTCTAGGAGTTCTGAGGAGGGGGCTCAACTTCCTAGGGGGAAGAGAGACAACACTCATTCAAACGTAGACGTTCCAGAGGGTGTTGTTTTCAAAAACATGCCCAATTTTCCAGAAACTAAACTTCATGTTAGAAAACCCCTGGGCTCCAGGGCTGCTGTGGGCACCCTAAGGAGATCATTAAAGTGTAGATGGGGAGGGAAGATCGAGGGCAGGAGAACATAAACTTCCCAAACAAAAGCCTATTGTTTCCTTTGTCATGGGTCAGAATCTTGCCATATGTTGGTCAAAGGTACTTAACGCAATCTCGATACATCCCTAGGGATTTTATATCATGTGAAGGTGATGAAATGTCATTTTGTGTAACTCAGAATGAAGAAACGTAAAGGAGCGTATAGTCTCATGTTCTTCATGGGGATGCCCATCAGAATCACCAGGGAGCTTCCTCCAAGTGATAGCAACTACTGATTGTTGAGTACCTACTCCGCACCTGGTGCTGGACCAAGCACCCTCCTGTGTTATCTCATTTCATCATCACCGCAGCCCAATGAGGGAGGAGTTATTTGAATCCCCATTTTGCTGATGAACTCAGAGAGATGAAGTGCCCAAGTTCGCGCAGTTGGCAGGGGTGGAAAGGACTTGAACCTGGGCAGTCGGACTCCAAAGGCTTTAGACTGCTTCCCTACATTGCCTCCAAGACACAGATCCCCAAAGATCCCTGGGACCACTGACTCCAAATGCCCAGGTGACAGATGTGTGCCTGATTCAGAGATGCTGATTTCAACAGAGCCCCCTCATTTTGCAGAAAGATAATCACAGCTCAGAGGGATTTTAACTCCTTGCCCAAGGTCACAGGACACATTAGTAGAGAAGTCCAGACTTGAACCTAAGATCAAGAGAAAAAGCCCCCGACCAGGGTAGGAAGAACCCCAGGCATTAGAGTGTCAGTGTCTGCAGCTGGCTGTGTGACCACAGTTAAGGCACCTCTCCTCATTCCCCAAGTGGCCCTTTTTCTTGAACTTCAGGAGCATTTTGTGTATCTGGTGGTGTTTCGCCTTTGGCCCTCTTTCAGACAGAACTCTGGTCTTTGCCCACTGATTTTTGAAGTGGCTCCTGCAGAGACTGTGTTAATGGATGTTCCCATCTTTCAGTTCTAGAAAAATACAGATACGTTGAAATTTACTGCCATAATCTAGAATGGTTGGGGGACAAAAGGGAAGTTGCCACCAGAGGTAACTAGGTGGCAAGGTTTTCAGTTGGGAGTAAAAAAGTTTATTCTGGGGGCGAGTTGACACGGTCCAAAGTTAGCTGCACCAGTCCCTGGTGGACAGTCATCCCTGATGTTTCCCCTGCTCTACCAAGTTTGAAATTGACTCCACGTGAAAATCGTGAGCTCCACGAGGACTCCAGGCATGCGCTGCATTTGTTTTATGCATGGCTGGGAGAGATTTGCTTGTGAACTTCTCTGAAACCCACCTTCCCCCTAGTCCTGCTGTCCTGTGGGGGGAAGTTGGCATCCCTCTCTATTTCTGCACCCCATGGCTCAGCTTTCATGTAAGGTGACCAGCAGGTGGACGCTGCCCTTCCCCATGCAATACTGCTCCTCTGCCATTTCAGTAGAATAATGGAAGAGAAGATGATTAACTCAGAAACAGGCCATACTCCTGGAACCCCAGGCAGGCTAATAGTCTGTGTCCCTTCAAACTGACATTCTTTAAATATTTGTTCAACATCCATTGACAGGAGTTGGGTACTGCTGAGGGAAAGGAAGAAAGTGCTCCTGGTGGCTCTGTCCCCCATGCAATTCAGCTCTGGCAGCCAGCATGCATCCCACAGCACTTTAGTGGCCCAAGTGTGTGCCCAAGGTCTCCTTCCCACCTCTCCTCTGAGTTTCTCTGTAAATTTGTGTCCTTTAAGAGCAGTCAGCATTTGCCATAACCTGTGGCCATGAGTGTGTGGAAGGCTTTAGCCATTTTGGTAGACTTGCCACTCAGTTCCAATTCCAAAGGTAAAATTATTCCAAATTTGTATACTGCCACAAGGGTTCGTGTGTCAGGAGACACATACCTTGCACATGAATCCTGAATTATCCTCTACCAAGTGAAAACAAAGCTTTGCAAATATTCGTATTCTTAGCAAGTTATAGCTGTTTTAAGTGCTGCAGTTATTCTGACCTCAGGATTACAAAATCTTAAAAAGCTAATGCTTTGCTTAGAAGATAATTTGTAAGTTCTATAAATGTCAACAGTCAAGAATTGTTTTGGGTGTGGATTTATTGAGAGGAGAAAATACTTTGCAAGAACGCTGAACCCCATTAGCTTCATTTCATTTCCTTGTACTGCCTAAAACTACCCTATTAACTTCAGATAGAGATAAATGCCAAATGCCACAGAATTATATGTAATCTCAATTATGTTAAAAGTAATACGCATGGAAAAATTCTGAAATAGTATTTCCCAAGACACTAATTTTACCACTGGAAGTTGAGATTATCAAGGATTTTAATTCCTTTTTTATATACTTCTCTGTATTTCCCAGGTTTTTATACTAATGTGTATTACTTTGTGATTACTACAAATAACGACACATATGGGTAGATAATAATTTACATCCTGAGAAGGCAGACCAGCTGTGCTGACAAACAATTCTCAATGCTGGTGTGCCCAGAGCTGTGAGGTCACAACCTTGTGCAGAACTTGGGGTGTGTAGCCCAACAGACAATCCAGATATCTGCAGGGCTGCTAGATCCCAGGCCTGCACTCCTCTGGGAATGGACTTATGGTCCCTTAGCTTTTACTTCCTCTCCATCTGGGGCCATAATGTAATCTTGATCCTCATGAACACAGTAACAATAATAACCCACTTCATTTCCTTCCAAGACTGCCCACAGCTCTGAGTCCTGTATTGGTATTTGTATGTAAGGTGTTCTGACTCTACAGCCCTCCCATCTATGTCATGTCAGAGCCTTGGCAGCAATATAAGGCCCATTGCTGGAGTGCCCCATTTGCATTATAAAGCTCCACCAGGCAGAGTGGCTCAGATGCAATTCCATCTACCCCTAAGAAAACCTGGACCCATTCAAGCCTGCCTGGAGGGCTTTATCAAGAGACATTCTCTTACTCCAACCAGGACTGATCTTTCAATGCCTCTCTAGCTGTTACCTCCTCCCTTTTCTACCCATCACCTTATAACACCTCTAAACTTTTCTGGGCATTACACCAGTACCCTGCGGGCATGAACTACAGAGTTATATCTGTAGGCCCCTCTACATTGGGCTAAAGAAGCATATAAAGCCATGGTAGACATTACCCCAGGTTTTCTAACCTCAACACTACTGACATTTTGGGCTGGATAATTTATAGCTGGGGAGTGGGGAGGGGCCTGTCCTGTGCATTGGAGGATGTTCAGCACCATCCCTGGTCTCTACCCACTAGATGCCAATAGCATTCCTTCCCCAGTTGCAGTAACCAAAACTGCTCAGGCATTGCTAGTTGCCCCTTGAGGGGCAAAACCAACCCCCATTTGAGAACACTGCACTATATTCATGTCCAAAGATCTTATTTAGATAAGTAACTTGCTTCTTATCACACCAATATTGTAAAGCCCTGATACAACCTAATAGACAGGTTGCAAGACTCACTCAGTTTGTGCACATATCCACACCTTGTGTTTTGCAGGTGCCTCAGTCGATGACCCCAACAGTGCCCTACCTTAGTAATGACAGTTATATGTTGAGTGCTTATTAAGTGCTAAGCATTAAATGATATCATCTCATTAAAATTTACAACAGCCTATGAAGTATTACTCCCATATTATAGATGACAATTTTGAGTTATGAATAGAGTGAAAAACCTTGCCCATGGTGACATAGCCAGTTAGTGGCAAGGCTGTGTTGGGTCTCCAGAGTCCAGGCTCTTAGTGTTCTCCATTCTACTCCAGCCTTCCTCAGAGAACAGAATGGGAAATCAAAAGACATGTCCTGGGTATCTATAGAATATAGGAACTGGTAAAATAGCTACAGACCCAGGAAACTTACCTGGAACCTGTTGGCCATGCCCGTCCCCTGATCTCATGGCAACTAGCCAGGGAGGGCTTCCAAGGAAACCCTGTAACAATACCAGGTCAGGGAAAAGGTGAGTTGTAAGCGAGGGTATGGGCCATGTCTAAGGAAAAGGATGGTGGCCAGCTTGGTTCTGCCACTTTAAATGCATCCCTCTGGCTTTAGCCCAAGATAAGAGGACATTACAGTGGGTATACTCATTCTGAGGATGTTTCCCAACTTGGCCCAACCAACCTACATTTCACTGCCATCCCTTCCCATTCAGTTTTGAATCTTCTCATTTCTCCTTGACTTCTCAACCACTGTTCAGCCTTTCCAAGTAAAAGCCATTCTCTCCACTTTCAAAATCTCTTTGTCTAGAGTTTAATGTCTTCTATCAAAAGCTTGTTATCTCACTCATCTCTGAAAATCTTCTAGCCCAGGGCCTGACACATAGTACATTCCTTTCTACTCTCGGCAATGGCTCCCATTTTGCTTTGTAATAAGACCCCCCCACACACACATTTGTGAATTATCAATGAGGCAGCCCCAGTTGGGCAATCAGTCATCTCCATTCTCTCTGGAGCTCCAGAAAGCTCAGCCCAGATTCTTTGAATTTCACCAACTTGGAGTCCTGCTGAATATAATTTTATTTCAGATTTTTCCACAATATTTTACAAGTCTAACTTTTTTCAAGCTGGTTATACTTTTGGAGGCAGTGAGGAGGTAGAAATATTCAGCCTAACTCCGGCCTGTCTGTTGTTCCATCATTTGGAGATACATTCCCAAACCAGCTGATAATTTGGTGCTGAACAGTTATATTTGGCTCTGGAATGCCCTGAAAATGCTCCCTAGACCCAAGGGACACCAGGAGAAACAGCAAGGCGAGCTCATTTCAGTCCCTAACCTCCACTGTTTTTCCCACTACCTAATGTGAATGTCACTATGGGAATGTAAGCTCTGCTTCGGGCTTACATCAGCTTTGCGGGGTTTCAACACACCCTCTCCCGCTGCCTCCACAAGACTAGGGATTATTTTTCTCTTCCTATTTGCCAGAAATAAATATTTATAACAAAAAAAGATTGCCAAGACTTGAAAAGTATTTGAATTATTTAATCCACCCTTATAAAAAGGATTTTCTCTGATTGGTGTTTGAATTGGCTAATGAATTTCAACCCTGGTTTTATCCCAAATCCATTAGACGGCCACCAAACTGCAGGGAAGAATTCTGGGAACTTTCTTCTTTGCCAGTCTGAAAAGGATTACATTGTCCCAAGGTCTAAACCTTGGGACAATACACTTATATATATATATACACACACTTATATAAATATACACTTATGAGTGTATGGTTCCAGAGCATGGCTTCATTCTAGTTGGCATGATCAGGGCCTCTCAAAAGACACCTGAACCTTTTCTTCAAGCTCTTCATCCCTAGCCCCCTCTCCTGGAAGGCAAGCTCCTGTTGGTATCCAGCCTTGCCCATTGAAGATCTTGGCCATGTGCCTCCAGAGCTGTCAATATGAAGAGCCTCAGCTCCTGCTGTGCTTCCAGCTACATTATAAGACTAGCTGGGCTTACCTTGGGCAAGCTATTTCAACAAAACTTGGGTTTGAATTCTGGCTCTGACACTTAACAAGTGGTGCAGCACTAACTCAATTAACTAACCCTTCTGACTCTCAGTTTCTCAAAATGTAAATAATATCTCTCTCAGAGGGTTGTAGAAGCATCAAACGAGATCATGAGTATATGATGTTAGAAAAAATCAACATGCATGCACGTGTGTGTATAGATATGTATATGTGTATATGTGTGTGTATCTATACACACGCACAAATTCACTAAAGCTTTTCATTTCCCTATTAATTCCTGATGTCTACACAGATGTTAATTTGGTTAAAATGATATCATTAAGCAATCAGGCATTTTGAACATTTTAATGTTTAATCCCTCTGATTTTAAACCATACATCCATGTAGTCTATTTTAAAGGTGTGGAGGCCCATGTAATAAAGAAGAGTAACATCTACTGAATGCTCAAGTGCTAAGTATCATGCTTTGTACTTGAATACAATATTATTGACTCCCCACACAATGTCATCACCACTGTTTATAGATGGAGAACGTGTGTCCCTAGTCACACACTAGTAAGAAAAGGGCTCAGATTTGACTCGGTGTGATCTGAAATATCCTCTGCCCCTCTCTGCCCCCTCGGTACGCAGCTTGAGGGATGCCTAGCTCCCAAGTCTGGGGCGTTTAGCACTCTGAGATAATGACACTCATCGGTCCCCAAATCCTGATCAAGCTTGTCAGACTCCTATAGACAGATGCCTTGGATAAACGTACGTCATAGGTACACACAGAATTCTAAAATATCTTTGGTAATGGACAAAAGAAATTTATATTTCAAGATTTTCTAAGAATTACATTTGGCTAGGCCCAGTGGCTCACACCTGTAATCCCAGCATTTTGGGAGGCTGAAGCGGGCAGATAGTTTGAGCCCAGGAGTTCCAGAGCTGCCTGGGCAACATAGGGGACCTTGTCTCTACAAAAAAAAAAAAAAAATCTAATTAGCCAGGTGTGGCACTGCACTCCTGTGATGCAGTGACTAGGGTGGGGTGGGTGGGGGGGGACAAGGTGGGAGGATCACTTAAGCACAGAAAGTTGAGGCTGCAGTGAGCCATGATTGCACCACTGCACTGCAGCCTGGGCAGCAGAGTGAGACCCTGTCTCAAAAGAAAATAACAAAAATTTAAACATAAAAATAAAATTTTCATTGAATGTCTGATTTCAAACTCCCACCCCTCCCTAATTTTCTCCCCAGTTGCAAACAAAAGCCAAGTGGGCCAGTCCGAGCTCCTGGCCTTCATTTCCCTTGCCCACCCGGTGCTAGTGAGCAGCGAAATGGCCACCTAGAGAGTGGACCAGCAGGGGCCTCGGCTGTCCTAGGAGTGGATCACGGCCCCACATATGTCACGACACCACTGGCTTTGGCACATGCTGCAGCGAGGCTGGCACGGCCCTGGGGCCAAACGTGGCACAGCCGAGGTGCGGCAAGGAAGGCTTTGTGCTCTGCCTCCCAAATGGAGTTCCAGGAAGGAGTCAGATGACCTGAGTTATGGAAACCAAATGGCCCTCCTTTGTTTAGAGAGAGAGAGAAAAAAGTCACTCATTTTTGTGGTAAAATGAAAACAGGCTCCAAACCAAACAATCCTCTCGGAGCAGAAAATGCCAGCTCCACAGAGCAGGCCCACAGCCTGGGAGGCTGATACATTCGGATGGAGGAAGGTCTTCCACAGCCTCAGCGAAGCCTTTGCAGGCCTCCCAGTGAGATTTTCCTCCGTTTTGCTCCAGAAATATTTGGTCTCCCAAGCAGAAAAGGAAAAGGAAAGGAGGGGGAAAGTGAGAAATGTCTGCCTGGCCTGGGCCACACTCATCCTCTCACTCCTTTCCAATTGGGATGGAGGGAGGAGAGAGGAGTTGTCCAGAGGCAGCCGGAAGTGAGGGAGGCCAGGCGCTAACCCAGGAGCAGGGCATGCCAGCCTGGAGTCTTCCTGGCTGTGGCGCTGCAGTGTGCTGCCTTGGATGCTCTCCTCGGCGTGACCCAGCTCTTCCCACAGAAGGCAGCCAGAGTCACAAGGCCTCCTGTGGCTGCTCTGTGGCTGCCCCGTGGCTCTGTGGGCTGGCTCTGTGGGCAGGAATCTGTACTCCCAGGTACTGCTGGTGCATGTGCAACAGGATAAGCCATGGCCACGAGGAAATAAATATAGGTTCGAGTCAGCCCCGCCTGTCCCCAGTTCAGTTTATTCTCTAATGCAAGCCTTTCCTGGAATGGAGAATCTGTTAGTGAGGAAAGAGTAATGCAGAGTTCATTTCTAGTCTTGGCTTTGCCTCTGGCTTGCGGTGCAACCTTAGATCACTGTCATCCCCCTCAGCCTCCCTTTTGCATCTGAAATATGAGCCTAATGATCCCTGCCCTGCCTTAACTCACAAGGTTGTCATTACAAGGAAACAAAGTGCAGCTTCTATCAAGGCTGGTGCTTATAGCCTATTAGATAATCATGCAGACTCTGCAGCCAGACTGCCTGGGTGCAGATCCAAGCTCCCATGTGTAACCTTGGACAAGCTACTTAATCTCTCTATGTCTGTTCCTCACCTTTAAAATGAAAGGAATAATACACCATCCTGATAGCTCTGCTAGAAGTTTAAATTTGACTAAGTGACATACAGGAAGTGCTTAGAGATTGCCTGCATGCAACATGCCCTGGCAAGTCTGGCTGTCATTGTAGATGCTCCTTGACTTAAGATGGGGTTATGTCCTGATACATCCATCATAAGTTGAAAATACCATAACTCAAAAATGCATTTAATACACCTAACCTCCCAAACATCATCGCTTAGCCTCGCCTACCTTAAACATGTTCGAAACACTGACATTACCCTATGGTTGGGCAAAATCACCTAACGCAAAGCCTATTTTATAATAAAATGTTGAATAGCTCATGTAATTTATTTAATATTGTACTGAAAGTGAAAAACAGAATAGTTGTATGGGTACTCACCATTAATATACACAACTGAAAGCATCTTTATAAAGTCACAGTATTGTTTAGGTCGAACCATTGTTAAGTTGAGGACTGCCTGTATTATCATCACAGATGGAAGGACATCTTGAAAATAATAATGCTCAGGCCGGGCGCGGTGACTCACGCCTGTAATCCCAGCACTTTGGGAGGCCGAGGCAGGCGGAGCACAAGGTCAGGAGTTAGAGACCAGCCTGGCCAATATGGTGAAACCCCATCTGTACTAAAAAAAACTACAGAAATTAGCCGGGCGTGGTGGCAGGTGCCTATAATCCCAGCTACTTGGGAGGCTAAGGCAGGACAATCGCTTGAACCCGGGAGGCGGAGGTTGCAGTGAGCCGAGATTGTGCCACTGCACTCCAGCCTGGGTGACAGAGTGAGACTCTGACTCAAAAAAAAAAATAATAATAATAATAATGCTCAATTTAGGCACTGCATGATCCTACACTGTCATCATAAGCTTTATAATTTTACTCAATACAGCGTCACCATTCCTGCAACATTCCATCATCTGCCAACAGCTGATTCTAAATATGAGGATAACCTCCAGTAGTTCCCTGTTACGCTTAGGAGAAACTTCAAAAGCTTCATCATGGCCTGTGTGGCCATGGTCATCTGGCCCTGCTGCCTTTTCTAGCCTCATTTTGAGCCATTGTCTGTCTCACTTAGATTCAACAGCCTCACTGGCCCTCTTTTAGCTCTCAAAAGATCTGGGGTCCTTATTGCCCCGGGATCTTTGCAGTGCCTCCCCCTCTCCCACTCCATCCCGTCACCCAACCTCAGGTTTCAGCTTAAATAGCCTTTCCTCGGGGAAGCATTTCCTGACCTCCCAGATGAGGGCCAGCCCCCTCCTCCTTTTGTGTGCTCATCACAATTATAATTACATAACAATTTGTGTAATTACTAGCATGTTGGCTCCTTGGACAAGGTACTTTATCTGTTTTGTTCATTGCAAGCCTTAGCACATTGCTTGGCACATGGTACACACTCAAAGAATTTATTTTTTAATAATGTTAAATAACTGTCTCTCCTGCCTCCTATAAAATCCATGAAAGCAGAGACTGTGTTTCTCTTCTCAAAGCCTACATCTCTAGTATATAGTAGGTCTTCAATAAATATTTGTTGAATGAATGAATAAACAAATGACCTGGAATAATCTCCCTAACTTTTCACCACTTGAAGATTTACCTGTACATCTTCTTCCTCCTCTTGCCAATGGGGACGTTGTGCTTAGCACTCAGATGTGTCCTCTAACTCCCATCCCAGGCAGCTTCTTAACCTTCACTCAGGCAAGAGTTTAATGTCAGCTATATTCTGCAGTCATGACTTGCAGATATCATAAGCGACATCGGTGTCACAACAAAAGCAGAATATTATCCTTTAATAATATATGTATTCCTTTGTATCTTCTAGTTATAGGAACTTGTAGTCACAGCCTAATTAATGACATAGATCTTATTCATCTTCATTTCACCTATAGGCCCCACCACAGCCTTTTTGTACAGCACATATACCCGATAAAAGCTGAGGCTTGAAGGAATGACTATTATATAGTTACTATAATAATTTCTCAGCCCTGTCTCTGGCCCCAGAAACTGGGATACAATGAAGTTCTTAGTGAGCTTGAATTAAAGCCACTTTAAGCTTTTTCCTGGTCATCCATTAGAAGAAGCACAAGAACTTCCCTACTCCAAGAGTCCCCGACTCTGATCCACCTTCCACAGCTACATCTGCTATGACCTCCAAAATCATCACTTCAGTTTTACTCAAAAACCCACCAAAGTTCTTCCTATAACTTAGAGAACTTTGTCCAAATCCCTCAGGCTAACTCAAAGAACTTGACCAAACTTTCTATACTGATCTTTTCAAATTCTTCTTATATCCTACCTTGGAACATGCCTTTAGTATGCCCTGTCTTTGCTCATGCCATTCCTCTCACCAAGAATGTCTCTTCCCCATCTCTGCACAAAAGCACAGCTCATGTTTTGTGCTTTTCTAAGACCTGACTATGACAGCCATGTAAAGGAAGCTCCTTGTCTTATGAAGCCCAGTGATACTTTGGAAGTCATTTGTCAGCAAACTTTTTCCACAAATACGGCTTCTCTCTCAAACTAGCCTTAGACGTGGAACTCCTTAGGACCAGTCTAATATTTTCTTGTTTCCCCTCAGTGATTCCTGCTCTATCTAGGAGTTCACTCACTATTTTCTCACCAGTTGACTCAACTGCACATACCACAGGAAGCTATAATTCAGGCAGGAGCACTTGAGTTCACTGCTAATGGGTTTTACAGCTCAAGAGTTTTGTTTTTTTGGGTTTTTTTATTATTATACTTTAAGTTCTAGGGTACATGTGCACAACGTGCAGGTTTGTTACATATGTATACATGTGCCATGTTGGTGTGCTGCACCTATTAACTCGTCATTTACATTAGGTATATCTCCTAATGCTATCCCTCCCCGCTCCTCCCACCCCACGACAGGCCCTGGTATGTGATGTTCCCCTTCCTGTGTCCAAGTGTTCTCCTTGTTCAGTTCCCACCTGTGAGTGAGAACATGCAGTGTTTGGTTTTCTGTCCTTGCGATAGTTTGCTGTACAGCTCGAGTTTTTAAGCTCAAAAAGATTTTTGTTTTTCTGGTATCTCCCTGGACTTGGTTGATGTTCTCTAGAAGTCACTGAATTTGAAATTATAAACTCGTCTCCCTCTTCTTAATCCAGTGATTTCCTTTTTGCAGATGAGAAGCCCTTTTCTGTGGAAGATACTTATTTACTGTGTCCAGCACCTATCTTAAAAGAAGTTGGCATGTAAGTTTTCACCAGCAACTGAACCTCCCAGCCAGGGAAGAGAGAGAGGAGGTGTAGGGGGACAGGGGAAAAGAAAGCTTCTAGAGAAAGTGGAGCCTTTCTCTAGGTTCCTCCAGCTTATGATGGAGCCAGTGTTTACAGTGACCCAGACACCACGATAAGTGTTTTACAAAGTATCTCACTTCATTCTCCCAGGTTCCCCATTAACCAGGTATTCCCACTATCCCAATTTT